>NC_044331.1:15700837-16003694 GCF_007399415.2 Gopherus evgoodei
TTTGAATGAGGGGTCTCCAGGCATGTTCCCAGCATTGTCAAATGAGGTGTGTGTGGGGGGGAACCACAACCCTCCCCCAGGCAGGAGGACCAGACCAGACTGAGACAGATGCCTAAATTAGCAACAAAGCCTTTTGAATGTCCCCAGCAGACAAGGGCTGCCTTGTGTGTGTGTGTGTGTGTGTGTGCGCGCGCGCACGGCTGCGTGTGGCTGGATGGCAGCTTGCATGTCTCCCCATGTTAATTAGTTTTGCATGCATGTCTGATAAGGTGCCAATGAATATGTTTGTCCGCCTTCTACTGGCAAAAGCTGTTCTAATGGTGGGAGAGGGGGAGGGGGAGGGGAACTTTGGAGGTGGAGTGTGGATGTGTGCTGGAGGCAGCCTGGCAGACTTGGATAATTAGCAGCCACAAAAAGAAGGGGTGAGGTTTAAAGTGACTCCCTAGTTCTCAGAGGGGGCGTGTAGGTTGCATCTGAGGACTTATGAGTTGTGGAAATGTGATCTGACATATGAGTTGCTAATTCGGGAGAGGTTACAAAAAATTGCAGCCACTTTTATTTGCTTGGTCTTTTCTGTTTCTCTGCCTGCTTGTCTGTCAGGCTTTCTTCCTCGCTGCCCCACATATATCCCACAACTCCTTTAAAAGAGGTTTATTTCCAGTGGATTTTAACACACTTTTATACACACACAAAGCATTAACAGCAGCAAACACAAGAGATGTGTGAAAAATCCACTGGTAATGGTGAGCATATTTTACAGGAGATGAGACGTGGCTGGTGGAGAGGGTAGCAGAGAAAATAGCCAGACAGAGAAATAGAGAGAATATTTGGTGTGGTCTAAAGGTTTCATTGGCATTTGTTTGGGTGAGTCTCATTAAGCACCAGTGCCCTTTCTCCTGCCCTAGCATTTAGGCTGTATACGACACAGACTTAATAATATTTAGCATTTTAGGAACCATTAGAGAGTTATATACATATGTTTATTGCTCATAATTTTTGCATCTCTACACCTATAGTACCCTGAGTCCAACTGTACACACTTCTTTAATGAGTAAATTTAAAAGAAACCCTCTTTAACGATCTAAAGAGAAGGGACTTACATGGCTGAACAATAACTGACCAAATGTCAGGTGTGGAGCTGAAGGTGTTCCTGAGACGTCCTGCTGCAGCCTAAGTTAGACTCCTGGGCTGAAACCCTGACCCTATGGAAGTTGATGGGATTTTGCCATTGACTTCAGTGAGGCCAGGATTTCACCCCTTGTTCATGGGTGTTTTGCCTCTTTCTCTCTCCATCTCTTTGCACTCACTGAATCCTGGCTCTGACTCAGAGACTGTTCCAGGTAAGGGAGCAGCATGAGAGAAAGGATAAAGCTGAGAGCTGGAGAAGGAGATGAATGGATCAGCAAGGCAGGGGTGGTGGAGAAGAGGGGCTGAGGGGTGAGGAGGTGAGGATGGGAAGCTTGGTGCAGTGATAGACAGAAAGGCGATGATGAGGTTGGAGGTGGGTGAGTGATATGACCACGGTGGCAAGAGAGGGAGGTGACTCCTTTCACCAGTCTGAGGTAGATGATGGGAGAAGGTTGCAGTGATCAAGTCAAGAGATGACCCAGGTTTCAGCAGTGAAGAAAGAGGAAGGGTGGATTTTGGTAATACAGAAGAGGAGGCAGTGCAGGACTGAGGGGCTAATCCAAAGTCCACTGAGGTCAATTTCCACTGAAATATGGTGTGCTTGTCTAGAGGAGGTTGGCAGGGTAGGGCTGAGCTGACTATCCCCCTGTGTATGCTGTGCTCTCGGTAATGTTTCCTGTATCCCTGCTGCCAGGTGCCCCAGCAATGGATGTGTACCGAAGCAGGGGTGCTGAGCGTGCGGCAGCACCCCCTGGCTAGAAGTAATAATACCAACCAAAGCCATGGTTTCTGCTTCCAATACCCCCACTATAACAATTGTTCCAGCAACCCCTGTATAGCAGGCACGCTGGGATCTCTCTCTCTATGCTAGCGTGGAACAGGAGCCTGTGTATGCAGTGCGTGTGTTTACATGCAAAGGGAGTTTGTCCTGTATTTGCCAGAACCTGGTTCCCCTGACACTCACCTGTCCCCGCCCTCTCTGAAGCTCACAGATTGTTCAGCAGCAGCAGGCAGACATCTCGGACTAGCAGCCAAGAACAGAGTTAAAGAGATAGACACCTGCACACACCCGCCTACCCATGGAGATTTTCTCTAGCCTCTCCTCTTCACTCCAGGCGAAGTTCTCTAGGAGTTCCTTTGAATTCTTTATTGGCTATACACACACAGCAGCTTCCCTCCTTCTATGTTTAACCCTCATAATACCCTGGGTCCAGACATTTAGATTGCTAAGAATTAAAGGGCAGTCTTTTTGATACTGTAGGGCTGTACTTGCTAGGGTATATTTCTAAGTCACCTTGGTAGTCGAATAACCTTCTTTTTACATGAATGCTTTTGTGATTAGCCAGTGATTTTATTTGTCCCTTTCTATTGTAACAAGAGTCTGGGAATTTTGGTTGGAAGTTGTGCCCCCCATGAAAGAGTGAGAATCTGTTAGAGCAACCAGTCAATCAGGGAGATTCTCCAGGCATCCCAGTCACCTGTAAAGCAAGAGGATGGGAGAAAGAGAGCTGAGATATTCCTAGCAATGCAGGCAATGACTGTGGGGATTGGGAGCTTTATTGTGCATTTAGAGACGTCACTGAGAGTGATTGTGAGTGCACGTGGTCATGAGTGGTCATGTGAGCCAGTAGCAGTTTGGTAGTGCGTGTGTGTGAGCCACTATTTGCATGTGAATGCATAGAGCATGTGCACATTTTTTTCTCTTACGGCCATCGTGAAAAGTTCCTTTCAAAACTCTCTCTGCTGTTTGCTCACTAGACTCACTGCATAACCATGAAAGTCTGTGGATAATTGTGATCAGAAAAGGGGATTTCTCCGTTTAGAAAGCATGGGTCATCCAATCAGAGAACCCAAAAGCAATCATAGAATCATAGAAGATTAGGGTTGGAAGAGATCTCAGAAGGTCACCTAGTCCAACCCCTGCTCAAAGCAGGACCAACACCAACTAAATCATCCCAGTCAGGGCTTTGTCAAGCCGGGCCTTAAAAACCTCTAAAGATGGAGATTCCACTACCTCCCTAAGTAACCCATTCCAGTGCTTCTCCGCCCTCCTAGTGAAATAGTTTTTCCTAATATCCAACCTAGACCTTCCCACTGCAACTTGAGACCATTACTCCTTGTTCTGTCATCTGCCACCACTGAGAACAGCCTAACTCCATCCTCTTTCGAAACCCCCTTCAAGTAGTCGAAGGCTGCTATCAAATCCCCCCTCACTCTTCTCTTCTGCAGACTAAATAAGCCCAGTTCCCTCAGCATCTCCTCATAAGTCATGTGCCCCAGCCCCCTAATCATTTTTGTTGCCCTTCACTGGACTCCCTCCAATTTGTCCACATCCTTTTGGGGCGGGGGGAGGCAAAACTGGACACAATATTCCAGATGTGGCCTCACCAGTGCTGAATAGAGGGGAATAATCACTTCCCTCGATAGGCTGACAATGCTCCTACTAATGCAGCCCAAAATGCCATTAGCCTTGGCAACAAGGGCACAGTGTTGACTCGTATCCAACTTCTCATCCACTGTAATCCCCAGGTCCTTCTCTGCAGAACTGCTGCTTAGCCAGTCATTCCCCAATACCATGTGACTTGCAGGTAGGTGACCAATCATATGGTATGAATAAAGACCCAGCATAGTCCAGCACATGTTTAAGCAAACTGTTTAGTGACTATCTGCACTGCAATCCCAAGGGCTCAAAAATCATAGTCAGGTCCCAAAAGTTATGAGACTGGCTAAAAATCATGAGATTTTTTAAAAAATACTAAACGTGGGATTCTTTATATTTATCTTTGGTCTTCTGTGCCTTTAGATGCACTCAGGTCACATTTTCAATCTTTTCTTCACAACCACTTTATAAAGATTCTTCTTTAATCACCAGATTCCAGGATCTGAGGCTTAAAGAAAAAAACCAAGTATCACAAAGCTTGTGATAAAATCATAAACAGTGGCAACACTGGAATACGAAACAACTTTGCAAGTTACAAGCTGTTTGGGGATGATTTGAAAATGGGCTGAAAAAAGTTAAAATCAATCAGATAAACGGTTCCAAGTGACTAATTCACCCAGCCCTAGTTGTGAATCTTAATTCACTCATAAAACAAATCCAGGTGTCCTCACTCAGACCGTAGTCTGCCCTGACTCCTTGCCAAGTTCACTTGGCTCATACAAGGGATGAATCAGGCTGTCAGTCTTAACATCTCCCTTTCCCAGGCAAAATCAGTGAGAGCTTTACCTGAGTAAGGATTCAAGGCCTTGGCCTGGTGTTTGTCAATTGCCCTGAGGTCTTTGTCTGCAAGGTGTTAGGGAAGGGACAGGTTATTATTACTCTTTATTCCCAGGTGTCAGGCAGTGTAATTTGAAGGACTGACTCATAGCTTATTTTAAGCTGGCACGTTGAGTATGTCTTTACTTTTAGGTCAGAACCTTCCCCGCACCTCCAGCCCACCTGCCTAGGTCATAGCATCCTGACAGGCTGAGGGCGACGTGAGAGCAGAACTCAAAGAAAATGGCTTCTGAACTTTACTGAGAGCCATGCAGACACCAGCTCCCCCAGTGCCTGCAAGCAATGGCCTCAGGGAATCTACCAACAGAACTGCCTCAGCAAACAGAAAGGTGATACCCTCCCACCCCACATTCCCAGGTTCTGCAGGGTCGTGCCTAGCTTGCCATTGGCTTGCATGATTTTGACCAGTTCTCAGGTCAGAGCTGGAACTCAGTCCTACAAAAAAGCCAGCCGTCTCGGGCATATCAGCCTACAGCCATGAGAATGATCAGCAGCACATGCTAAGGCATCATTAACATGGGCCATGACTGAGCTACGGTAGAATTTGGATCAGATGTCCATGCTGTCTCAGGTAGAAGTCAAGGCCAGGGCAGGAGATGAGGTTGCTGGGTTACATGAGTCCAACAAAGGACTCTTTGAATGTCTCTGTACCTCAGTTTCATCCCTGGGCATAGAGAAAGGCACTTGGCTCCAGCCTGGCTTCTGTTCTCACTGGTTGTGCCCACCTCTCAACAGCAGCATGCCAACCCTTTGGAAGCCAGGCACGCTCTCTCTGGTGGCTGTGCTCCACCAGACAAGCCAGGGAAATACCAATTAAGCCTGCTCAGTTCTTCCTCTCAGGTTGCAGATACAAAAATTCACAATGAAAAGCTCAAATAGGTTCAGGGGAACTGGCCCTCAAATTTTTGCAGGAATGTGACTTTTGGCTCCAGCTACATTTAGACCCAGTATACTTGTGTCTTATGCAGGAACTCTGCATCATCTACCAATGGGTTTTGGATGCCTTGACATTTGGTCTTTTTAATGCCCAAGGTGAAGTGACCCTTAATTCCAAACTCCAGTAGAGTCTGGTGACATCTAATAGTGGGTAGGAAAAACTGATACGCTATGTTGGGCTGAGAGCCAGGGTGCAGCTAAAGACCAAGCTGTATCTGACTTAAAATGGTGGATATAAAGTTTGTCTTGCCCTCTGGAATGGCCAGGTTCTGAATTTACCCATTAATGCTTCAGTTCTAATTGCACGGAAGAACTTGGCCTGACAGAGGAAAAATGTCCTGCAAAGAACTGGAAATCTCCTCCCTCTGCCTCTGTCTAGCCCCAGAGAAGATACCCCTCTGGACACTTGTCCCAACAGAGCCCTCTCCTCCTGCCTGCCCCACCTTTCCTCTTTTGCTGCATCGCTCACCCATCCAGTCTCTGGTTAATTCAAGCCCCTCACCACCCCATAGCAAAACACAAATTTGCTTTGTCAAAAATTCTTTGCCGGGTTGATCTGCAGAAGAGTCTTCCTGTTGGGAGAAATATTTCCATACGAGCAAAGTCTCTTAATGAATCTGTGGCAGCAAAGTGGGTAATGCGCTCTCCTTGCCAAGGCTGCTTGGCACAGCTCGAGTCACGTAACCAGACTAGTGTGCCAGCAAGGGACAGAGCAGGAAGAGTTAAACTGGGGCCTACTAATCCATGTGCATGAATCATAGCACAATTCTCTCTCTCTCTCTCTCCCTTCATTCTCATCTAGCCTCTCCCCCCTCCCCGCCCAGGCACACACACAGACACCTTTTTTCATCTTTCTCATCTCCTTCTATCCATTTCTCCACCTCTTTCACTCTCTGCCTCCCCCTAACCCCAATATTCCCCTTACTTAGTCTGGTTATCCATCTGTTTCTTTACCCTCTTCTTCTGCTTTCTCTCTCAGTCTGTCTCTCCCCTGCTCTCCTGTGTTGCCCCCCCCAATTGCCCTGCACACGCCTCCCTCACATTCACTCTTTCATGTCTCCAGAGCTGGATATTCAAGTGGGAACTAGGGGCTGTATATTTTGGCTGTGGTGGAGGTCACAGCTATATGGGGATTGTTTAAAAGAGATTTGCCCACATCCCAGCCCATGTGACCAGCCTCAGCTGCAGCTCTCTCTTTCTTAAGCTGGAGATAAGCGTGATTATCTGAAGAAGGGCTGTTCTGAGCTTTGTAACTGTGACAGGGGAGCTTTCAAGTCGCACTTTGCTGGCAGAGCAGCGTTTAAAGCCGGGGAATCAGATTCCAAGCGTGGCTTTGCATCTCTTTTCTGCTGAGAGCACAGTGCAGGGCTGGCAGTGGGGATGGGAGCTTTATTAGGACTTTGCTTATGGTGCGGAAAAGCAGGGGGAACAAAATCCAGATTCACTAGCCCATTTCACAACCACAGCAGAGTTGCAGAAAGCGGCATTGAATAAAGAGGATGGGCCGGTGTGAGCCCTGATCTAAGTGGCTCGGACTCTCATTGACTTCACTATGCTCACACCATGGCTGAATTTGGCTCCTTGCATCTCGCCAGCTCTGCTGATAGTTCTCTTCATTGCAAATGAGTTGTTTAGCGGCCCCAGTTCCTCTGTCTCCCAACCAAATGAAACCATTGCCCTGAAACGGCACAGAGGCAAAGTTATTGTTCTGGAAGGCGACTGAGATGGTTCAGGAAATTGGCAGGGAGATCTGGAATGTTCCCCTTCTGGATCATTAGCCTGAATGCTGCCCAAGTTAGTAGCTACTCAGTGCTTTATTGGGTGACATCTGTTTGGCCTGCATAAAATGATTCCAATGCTCAGACCCTTGGCCTGTGTCTTAGCAGGCCAGGTATCCGCATTGCAAAACCCACCACTGCCACCTCTCATACTAACTGACCCTGTTGAAAGGCTCAATGGAGAGGCCAAAATCTGAGGCCAGTGTTGGACAGTGGCACAGTGGTGGAGGGTAATTCATTTGGGAAGCTTGCACTGCCACTGCCCATGCTGTACTTCTGTGGAGAGAGGCCTTCAGCCTCTAGGGTGGGGAAGCCAGCATTCTTCACTGGCAGCAAAGAGAGCCCTAAAAAATTTGGATTTGGGAAACTGGGAGCCAAACGCTGCAGGTTGTAGGGCCTTAGGTATTGGTTTGGGGTCAGGCTGCAGTTATTGCTACCTGTCTTGGGTGGACTGATCCACGCCATAGCCAATGGGACTTGATCATTGGCAGGAGGGTGGTTCAGTTGCTAAGATGGAGCCCCACTTCCTTTTCATTTGATATGTCTTCACAAGTGGCAATGGGGCTTTTCCTTGCACTTCTGGGACTCATTCGTTCAGCTTGAATGTTCCTATTGTAAGACCTGGCATAATTCCAGGGCTACCTTTAGGCCTGGTCCTGCAATCAGAGAATCATAGACTATCAGGGTTGGAAGGGACCTCAGAGGGTCATCTAGTCCAACCTCCTGCTCAGAGCAGGACCAATACCCAACTAAATCATCCCAGCTAGGGCTTAGCCAAGCCTGACCTTAAAAACCCCTAAGGCAGGAGATTCCACCATCTCCCTGTGTAACCCATTCCAGTGCTCCACCACCCTCCTAGTGAAAAGGTTTTTCCTAATATCCAACCTAAACCTCCCCCACTGCAACTTGAGACTATTACTCCTTGTTCTGTCATCTGGTACCACTGAGAACAGTCTAGATCCATCCTCTTTGGAACTCCCTTTCAGGTAGTTGAAAGCAGCTAGCAAATCTCCCCTCATTCTTCTCTTCTGCAGTCTAAACAATCCCAGTTCCCTCAGCCTTTCCTCATAAGTCATAAGTCAATGAAATCACTGGGGCTGCAGGATCAGGCCGTCAGATGATAGCTGCTCACCTGTTGAAAGACAAGAGCCTGCATGGGGTGAAGGCTCAGATCCTCGATGTCCATTTAGTGTGAACGTGGTCTGCTGGTTTGCTGGGGTGAAAGGGGTTTTTGGATGGGTTTGGGGGGGAAGCACTGAAGTGATGCCAATAATTTCACCGGAGACTCCCAAAAAAAAATATGTGTCCCTGATGCTATGCTAACCTCTATGTCCCAGGCCAGGGGGTGCACTGGGGAGAGCTGTGCTGGAGAGATCAGCTGGGGAATTTAGGCACATGTTTTCCCTTTCAAAGAATGCCCCTTTCCCATACCCAAGGAAACCGGTGACATCCCTGAACAAACAAGCTTCTATGTCATGCTCCTGCTGGAAATGTTTCTACTTTGTCCCTGATTTATAACATTGAGGTTGAAGTCTTGGTCCCACTGAAGTCAGGGGGCAGTTTTGCTGTTGACTTCTGTGTAGGAGGATTTCACTCTGAGTGCAGTGCTAGGGCAGCACAGTGCGTGGCTGAGCAAAGAGCTAATGAGCTGATGCCAAAGTTTCCGCCTTCCAACAGAATAATTGAAAATGACCTGCCCTCTCCTGGGGGTACTGCACCCCCAGGTCTCACCCAATAGATTGTGGGTATGATGTACAACTCACTGAGCATGGAAAGGGGCAAGGAGAGGCCAGGGCCATGCCTTCGTTTATGTTTGCACAGCACCTAGCACACTAATGATGAGAAAAGGCTGCAGGCACAGTGATAGGTGCTCTCTCTACCTGACTTCTCAAGGGTGGCCAAACAATTACCCAGCTTACCTCAGCTCTCCCATCCACATGGGAAACACTTGGTTACTGTGGGCCAAGGCCATGCTAGTCTCTGGTAACGCCAGCAGGAATGTTTTTTAATTTGAAGTGTCCAGAACTGGACTAAAGACTCGGCGCGGACTCCGAAATACAAATCCAAAAAAGATTTTTCTTCATCAGCTGATTCTGAAGAGGCCCTGATTCTGCCCCAGCACTGGTCACTCACTCCAGATTGGGCCCTGGAATCTTGAATTCTCTCCTCTGACTGGTAGTGATGCCAGGTTGATGCTGTTTAATAATTATAGAGCCTTGGCCGCAACCAGTCATGTGGCATTATTAGGAGTGAGACAGATCAAATGTTAGAGTGACCATGTGAGCTGCCGAGTTACCAGACAGATTCCTGGCATGGCCAGAATGATGGCATCTGGTGCACTATCATTAGTACTGGTGGTGCATTAGAAATAAGATTGTGTAGCTACAAAATTGGGGTTGGTAGATTTCTATTTCCAGGCTTTGTGCACTTGCTCTGCACTCTCCCGCCCATGGGTCATTGTGTTGGGACAACTAGATGACTGGCCTCTGCGGAACCAGTTCCCAATCAAATGTTCTAGGCACTCTTGTGGGGCAAGTTCAAGTAGCAAGCTTGCTCCCTAGGCAAGGAGCAGCACAGTCAGCCCCCGTGGGAGAGGAAGCACATCACCCTCCAGTGCTTAGGGCAGCTTTGACTGGCTTCGAAAGGAGCCACATCCCTGTCCAGAGAATGGGTTGCTGGAAGTGGGGCAAGTGAGGCTAGGGAGTCACAGAGGAAATGTAGTAATGCTTAGTATTTATATAGGATGGATAATCCAATAGCATGGTGGAGTCTTATGTAGCTGGGGGACATAGCACTTCCATTAAATACGTGGGGGTGGTCATAGAAGATCTTCTCCCACAAAGTCAGCCTGCCACACAGAAAGGCCTTTACTTGAAAGGTTTATCTCTGCGATCGGGATTCCTTTGCTTTTGTTTGGGTTTATGGTAGGGGTGTTTTGAGAGAGATGGGCCAAGGAGAAGGTGAATGGATCAGGATTAGGGTGAAGACAGGGATTGGAGTTTGGGTTCAGATCAGATCGGGACTAGGAGGCAGCTTTGATAGCTGCTACCTTGTTAGTGGTTCTCATGAAATTCTGGCTGTATCCTCACTGAAATGAGAAATAGCCCTTCCCAGTTTGGGACCCAACCTGGGATGAAAATTGTTGGGCAGTTTCCAGTCTGGCAGGTTGAACCTGAACCCAGCCAAAATTCAAAGAAGGTTGGATTCAGGGATCTACTTCTGGCCTATCTCTAGTTTTATCTGATGGGAATTTGCAGTGAAAACTCAGCAGGTCCCTCAGCTGAGGCTGCTTGTAGAGATGCCCTGGTTTCCCTGCATGGTGATCCAGTGACATTTCCTTTCCTCCACACCGCAGGCTGTCAAGGCTGTTGTGCATCCTTAAATCAACCTCCTGTGCATCGGAGGCAAGTCATGTATCAGATGTCCAGGGAAGAGGTGGGAGAATTGGAATGTGTGTTCCCCCATGACGGTTTTGCCCAATGATCTATAGGAACAGCTCAACTGGCGTCCACCAGTAGCGACTCCTAGGAGCTGTTTTCAAACTGTGTACTTGCAACTGCATGTGCATGTTTGTGTGTGCAATTGTATGCTTGATTTTTGCATGCAACTACTATGTTTGGGCACATATGTTATTTGCATGGACCAGTATCCAGTTGGTGCATATAATCCTGGGGACTAAATAAGCAAATTAGGTAAGGAGTTGCAAGTGCATAATTCTGAAAAGCAAGCTCTTAACTATTACCCACACTGCCTTTGCATGTTTATGGAGTGTCATGCAACCAGTACTTATATGGATGAAAGAGCTGTCTTCCCCACTGCACCCTAGGGTGCTTCTAGCTTGCTAGCTAAATTGGTAAATTGCTTGCCTGAGCCCTCTTTTTCATGCCTATGGCACACTGCAGTGCTTTGGTGAGATTGTGGCCCCAAATGTGTAGCCTTGCTCCAGTGTATTGCATGAGGAACAATAAGGTGGACACAGGACCACATTTTCTCCTAGTGACTCTGAAATATTGAACAAAAGTTTTGGATTCAGTGCAGCTGCCATGTTGCATGTTCTTTATATGTAAAGAACATATAAATATAATATTATTGATTTTCTTTAACAAAAAATGATTGGAGAATGGAAAAAAAGATAAAAAAGCAAGAAGTAAAGAACTGGGAATAGAAGGGAGGGAAGAGGTGCAGAGAGGGGAAAGGAGCATGACATATCTGTTTACAGCCACTAAGAATTAATCAAAGGTTACTAAAAAGCCCAATTTTTTTCAAATTGGTCTATGGTCCCCCTTCTGTGAAATGTTACCCATTCTTTAGCTGCTAGGGCAGCCAAATTGCTGCGCTAAGCTTCTATCCCTCCCAAATTTAGATTGCCTGTGCCGAGTTTGGAACAAAGATTTGAAGCCTAGCCAAAGGGCAAGTGCCTTGCAAAACATTAAACTCTACTATTGATCTACAATTAAGGCTGATCTAGCCACGTTACATGTTCTGAAGGAACTGAGCCACAAAATGAAACAGGGGACAATGACGTATTTCTCTGGAGACTTGTGCAATCCCGCATCCATGAGAAAGAGAATGCAGACATAGCCGCCATGTTTGTATTTGCATTTGTGCATGTGTGTAATGGTCATGTACATATAGTTGCCTACGTAGTTACACATCAGTGTGTGTATTCATACATTTGTGTGGATTTAAGACTCTCTGTGTACGAACGTGTCCGGTGGGGGAATGGGTAGAAATCACTGTCTGTTCGTATAAATCTCTTAAACTGGTGTGAGCTCCTAGAGAAAGTGTTAAAGTTTGAGTTGCAAGCAAAAGATGAAAATGTCTCCCTCCAAGTTGTTCCTATTAATTTCAGGGCATGTAGCAGGAGTTTGTGTGGTAAATTAACGTGAAGAGGAAGTCAGTGAGTCCCCCTAGTTAGACCAAGGGACTAGGAGTTAGAACAGCTGCATTCTAGTCTCACCTCTTCCACTAATTCACTGGGTCAAATTCAGCACTAATGTAAGTGGCTGCAACTTTATTAAGTTGACGAGCATGGGGCCCCTTTGCGCCAACCTGTGACCTTGGGCCAATCCCTTGCAGCACTCTGTGCCTCAGTTTCTCCAAGTATGACATAAACCTGCCCTTTGTAAAGTGCCTTAAATTTCTCATATCCAAGTCATTACATCAGTGCAAAGGATTTTATTGTACACCTTACTGGAGGAAGGAGACTCTGGTGGAATTAACTGGTGAGACAGGAAGCTCATGGTTTGAAATTGTCACTAAAAGTCAGTGCATAGATGGTTGTTTTCTCTGCCATGCCTGATCAGAATGAGCATCTGAAGCAATGACTGTGAGAATCTAACTGTATGGAAAGCTTTTCTCACCTTTCTGGGTTAAAGTAAAGACAGGAAAATGAGGGAAAGGGGTTAACGGAGTGATCCATTTGGTGACCTGGTAGAGGATGGTTTCCTGACTTGACATACAGAAGAGGGAGCTTGAAGGATAACTGAGCTGCTTCTGTTTGGAGAGTGCCGAGAGGACGTTCACCCAAGGCACAGACAGGGGGAGCAGCTCAGGGATGGCAACTAGAACAATGTTTGTATTTGGGACTTGGATGACACCAAATAAGAATGAAATAAAGATGCTGCATTTCAGGCCAGGGTATTTTGGAAGTCTGCAGAGAGGACTGGGTGAATTTGAGTTGATTAAAACAACTGAGTGAAAGGACAAAGAGGACAAAGATGAACCATTCTCTCTCCAGTGAGGGTCCTGAAGGCCATCCAGCAATGAGCACTGAACACTCGAATTCTTACAAAGATAAATGGATGACTGGCAGAGGGAATTCAGGAGACAGGCAGAGCTATAGATGAGGTCCAATTCATAAGACAGTGAAGGGATCTGAAAGGGAAAGTTGAATGAGCATGGAAGATAACCAATACGTATTATTGATTGATACATAAACAAGAAATTGGTGAATGTTTTCCTAGAAAGGGTGAAGGGAAGATTTTCAGAGGTGAAGAGGAAGGCAATGCCCAATCAATGAAATGGTTAGCTCAGTTTCAGGAGGTGCATAGAGTCCTCAGGCCAGGAACTGATGCAAGATTTTCAGTGGAGGAAGAAGACACTCTGAAGGAATCAGGATCACAGCAGAAGAAAGAGCAGGTTCAGTTAGGATCCACCCAAGATTTTGAAGGAAGAGGCAAAGATATGAAGAGCTTATAGAAGATGTATTCAAAACCTCTTGGAAAATAACTCTGCATGTATAGGCATAAAGGGCTCCACACATTTCAGCATGGAGGGTTGATCACCCATTGTTGAAAAGCAGCCAGCTCTGGAGTGGAAGCAGCAGCCATTCTCCACCAGCAGCATGACACAGCAGCTTTTCAGGATGAAAAGTGAAAACTGACATCTCCAGTTGAAGGGACAGGATGGAATTTAAGTGGTTAGAATGTAATTTCCCAGACTGGAATGGGGCCAGCACACTGGGATTAACACCCACTTAATCACCACAAGTGACAAGAGCCTTCATGATCCATTGCAGAAAGCCAGCCTAGCACCCCACACTGTACTTGGTCATCAAGGCAGTTCTGACTCAGCTGGAACACCTGCACAGTCAACCCTGCCTATCCCTGCAGCACCCTGAGTTTTACTTTGGTCTCAGACACGTACTGATTCTGCTCAGTTTGAAGTGATAGCCCAAGGTAGGATGGCTGTGGACCAAAGCCATACTGATGGACTAGGGAAGGCTGATGTACCATTTATATTGAAGGGACTTTGAGACCATTCAGAAGACTAGTTATTGTTATTACGAACATTTATTATAAGGCCCCCTTCTCCATGGAATGTGAGTCCATTTTTCATTGATTAAAACCTTGACAAAAACATGTATGTTTATCTGACCCTTATCACCATAGGATCTGCGTTCCCTGTGAAGTAAGAAAGTGCCACTGTCCCCATTTCATAGAAAAGGGACTGAGGCACAAAGATCACACAAACAGTCTGTAGGAAAGCTGAGAAGTGGGCACGCATCCTGAATCCCACTTCAGCATCTTAGCCCTGAGACCATCCTTCCCTTCAAACACACCGCAGAACTGGGGGAGAAATAGTCAATACGCTGGTGCTGCAGATTCTGTCACAAATCACAAAAACCCTGGACAAATAGCTGCCTCTTGCAATGCTTTCTAATGGAGCCCGGCGCAGGCTCTGAATTATTTCTAGTGGAAATAAATTTCAGACCGAAGGACCTTCTCCCAAGAAAGGCCTCACCCATCTCCCTTGAGGTTCAGCCTTGGGGCAGGTGGGTTAAATGTTCTGGACCAGCACGGATGCTGCAGGTCAGACAGGAAGAGCTGGACTTTAAAGTAGCTGGTCCCTAAGTCATTTAGGGCTTTGTAGATAGTCGCCATCACCTGGAATTTCAGCTAGGGGTTGGCCAACCTCCAGAGTTTAGCCTGGGTGTGATATGCTCTCACGAGCCTACTTTTGTTCTGAGATCCTGCATACTGTGCTAAATGAAACTTGAGCGTGGTTTTCAGGTTAGCCTCAGGAAAAGCATCTTCGTCAACCATGGAGTTAACAATCAGCTAATCTGAGAGGAAAGAATGCATTCTCATGCTAGCCATAGGCAAACATGACTTCAGCAGTGGGGTTATATAGGAAATGCTAAGCAGGGCTGCAAAGCAGGATCAGATGGAGATGTTCACCTGGATGCAGGAGAGGGACACCCTGCCTAAGCAAACTGAAGAAGCAGTAATGAGAGTCACTGAGGGGAGAAGCCATGGATCTAATTCACCTGAGTGCTAAAGTTTGAATCCTTTCATCTTACAACTTTCTCTTTCTTTACTATTAATATCTGAGTAGTGCCTAGAGGCTGCAGCTAAGACTGGAATCCCATTGTGTTTGGCCTGCTTGCATCCCTCCTCTCTGTGACACACACCCACACTCACCTTCCTCATCACTGCCTTTTCCTTCCCTCCCTTTGCTGTCTCCTCCCACCTCACTCACTGGGACTACGCTGATTGATACTTATTTGCATAATTTTCCATTTTCAGCATCCTCTTCCTTTTGTCTCCTCCCCGTACAAAGCTTCACCCTTTCTGCCTGTATCAGTCTCTGTAACTAACTCTGCAAAGCATTGCTCTCAGGGTCTGCATAGGAAAGACAGTCTATAAAATATAGAACATTACCAAGCCTTTTCCCCCGTGTCATTGACTTACCAGTGGCCTGAATGGGATCATTACGAGGGTGGTTATTGAGGTTCTATTTTGGACATTTGCCACTGCTTGCAATGCCTGCGCTCGCCATGAATGGACTGAGATTGAGTTAGGATCCCTGAGGCTAACATTTCCACTTTCCCTTTCTTTGATCTAAGTCTCTTTTCCTGAATTTATGGCCTTGGCAAGTCAAAACATCTCTTACCCAGCTTGACTCTTCCTTTCTGCTGGTGAAAGAACTCCCTCTCTCAGTGCCACGTGGCAGATGCCAGAGCTGAGTATCAGCTGTGCATCCGAATTAGGGTAAGGGCAGAGGCAGGCACCCACATTTTGTCCAACCAAGAGCTTGGCCAGGAATCTGAGGGATCATCTAGTCTGCGCGGCAGGAAGCAGGCCTCAGCTGCTCCTGTCTCTAATATGATGGGGTGGCCTCCACAGGTGACCAGATCCAGACTGCCAAGTGTCATTTTGACTTAAGTAGTCTGGCTGCTGGAGCAGCACATGCTAACATTTATCATCTCTACAGTCCATACATCACTAGTTAAGGGGAGAGTGGCCACTGGCTGCTTTGTAGAATTCTGGCTACAATGATGTGAGAAGCTTCAACTTTAGACTGATCCACTTGACACCCAAATACCTAATGTGACTTTAGCTAGCACCAAGCCATTAAGCGGCAGGGACAATCCTTCTCCCCCCAGGTGTGGGTTAATGCCATGGTCTCCTATCATCAGCTGACCCATCTTCTTCCTTTCCTACTACCCTGCTAGACTGGCAGCCCTGATTCCAATAAAGAACAGCCACCATTCCAATAACGTTCAGCCACTCAGCTCTCATGTGGCGGAAATAAATATCTCTCATATCGAGAGGGAGGACACTTGGGTTTATGATGAAGGGTGCCCAGCGTGTGATGGGTTAACACAGTCTCCAGCTAATTTCTGCAAGCCAGCTCCCCTCCTCTTCGTTGCTTCTGTATGCAGCAGACAGGGCCTCTGCCTACGTTCCTGCACTGAGCTGTTGCCAGGGGAGCAGTTAGGCAAGTCTGAGCTATGCAGGGAAAAGGCCTGGCTGTCAAAGTGTCTGAGATGAACCATAGCCCAGTCCCCCCGCAGCTGGGCTCAGGCATGCCTCAGCCCTTGTTTGAAGCCTGGGAATGGCAAAGCCCAGTGAGGTTCAAGGGCAAACTTGCTATTCATTAGTCAGGGGGTCCTTGACGTTCCCACTCTCTGTCTCCCTTCTTCTTCTTTTTTCTATCCCTCTTTTGACACATTCCTGGGTGCCTTTGGTGAAAGCGCCCCTCCGCCTCCTCGCCTCTGCATAGACTTCCCCAGGAGACCAGGCAGGGAGAGGAACAATGACTGCAGGATGTCTATTCAAACCAGGGGCCCAGTCAGACTGGCTGGATCACTTGGTGTTTGCTGGTTGGGTCGCTTGCTGGGTTCTTCTTCCCCAACGTGTGTGTGTGTGTGTGTGTGTGTGTGTGTGTGTGTGTGTGTGTGTGTGATCGCAGATAGTCTTATTATCTTGATATTTGCAGGAAATTGTCATTTAAGATAAGATAAGAAAATGTCAACTGCATTTCTGTGTCTCAAACAGCCCAAAGTGCAGAAAAGTTCCTTCTTATAAAATATAAATGATCGCCTAGGCACATGAACACAGGACAAGTTAGCAAGCCAGAGAATGTCTTTTTTTACACACACACACACACACACACATACACACACACACACACACACACACACACACACACACACACACACACACACACACACCTCTAGTGCACAAGATAAAACAAGCTGTGTAGCCATAACACTCGCAGCCTCCCTTCTTACCCCATTGAATGGAATATTTCATAGCTCTTAGAAGCTGAAGCTCCCTTGTAATTATCCAAGGCAAACAGCACGTGTTATTAGTTTAAAATGGTTTCTCCCTCCCCAGGCCCCTGGAGCAGAATGGCGGTGTAATTGTGCTAAGGAGTTAGCAGGGGAGAACACAGCTTTTGGTCACATTCAAGTTGGAGGGCTAGAGCCAGGGAGCCAGTATGAAAGACTCTTATTTGCATAAGCAGCATGTGTTTGTACAAAAAGAAAGATATCAGGGGCTTTCAAAATTCAATCGAGGTTGGAAGGAAAATAAGGGGCAGGGGAAGTAGAGTGAAAAAAAATTGACAGTGAAAAGGGCTTTGCTAAGTAACACCCCAGCGAGATTAAATTGTCCAGAAAGTTTCTCCCTATGAGTCTATGAATTGGGCAATGGGGTGAGGCGAAGGGGAGGGGCAGAGTCCATCCTTCCAAAGGGCATGAATAGGAAATTGGCAAAGGAAAAAAAATCTGATTAGATAGGTAAGCCCTGCATTTTATTTGTTGTTAGTTCGGGGTTTGTGCCCGGCAATGTTACCAGCAATGCTGCTTCTGCAGGGGCCTCATCAATGGAGAAGGTGCTTTTCTTTTTGTAAAGAACCACAAACGTTAGCAGAACATTCAGCTGATTTATAACAATAGAAAGTAACAGAAGCAGGTCCCTGGCTGTCTCCCACAGGCCCAGGCTAACACAGGGAGTGGAACAGTAATTGCGAATTTTTATGGAAAAACAAAGCTATTTTTCAACCCTCACCTACTGCCTGATCCAAAACCCACTGAAGCGAGTGGAAAAACCTGACTGGCTTGGGATCAGGTCCCTAGTGAGTTTTTTTGTTTCCCAACACCGGTTAGTAAGAGTCCCAGGCCTGTACTGGAAATGTACTATGCAGTTCCTTTTTCGCGTGTTTTCTTGATACAGATAGCCAAAGGTTCATGGCACTGAACAATGTGCAGGGACAGAGTATTTGCAGTAGACCTCAGCTTTTCTAAAGCCCCTTGGAAGAGATGGGGGTTGAAATCAGAGGAGTCTGTCCAATCTCCCCACCCACACACACATGTATTAGATGCACAAAGGTTCACATTACTCAGGATGGCGGATAGCAGCAGATGGCATTGCAGCTTTCAGGAGTGGGTTTCTATCCCCTACCAGTAAGTGCCTCCTCTATTTGCACAATAGATGAGCCCCACAGGCTGCAGCAGACTGAGACAGACAGCCAGGGTGGAGGAGCAAAGGAGCATGGAACATCAGTCCTGTGTTTGCTCCCACCTGCTTTGGTTGGAGGGGGAGCAGAGTGGTGCCTCCACCTAAGGTGAAGATTGGAATCTTCTGGCTGGGCTGCCTAAATTCTTCCCAGCTGACCACTAAGGTGTAGACTCCACCCCCCCCCCTTTTTTTTTCTCTTTTGAAAATGACCTCTTTAGTGAGTTGTTCAGTTTCAGTGGCAATCCCCAGCTGCCCTGGGTGCGCAGCAAGCATGAAATTTTAAACAGGTGGGAGAGTAAACGAAGCTGCTTGCTCTGCTTAGTAAGAGCTTAATGTAACTAGATGGGAAATGGAGCAAAATCCAAACTTAAATCAACGTGGAGCCATGTCCATAAACAGATGCCCACTGGGAGGAGCAGGGAAGGGGATCAGGGATCACCAGCTGAACTGAGCACCTAGGACCCCATCCATAGTCCTTTGCAGTCAGTGAGAAGACACCCATTGATTTCAGTGGGCTCTGAATCAAGCCCGTTTGGACTGCTTGGAGTGAGAGACAGTGGGCCCAGTGCAGAACGGAGTAAACAGGTTCTGCCCAGTGACTTCAGGGGGATCTGCATGTCAGATGGGTGTGAGTTATGCTGCATTGCTCACACTTGTTTTATTACCACTCTACCTCTGAGCAGAGGTAGGCCAGTACCGAAGACTTTCCATCAGCCTTCAGGTTTTAATGTAGAATGAATTTGGGCCTGACCCAAACCCCATTAAAGTGAAGAGGAGTCTTTCCATTGATGCCAATGAGCTTTCCATCTGGTTCATAATGAATATTCTAGCAAAGGTGTTTAGGAGCAGGGGATGTTCCTGGACAGAGTGATTTTCAAGTGAAGGTCCCTGGAAATCAGACTCTGGCTTCATAAATGTTGGGTGTTCACATGATTCAATCAAACAATTACACTCGCTCATCCAATCAAGGAACAAAAATGTTCTCTAGGTGTCCAGTCGAAGACCAAATTCTCTCCGGTAACTCACAAAAGAGACATATAGCAAGAATTATTCACAAAAATTAGTTTGTGGGTAATTCTGAGTATTTTAAGAAATTGTGAGCTGGTGAAGAAGTGAGCTGAAACTAGCTGAATGATAGTTCTTTGTTAATTATTGACCCAGCTCTGCTCCTAACCTGGGTTTACAACCACAGGTTATATCACCAGTGGATGTGGCCTAGCAAGAGAAATTGACAAAGGAAAGGAACTGGATTTGCAGGTAGTCCCAGTAGCTAGAGGCTTGTGACTGGCAGAAAATAACCACCAGGAGAAAACAAGGGGAAAGAAGTACTGAGACGGATAAGAAAGAACAGGGAAAATAGCTCAAATTACCTTTTTCCTGACCATAATGGCTTTTGATCCAGCCTAAATAGTTCTATATCATTTTACAGAAGGGCCTGCCAAAGACAAGGGCTTAGAGACCAGGGAAAGTTAACATGAAGATTAAAACATCAGAGGGCTAGTTCTTTAGAGGCTCTGACACCCAGAGTAATCCCATGCCCCAAAGCCTTAGGAGGAAGGCCACACAGTGACCCCTCCCACTGACTGGCCACATGCAGGACCTCTGAACTCACAGCTCCTCAGCCCCTCGCAGAGAGAGGTGGGGAGATTCACCAAGAAAGTAACAGCGAGAAAGAGCCAGCCACAGGGCCTGAGGGGAGCCCAGAATTTCAGTAGCACAGGGGCCTTGTCACTCACCCTATAAAGCAAAAGGCTCGAAGCAGCGGAACTGGGCTGAACGTGTAAACTCTGGCCATGGCAAACATTTGGGGGGAGTGGGTGTTGTTCCTTGGCACGGAGAGTGTTTCAGTGAAACAATCACTGTGCTTTGGCATTGGCTCCATCCATGGCTGAAGCTCCAGACGCAGGTGGCTTACTTCCTTGCTGGTGTGATTTTAGGTGTGATGATTTTATTGGTGTGGGAAATAATGTTTGGGGGGTTGTTTGCTGTGTTGTAGATTCCTGTGACTGGCGACTGGCAAGTGGTTGGGCACCTTCGGTTTCTTTGTTAAACTTCACCACAGCTGAAACCCGCCGAGGACTTTTCGCATCACATACAACTACTCATCGATCAATGTACCAGGCAACTATTTTACAAATGGCCCAGAGAAGAGGCTGCTTGGACACTGGCCCTCGAGGGCTTTCGGGATTGCAGTTGAAGAGGGTGAGGTGTGTGGAGCAGCAGAAAACTTTAACTTGCTGTCAGCTGTACAATGAATGCATCTCTGGTGAATCTTTTGTGGTCACCTTTGCTGCTCTGTAACCCCTGGATATCACAGTCCTCCTCACTCTCCTGTTCAAACTGCCCAGCCTCGCTGGGGAGAGACCGGAAAGCAAATGCCTCGACTGGAAAAAACAAATCTATTGCATGTCTGAGGGTAGGCTGCAAAGTACTGAGAAAGCACCACTGGACTCCATGTGGAAAAGTTTGGCCTGCTTTACTGCACTGAGAACGCACCCTATTAATGCCCGAGACAACTGTACCTTCTGTGTGTTTGTAAAAACGGTGTTGTCTATAGTTGCAAGATTCCCAGTCATTACAGAATAAACTGTATATGTGGGGCAGTATTTTCACTAAGGCTTGAGGGATGGGTGCCTGCCCCCCTAGCCTATTTCATCCCTCTTTTTGTTTGTTTTTTAATAGATACTGATTCTTCAACGCAAACTTATTCTTAGGTGCAAACATGCCCACCTGTGGTTGTGTAGATCCCTGCTGATGTGTTTCAGGTGTCTTTGTTCTTGTAAAAGACACATTCGCTTCCCCCACCACTTGTTTAAACAAAGCGATGGTTAAAATAAACAATTCACTTGTCAAGGTGATTTGTGTGTTTTCATCCAGTCTAGCAACGGGAGGAATATAACGGGCGGGGGTTGCCCCCCCCCAAATAAATCCGGCCACAGAAACGCAGTGAATGTACTATCAGAATCTAGGCCCCCCCCCCTCCATGTTCTGCACGATCCTCCACACAAAAGGAACCCCGTCCCCAAGAACGAATGAATTCCTGGCTGCTAAATGATCAGGGTTCGCTCTGGACCTGTTCTAGGTGGCTGGAAAACAGCTGTTAAACCCGGTGCAAACAGTTCCCAGGAAAGACTATAACGAATGTCATTACAATGATTCGAAGTCCTCTTGCCTTACAGCGGCGGGTTTCCCCCATGGGGCCGATTTCAGGCAGGTGCTCTCCGTCCTGCCGGAGGTGGCAGATTTCCCAGGTGAAACCCTAAACCCAAAGCATCGGGCCCACACCCGCGATGACTCCCTCCAGCACACGCCGAAGAGGCGCAGGGCGCACCAAGGCCAAGTTCAAGGCTGGGTTGGAGGCGGGGGTTGAAGACAGGCTAATCTGAGATGCGTTGTGCTGGGGCCTGGCGGAGGAGCCGACCCTGGAAAACACGCCTGAGATTGTTCTGTGCCAGCCCAGCAGCCCCTCGAGCAGCGCGTAAAAGAGGAACTGGGGGGTGGGAGGGCTGCTGATCTGCCTCCCCGGGGCTCCTTCCCCCCCCCCCCATTACATGAAGAAGGTGATTTCTAGCTAACACGGGTTCTCTATATTTTTAACCTCTTGTTGTTCGCTCCTGGCCTTCCTCAGGGGGGAGGGACGGGAGGCGCCCTGCAGTCACGTGCCTTTGTGTGCCCGGGTGGGACCTGAGTCCAGCTTCTGAAGCAAAAACCAGGCCAAAAACAGACGAGGCCCGTCTGCAGCAGGGAGGGTCGGGCGTGCTAACTCACCTGCCTCCCCCACCCCGCGACCTGCCTTCAGTGGCTTTACAGGGCAGGGGGGAGCCGCCCCCAAGTGCGCTTGGGGATCTGGGAATCGCCAGCCCCGAATCGAGCCCTTTGGTGGCAACGCTGCCCCTTGGAAAGCCGGATTGTTCAGGGGCCTGCGCCATCTCCGAAGGCCTCTGCTGCTGGATTGCAGCGCCTAGCCGGGGTCCTTGGCACTGGACACGGCGGGGGGGAAGGTAGCGGTCAGAGGCCGCTCAAGGAAGCGATGAAAATGTGGCCACATGGGAGCTGTCCCATGGGGGCCTAGGGGCGGGAGTTCCCCCCTTGGTACATGGCTGCATCTGCCTTGCTTTTCACCCAGCCTTTCTCCAGGTCTGCGGGGCTGCCCAGCGCTGCCACTTGGTCGGTTTGTCCCGAACTCAACAGGGGTGAACGAGAGCGGCCAGAAGCGAGCATCTCACCTGGGCAGCTCCCCTGGCTGCGTGAAGAGGGCTCGAAGCAAAGACCACGGCCTGCAGCCTTGGCTCAGGCAAACCTGCCCGTCCCCCTGCTCTTGGGCAGCGGAAATGGGGGGTAATGCCCTGCCCCCCCAGTGCCTTTAACATCAGTGCCCGCTGCCAACTCACGCTGGGGCCCCCTCTCTGGGGAGGGCTGTGCCATAAACAGAACTGGTCTCTTCCCTGCTACAGGCCTACTCGCCCTGCTAGGGCAGGCAGGGGCACACCCCCGTTCCGGGCATGGCTGCGGGATCCGGCCCCGGAGGTGTTTCAGCCCCGGGATGGGGCCAGCGGAGACCCGGCGTGGCCCCAGCAGGAGACGGGCGCGGGGTGCCCCGGGGACAGGGGAAGTCAGGGCGAGCCCCAGTGAATAGTCTCCACTATTTCAGTCCCGCGGGAAAGCCTGGAGCCGGCTCGCGGGGGCTTCGGGAACCTGGCCGGCGTTTGGCCGGGAGGGCCGGGGAGGGTGGGGCCGGCCGGCTTTGCCCTCGTGGAGTTTAGGCTACGGGGCGTCAAGCGACACCACCAAACGACCCCTGACAGCCCCGCGCCTCCCCTCACCCAGCTGCCAAACAAACTCCGCCGCTGTTGGACGTGTTTCCTGCTCGCTGCCTGGCTTCCTCTGAGGGATCCTAACGAGGCCCATGGCAGCGATTCAAACCCCTTCCACTATTTATAGCCAAATCCCCCTCCCCTCACCCCCCGTTGCGCGGCTCATCGCGAAGGGCCGTTTGCAGCCGGCTCCAGACATCCCTTTTCTCCTGGGAAAAAAAGATGATACGCAACAGTCCGCGCTGACATGCTCCGGCTCCCCAAATAAAGTTGGCCGAGCTTTGCTGAGACAGGCACGACTGGCCCATGGAAAAACAAAAAAACCAAAAAAACCACGCGGCGCGGCCCATATAGGGCCAGCACAAAGGGGGTTTTATTCAAATTTGTTTAGAGTTTAGCGGATTTGCATGAAAAATGTGTGAGAAAAGCCGGCTCCGATGACCTCACCCGCAGCTGCCATTAACGTTCAATTAAGAGCTGAATAGCTGCAATGGGTGAGCAGACTGGGACGTGAAGAGAATCCAGCCTGGGACTCAGACTGTGAGAACCAGAGGCCGGCTCAGCCCCGGCAGCTTTTTACAGTACTAACCCCCCTCCCCTGCCCCAAGAACCAAGTCTCGCCTTAGCCCCCCAGAGGCCAGGCATGTGCTTGTCTGTCTTAGCAAACCTACAGGCGACATTCTGTGTCCTGCGACTAAAGGGAGACTCCCTTACACAATCGCTTCTGCCCAGGTTCAAAAGCCAGCACCCCAAGGCTGGGTTCCGGGGCCAGAGTACCCCCCACGTCCCAGGAGAGGAGCCTTGGAAAGGGGCAATGGGTCTAGTGCGCTGGAGGGGTCAGATGAGTCCGCCCCACTTTTCACACCAGCCAGTGATCCTGAATCAGGCAGAGATGGGAGGGTGGGGAGAGAAGGGTGTGGAAATCGTCCCGGGTAGTGGTGGTGGAGGTCTCCCCTCCCCACACCCCACTAGAAGCTGCTTTGGGAGAAGGGCCGGTGTTCCCCACGCCATGACTTTAGGGTGAGTGTCTCTCAGTGCTTTAGCCTTACACGCTGCCAGGGGGCTGTGAGCCAGCGTGACTCTCGCCCCCGCCCCCCCCCAGCACAGGCAGACAGAGCACCCCCAGGTGCCCTGGTCCCAGCGAAGTTCTCCGGCTCAGAGCGCTCCCCCGGCTTGTCAGACAAAGTCCCAAGTTCAAGTCCGCGCTGACGGGCTTTGCCATGGGATTCTCAGCTCCTTTCCATCTCCGCCTTTTGTTCGCCTCTGACAATTGCTCTTTATTCCCCCTACCCCCGCCTGCCCGCCCTTCTGTACTTGGCACCGTTTAGCAGACTGACTGCAAACTTAACAACCCTGGTCCTTGGTATAAGCACTCAAATTACCCTTCTTTCTACATATATACATTTCCCGGGGACGGCGCATCTCCCTGCTGCAAGGGCTCGGGGGTGCCATTCCAGGCCCCTAGCGCACGACACAGGGTCCCTTCACACGGGAACTCAGGGGCTTGCTCTCAAAGTTAAGCTTCCAAAGCACCTAGAGACAACTTGCTGCTGAAGTCTGTAAGACACCGTGGTAACAGAAGGAGAGAATACGCAGGAAAGATTCAGCAGCGTTTCTCTCCGGGGCTTCCCAAAATCAAGGCAGATCCGGGACTGCGCTCAGGTAAGAAGAACTTTGCATTTACTTGTCTTTTATTTTTATTTTGTTGATGCCACATTTTCTGAGCTGCAGCGTGGCTTAGCGATGACAGGTTTGCACTTTGCGGTCTGTGGGGCTATTTCTGGGGCGGGGGTCCCCTCCCCCTTAAGCGGCAGGCAATGCACCCGTTTTGCATAAATCAAAAGTCACTGGCGGTTGCTATTTGGTTAAGTGTCACACTTTGACCCGGGACCAACTCACGGAGCCGGGGCTCGCGAGTTGATGCTCTAATAATGAAGTGTCTTGGTGACACAATGGCCGCGGCTACAAAAAAAAGTTCTCACCCCTTGGGTTCAGCCAGTCACCTTACAAGAGGCTGGTGTCACCGCGTCACTCTTGACGGGTCCGGGGCAGCTAGCCACTTCCTCTGGCTGCTTCCAGGGGAAGGAAGAGCGGGGCAGGGAGCAGGCGAGACACACGTTAGGGGCACACGACCCCTCTGGCTGCAAACTGGAGCCGGGTCCTTGCAATTCGGAGCGCTCGGTAGCAAGTACACGTGGCAATGCCAGGTTCCCAGGGCTCTTAGTGCTCTCAGCCCTACCCCTGCGTACTTAGAGCTGGTAGCGCAGAGACTACTTCTGTTTCCACATCAGAAGCCCCCCCGGTTAGGAGGTGACCATCCCGGGCAGCAGCCGCAGCTATCAGGACTGTCCTGGGGACATACGCGCAGCCAGCGAGGGGAAAGAGGGAGCTGAGCTTGTTTGAACGAAGACTGATGTCCGTTGGAAGGCGGCGAGGTTACCTGGGGGTGTCGGGGGAGCCCAGCGCAGCTTTAGTCTTGGTGCAAGCCCCGCCCCCGACATGTCAGTGAGCAGCGTTCTCGAAAACCCCTCTGCTTAGACAAACCCGACTCTCCCCGCTGAGCCACCCGAGCCTAGGGCGGGGGCGGGACTCAGGAATAAGGCGATCTGCGGAGGTTTGCGGGCCCTCCTCCTCCACCGCAAACAAGCGGGTGGCTTTGCAGACCCTTGTCAAAGTCGGGAGCGGCTTCAGTTTCAACCGCAGCAGCGCAGGGCCCCCCAGAGAACCGAACTGGGACAGACCTCGGGGGGGCAGGACGCCGGGGTGCACTAGAGTTCAAAGCGCACGTGCGTTTTCTGTGATCCAGAGTGAGTCCGGCATCTGTGGAGCCGGAGGCTGCTTGTCTGGTTTAAATATTTGTACATGGTTGTTTGGCGAGCTAGACAGTCCTGGCGAGTGACGGTAGATAGCTATCGGCCTGTGCCACCGGGGCTCGTACACCACAGACGGTTTGCTTATTGCTCTAAAGCGGATAGGTCCTTTTAATACAAAGATTCCCCGTAACACCGCCAGCAGCACGTCAGACGCAGGCCGACCCAATGCCAAATAGTGGAAGCTAAAGGCAGGGTCGCTCTTCTGGCCATGTAGCCCCCTGTCTGCACTGCAGCCCCCTCGCCCTGTCCCACCCCAGTCCCACTGAAGTCAGATGACTGCTCCCGGACGGCGGGGACAGGTCAGGGTTGTAAGGTTCCTGCTGACTCAGCGGACACCCGCATCGGCCAGAAGCTCTGACCCCCGAGTCCAGCGCAGTAAGGGGTGCGCAGCAGTCATGTCACTGTCATCTGCAAAAACTGGGGAGCAGAGGGACCCCTCGATCAGCCCAATGTTTTTATCTCCCCTCCTCTTGCGCCCCCTCCTTCCCCCCGCCAGCCCCCCTGCTTCCTGCTGACAAAAAGAAACGCCTAGCCAGGGCCTTGTTCCTTCTGTATTGGTGCCTGTGGGCGATGCACGAGAAATCAGCCTGGCTGCTAACAACTGGGAAGTAAACCTGGACCTGTTCGTGGCGTTGCTGCAAACGCCCTGCAAAAGCTGGCCTCGGCTCGCTGCTGCTGCGGTTGGGTGGCCCAGCACGGAAGGGTTCATGTAAAGCGCGCCCTGCATATGCTCTGACCATATTAACGGGGAAGGAACTACATATACACACACACCCAACCATATACACACCAGGAACACCTACCCAGACAAATGCACACTCACAACTACGCTTCCATAGACACAGACACACGCACCAGCACGCTGACATCGAGCTCGAGGTGACACCTCACTATTCCAGCCTACACAGGACTAAGAGATGTCCAGCGACCCGTGAACACTCACCAAGACCTTATCTGTCTTGAGATGAGACTATGTGCTACTTGAATGGACTTTGGGGCAGGGACGGTACATGGAATAGGGAGACAGAACAGGTGCATTTGCAAACCGACTAATTCTCACTTTATATCATACTAAATAGCAAACAGGCAAGGTGGGGTTTTGGTGGGTGGCTAAAGCTACTAGAAACCCTGCATGAATGGGATCCCAGCCTTCTGTAAACGCTCCCCCCTTCCCTCTATCGAACCTTACACCTTGGCTCTGCAATTCTAGTGTCTTTCTAGCTCCTTTCCTTTATCTCGGTTATTTGTTTTAAACATTCCAATGAGCAACTTCAACACAAAAACAATCTCAGGTGGGCTTTATGAAAGGTGGCATTTGATTGGCTGGCACAGATGATGGCTGGTGAGCACTTCAACAACCTCATCAGTAAAAATCCTATAGGCCGATCAATAGAGCTGGATTTTTTTCCCATTCGCCTCCCTAATATTCTAGGAGCTTTTTTTTTTTGCTTTTTTTTTTTTTTAAATAGAGACGCTTCGGGAAAGGACCAGGGCATTGCATCGTCCTTGCTCATAGCCCGAGCCATCAAAAATAGAGAAGTCACAAAAACACTGTAAATAAAGATAAACCAGTAAATAGGAGCAGCTGTTAAAAATACAGAAAAAGGGACTGAGTGAAGCAGAGGAAGTGGGGACAGACCATGAGGAAGTGGCAGGATTTGAATTCAGTGGAGTTAGGATAATTACAGACTCCAAAGTAACCCCAGATTGGGACTAAAAATCGATTGTAATCTGTTTGAAAATTGGTCTGTTTACTGAAACACCTAACCAAAACCATGAAAATTGGGGTGACTCGTATCCATTTGCTAAGAGCAAACCCCGCAATGGAAGAAAAGTGGAGTTATTCGCCCGTCTGGGGGTCATGGAGATGTACCCAGACCTAGGGTACAGCCACATCTCCTGAGGCCATCCAGCTTCACAGTCACTCATCCGGGGGTATAGCGATGGCCTCTGGCCATGCTCCTGGAAGTATCTGGATGTGCGGTATGTTGTAAAAACAAGTATAACCCCAGTTCCGGGCGATTTAAACAGATACCCGCATGTTTCCGGGGGCATCATGGGTACCATATAGTCACCTTTTTAGGTGAACTATTTCAGGAGAGGCATTATACTGGACAGTGCAGTCACATTTTTGCGGGATTATATTGTACAATGTCCCCACGTTTCTGGGATATTATTAGGTACAACATTCCCACCCTTGCAGTGGAAATTCATCTGCAGAGTCAATTCATCTTTCAGGAATTCTATTGTACAATATTCCCACATTTCTGGGGGGCGGAGGGGAGGTGTACACGTGGTGTAGTCCCATATTTCTGGCGTGGCGTATTTTGTGCCAACTAGCCATATTTCTCGCGATTTCTAAATGCACGATTCCCACATTTCTAGGGGTATGAGTTATCCTGTAGAGCGTTCCCACATTTCTAGGGGTATCGGTTAGCCTGTAAAGCGTTCCCACATTTCTAGGGGTATGGGTTAGCCTGTAGAGCGTTCCCACATTTCTAGGGGTATTGGTTATCCAGCAGAGTGTTTCCACATTTGTAAGAGTATGGGTTAGCCTGTAGAGCGTTCCCACATTTCTAGGGGTATGGGTTATCCAGTACAGTGTTCCCACATTTCTAGGGGTATGGGTTAGCCTGTAGAGCGTTCCCACCTTTCTAGGGATATGGGTTAGCCTGTAGAGCGTTCCCACATTTCTGGAAGGATTGCTCTGTAGACAGATTGTACAGCCAGCCCTCCAGTTCTGGGCAGAGGTTTCAGGTGCCGTATTCACACACTTCAGAGAGGGAAATGGGGGGAAGGGTTAATGGGTACAATACATCCCCATTTCGGGGGGGAGGAGGTTGTATACTTATCCCAACGCTTCGGGAGAGCGTTCTTCGTGATTGACCCAGCATATATCTGCCGTAAGCGAAGGGTTTAGCATGTGTCTATGCACGTTCCTCTTTAACGGTGGCTTTTTTTTTTAATGTTCCCAAAGCGATGAATGAGTGGGACGCACGGAGGTCAGCATGGCACCCATCCTCTAGCTCCCAGAGCCTTGGACATTAATTCCAGCCTGCTCCAATTAAAATGAGGGGCTGGACTGTCAGCCACGGTACCCGAATTCCTCCCTCTCCCCCGGCTTCACCGGAAAAGTCCTTTACCGTCTTAGTGCTATGGGGACTGGTCCCTGCGATGGAGAGACGGGAATTCAGTGCAATGTCTCACCCCAGTCGCTGGAACGAGATGCCATTTAGAACTCCAGTGTATGTATTAGCCCTCTCCCTAGATGGACGGCTCGATTCCTGTGTCATTCCCCTGTGCATGGCTTCTGTGGTCTATCCACGCCAAACGCAGCCGTCTTTTGTTGCACTCTGAGCTGCGACTAAGGCTTGAAACCTCAGCAGACAGGCACGGTAGTGGCCGCACTTCCTAAACTCAGCCCAAACCCGGTCTGTCTTTATAAACCCCTCATTCTGAAAAACAACAAGTTATGGCACTGCTCTCAACGCCCTTTTAAGTACTGACTGATCAAAGCGATGGGGCTATGCTCGAGGGGTTTCCTTCTAAAAGCTCACCGTCTGCTTTGCTCTTTAAAAACAAACCAAGCCCCGGTAGAAACTTCCCCAAACTTTTGACCTCTTTATGCAGGGATGTTAATGAACTTATGGGATCGCAGGTTTTTTTCCATGGTAACACCGCAGGAGAAAGGAATGAGGAGATTCTAAGGGTTATGTATTTTCTTGGCACGCCTGCATTTAAAACAATCCCTCAAAATACAGAGAATCTAGACGCCAATCACTTGAAATAAATAATTTCGAAAAATAAATGCACGATGCCGCTTTGAGACCACCATGATGGGGAAGGATAAAAGACTGAACTTCATCCAACTCAGGGACACATTGGTCACAAATTCCTCCGTTCTCAGCGCTCCCGAGTCTGTCCCAGGCACAATGTTGGGTGAGGGTGGGAAGAGAGTCCAGCAGAAACTACAAATCACCCTGCACTCCCTTCTCTGGCAAGGATTGCGGGGAGGACGGAGAGACGCCCTGATTGGCTGGTTTAATACAAAATACTGTGCTGGGTTTTAGTGGGAGGGAGGTGCACCCTGTAGACAAGCGCTCCTTCCAGTCAGATCAGGGATTTCTCTTAGCAGATGTAGGCCGAGGCTCGGCTGTGGGATGCTCCATTCCCGTGGGGAGGTGCACACGTCTCCCCGCTCCTTCAGCTGTCTGATGCCCCCCAACCGCAGCCTGTTCAGGGGCGAGCACAGCCCTTCCCCTCCAAGGCAGCCATTTTGTAGCAGGTGCCTGCCGCTGTGTCAGGCTCAGGAGGGGCTGCCGAATCAGAACACGCGCAAGGCAGCTCTGTCCTCCTCCCCCACCGCCATCCAGCCCTGCCTCCTTCCCAGTCGCTTACAGTGGGGGGCTCCTTTCTGTGCCACGTTGGGAAATATATTACCTCGCCCGCTTCCCTTTCCCATTGACAGAGATAAACATGCAAATGAGGCGATTTGCATGCTATTAACATACAGGCAGATGGGGGGAGGGGGTTGCCTGTGTGCGCAGTGCAGCATGTGTTAATGCAAAACACAAACACCCGCCATTGCTAAAGGAAATCGCAAGCGGCGCCTACAAGTTCCTGCGTCGCTTTCCTATTTCCCTATGTATTAAGATCCGTATTTCCCCTAAAAAAAATCCCTTCCTGTCAAAGCTCAGGGGGAGGCAAACGTGACTGGAATGATATTACCGCGAGAGACCCTAGCACTCAGGTCCTGCACTCTACAGACAAGGCGAGAACCTAGGGCTGGGAAATGCCAGGCTGGGGAAACTCGTTCAAATCGTACCCCACCCCCGGATCTGCAGAGGATTACATCCTCCCTGACGCCTAATGAGCACCCAGGGCTCATTGAATAGCACCCCTCTCCACACCCCAAAGCCACCCAATTCACCAGCACCCTGCGATCTGAGCCTTCCCAAAGACGCTTTAGCGAGGCACTGGCTTTTCAAGCCATTGTTTGCGGGAAGCTGGGAGTGGATGACACTGGATGATTTTCCTGTTCTGGTCATTCCCTCTGGGGCACTTGGCATTGCTCACAGAACTGACCCAGGATGGCCGTTCTTAAAGAGGGTCTTTCAGGCCAGGCTGCCCCGCGCCTTGCCCCTGGCTGCAGGGTAGCTGTCGCTCTTCCCAGGCAGGGCACTCTGAGAGGAACCTTGCTTCCCCTCGTAAACACAACAAGGGGTTTCCTTTGAGTCTCACCCTTATTTGTGTTATTGATTGAAGTGCTGCATCTTTCAGTAATAAGCCGTAATGCGCATTAATTGCACAATTAAAGATTTAGCTTGATAGACCATTTAAACACCCGGGCTCCGATGTCAATCACGGGAAGAAAGCTTCTAATTGACATGACTCCTTCCCGGGGAATTACTGGAGAGAAGCGTTCGCCAGGATTTGTAATCTCGCCTGTCCTACCATAAACCCCCTAGTTCAGGCTCTTCTGGAGGTGACAATAACCGCATGCAGGGAGCTGAAAGGGATTAAAACGTGGGAAAGCAGCAGTGGCGAAGAGGACGCGGAGAAGCCCTGCTAAGCGGATAGGGAGAGAGCACTGGTAAAGGTTTCAAAATCATCTTCTGGTTCAGAGGCAGGACTATTAACTGATCACAAACCCTTCTTAGCAGAACCCTGGGCACCGTTCCGTCCACGTCACCGCTCGGGAAGGATGCACACGCGGCCACACTGCACACACAACCGGAGCGCACACGGTCGGTACACAAGCACACTCAGGTGTTCTACACTAAACGCACTCAACCCCGGGCACCAACTCCCCTCCCAGCTAGTGCAGCGACACACAAACTGCGGCACAAACGCTGGACCCACGAAATGACCCGTGCACACGCGACATACACGTGCGGCGCACAGGAACCCACAAGTACGAGGGGAGCTAGAGCAGAAAATACAACTTATGCCTGGAGGTGAAAGCTTCCCTCGCCTCAAGTGCTTAGAGCACGAACTCCTGTCCCGCAAAGACTCCAGTGCAATGGGTTGAGGGGGTGGGGCGGAGGATTCCCCTCAAACGCTGTCAGATACCGTTGCTTAAATGGGGGAACCCCTCCCAAAACACATACATATAAAGAAAGCAACACTGGGAAGGGAGAAGCGAAATAAAGTTCTTTAAAGGGTCCGGCGGGAAAAGCCCACTGGAAATCTGCCCAAACGCCCGTAGGCCCTCTTCTTTCTCCCCACCCTTTTCTCCAATCCCAGTTCTCCCCGAAAATGGAGAAAAGGGTTTTTCACTCCAGTGCCCAAGCGTGGCTTTCTCGGCAGCACTGTGAATAGGTGCAGATTGGGAGTGGGGCGTTCCGAATTTCTCCAGGAACACGTTCTCTGGGCTAAGACCTCCAGTTAAGTGGCGTTGGCCCCTAATGAAGAACAAAGCGCTGATGTCTCTGTGTGTTCCCGGCGCTACCCTTCCATTAACAATCTCCCTTCTACGGGGCTGCCGTCTTTGTGCTCCCTCTCGGCTGCACCTGCTCAGGCTTAAGTACCTTTGCAGGCAGAGGATACAGGCTATTATAATAGTAACCGCCGAAGTACCTGCTCATGAATAAACACCAGCCCCCATTTAGACGGTACTTAGCGCTCATTGTGCTGGGAAATTGGCCCTTTTCTTAAAGTCCCTCCGAATCAATCCTCAAGATTCCCCTGTTCTGTGGATCACAAAGCAGCAGGTCTCCGTGTACACACGCACTGTAGAGGCTTGTTGTAAAATAAACCAGCTTTTCTTCAATGCAAGTGACTTCTTTAAAGGCTGCAATGGGAGAGTCATAAGGGGCAGCAGTTCAGTGGTCGCTATTTATTTATCGGAATGTTATTAAAGCAGCCGCCCTACGGCATAAGATCTGCAACAAACACATCCTCTCTTCTCGCGGTCTGTCCAGAGCTTCTCTGTGTCTTTCCATATATACCCTTCGGGCTGCTCCTGCTCTGCCTTGCAGAAGCCTGTGTACTTAGATACACACGCAGAGCGCAGGACCTTTAGCTGAAAACTTTGCAGCGAAAGTGTCCACGCGAAGTGGCCCAGTCCCTTTAGTGCATCTGACGAAGTGGGTATCCACCCAGAAAGCTTGTGCTCCCAAACCTCTGTTAGTCTATAAGGTGCCACAGGACTCTGCTGCTTTTACAGATCCAGACTAACAGGGCTACCCCTCTGATACCAGTCCCTTTAGTTACACCGGGCAGCCTCGCTCCTTAGCTACAATTCAGCTGCCTCCTTCAGTCTCAGATTCTGTTTCTGACTCACGAAGGCGTTTGCTCTGAGAAAGAGACAGAGCCTTTAACTCCCAACTTCTTTTGCTTTGCTGCCCGGAAGAGCGGGCTTCAAACGTGCAGTGTGGGTGACAGCGAAACATAAAACGTGAAAGCAGGAATTCTGTAAACAAGGAGGTTTGCGGGGCATTATACACCGGGGACTTCATACTTTTCCGAGGATGAATTTGCAATTGACAATTATATATTGCGTGTAAATGTCAACACTGTGATGTGTAATAATATATTGTTAGACAGAGACTTTATGGGCAGTATACACACACGTAGTCAATAGATCTACTCTCATGAATAAGGCGAGAAGGATATATAGTATATTAGGTGTATACAATATTAAGTAAATATACCGAAATATATATATATCCTTGCATTTCTTTTCCCTAGACTTTTGTAGAGATATATTCAATTTGAGGATGTGTTTCCACTGAAAATACAATCTGTCTTGGCTTCCACTACGAAATAAAATTGTACAAGCCCTTCTCTGTGTTCCAGAAAAGAAAAGAGTCAATAGGCGATTTATTTGTTTTTAAAAACAATTTTAAAAAACAACTCTCACGTGTCCGTATCCTTTTACATATTTTGTCCAGGTGCTGAATTAAGCAACTTCCATAATGAATTCTTGCAACTGAAAATACTTTCCAGAAAGAGCGAATCGATTATTATTACTGTTATAACTAATAATAACACGACCTACTTCTAGGCAAATCAATACACAACTGGAAAACAGACCCATGGATTTTTAAATGTAACTGAAATGTAGTTTCACAAAATCAGGAAGCCCTTCAGAACAGCAAGCTGGGTAATAACCAGGGCTTCTGTCTTTTGAACAGACAAACTATTAGGTTAAACCTCCAGGCGAAGCATCCAGTAAAGGACAATGCAGAGTTTTAGTGTGGAAACGTTCAGTAATATGCAGATTATGGGAATAAGTTTTTTTTTAATTAAATCCTGTGAGAAAATTCGGTAAATACCAGGCAGGCAGCAAAACGGATCCAGACACACGACCTGTAGACAAATGCACAATAACACATGCATAGAGAGTTAGGCACAAACACACACACACAGCAAGGAGACACACGTTTGCAGGGAGCAGCCCGCCTCCAGACACACAACAGGATAGATCCTGCTCTCTTCACTCATGCAAAACTCCCACTGATTTCCGCATTTGACTGATTCCACAGCAATGAAATCAGGATCGGCACCAGTATCCACAGGGAAACACATCCCTAGATTTGGGGGTAAACTCAATTTTCAAGGTCTTAAACAACTGTTATTAAAATAATATTACAAAGAAAGGGGGGGATACGTATAGTAATAGGACTCAGCTCATTAAGCTGGCGCCAGATCTGCTTGTTTGGGATTTTTGTTCAGATCTGATCCCAAAATCTGGTACTATCGATTTTCCATCATTCCCACTAACTGTTCTCATCTGAATCGCTTTCCTCCTAATTTTGTGAGGTTCCGATAAGCAGTCACTTCAGAATTAATAAAACGAGGATGCTCTTTATTAACTGGACTGAATGATTGATTGAAGTGTTATATAGCTCCTGCCTCACCAGGGTTTCTGCTAAGCCTAGTCTTTGTAGCCCACTGAACTATCCCTGTCGCCCACTAAACTTTCTTATCAGGTTAACAATAGAGACACAATGATAATAGAGATGACAGAGACACAATAGCGACACAGTTCCCTAGTAGGCGGGCCGGGACAGGACGCAGTTGAGAGTGATGAGAAAGCAGGATATCTTAAAAAGATCCAAATTCACAGCGTCTCAGATCCATCCCAAGATGCTTTCAGTTCCCCCAAGCCAGGCCATTACTGTACTACTTTGTCACGGCTGAGAGTTCACACCAGGCATGGATGTTTTGTTCCCTTTGGGAGGAAAAAGATATAGAAAATCATCTTGTATCTGCAGCAACCCTTCCTTCAAAAAATAACCCCGATTTTATCGATGAGATATAATCATATCATTATGTGTAATATCGGGGGAGGGGTTGGTAGCACTTTGCATGAAAGGTACATTTATAAATAGCTGATAACAATGACATGAATGCGCTAGTGATGTTGTTAGAGGGATCGGTCGGATGTGGTATAGATGGTTTAAACCGACCTAGTGGACTCTACAGCAAGTGCTTAACCATTTATTAAAACAGTTACTAATAACACGTTAACCCTTTATAAACTATTTATAAATACACCTATAAAATAACGTGCGACTGGATTTGTCTAGAGAAAATTCCTTCGGGCTGACTGCCTACTTACTACCTGCGTTTTAAGAGTTTTGCATTTTTTAGCTGCAAATACCACGCCTGTCATTCTGCAGACATCATGCTTCCATACACACTGTCCATCTATCTGCATGACACTGCAAGATGAAAGTCCTCATGCCCCAAATCCATCTCTCCAGCCATTCCTAAGAGCCTCTGATCCGAAAAGCCTCTACCAGGATTTTAACGAAAAGGATCTCAGGGACCCTTCCCCTTGGAACTTTTCGGAGCAATCGGCTACCAAAATGCCTTGGGGTAAAGTACGGAAGTTTTGTTCTTGGGATAAGTTACAGACTAAAGGGCTAGTAGGAAGGTTAACGCAGCTCTAGGAACTATTTCTCAAACAGATCCGGCTCAAACGGGATGCAGAAATATATAGTCGGAGTGAGATGTAATTAAAAAGGTCGAAGTCTTTCTTTCTTTCTTTCTTTCTTTCTTTCTTTCTTTCTTTCTTTCTTTCTTTCTTTCTTTCTTTCTTTCTTTCTGGCTGTTTCTCTCCTTTATTCGCGCGCTAGTAAAAAAAAACCATCATGTCTTTGTAATGCTGTATACTGGACAGGTATTGATTACCAGTCTACTGAAAATACTGGACATCAGAAAGTCTCTCTCCCGAAAAGCCTGTGGGTTTCGCTTGCTCCAGCCCCACACCAGGCTCAATGGCCAGGGATCAGGGTCCTCCCACCTGTTGTAAAGGCAGACCATGTGTCCTCTCCCTATGCCTCCTGCCTGCTTAGCTGGCTGCGGTGAACGGGAAAAATCAGCTACCATCTCGTCACATTCTAACTGGAGGGCGTCAGGAGCGGATTACAGCTCCGCATTCACCCCGTCTGGGATACACACCACATTGTGCCTCTACCATTCAGCCGCGCCGAATACAAGCGCCTTTTCTTCCCTCCCTCCCCACCCTCACCAAAACACAATATTTTGATTTGCTCTTCAGCGGAGAGTTTTGTAGCGGGGGAAAGCAATGGAGGCAAATACAGAGGGTCTCCCAAACAGCCCATTAAAACAGCTGCTCGCGTCACTTGCCAGGCTGGGAAGTTTTTGTCTCTTCTGAAAGTCCCCGTAGGTAGAGAGGGAAATGGAGGCGTGTGATGGAAGTGGATGGGCTGCCAAGCACGCTGGGCTGGGTGGGCTTTTAGGGACCTGTGAGGAGTGAAGTAACCTAGAGGAAAACAGCAGGGCACAATAGTAAACTGCAAGGAGTTATCCGGGGGGGGGGGCGTTGAAAGCAAGCGAGCCAGTCTGTATCTGAGCGCTGACCAGGCTCCTAGTTGTGAGAAGTGAGGCTAAATAACCAATTGATGGTCCTGGCTTGAATCTCAGCTGTGTGTTTCTAAGGAAGAAAATATCCCCAGGAAAAGGAGGCGATAGACTTCTCGCTAGTAGTCTGCCCTTTGCTGCCCGAGCAGCGCCCACAACATAACCTTCCCCTGGCCCTGGGTGCCGCCAGCTCCTGCCCTTGCTGCACTCCCTCGGCCCGCGGCTGGGTGCGGGAAATACTGCCAGGCCCTTAGCTCTGCCTGGCCAAGCTCCAGCCTTCGCCTTTGGTTTCCGTGCAGCTCCGCGGGTTCTCTAGCACCCTCCTGCCAGGGCAGTGTCAAGCCAGGAGGGTCCAGCCCCGGGGAGCGGGACTTGAATGCTAATGCGGCCGCCTTCTCCGTTCCCCAAACGCCTTCTGCCCGGGCTCCGCAGTTCCCCGCGGGGGGGGGGGGGATTATTTGGCTTGTGGTTGAGCCGCAGATGTCTGGAGGGGCGACGAGACGGTGTGATCCACCCAGCTCCCCTTTGCCCCAGTCAGTCCTGGCAGCAGCATCAGCCCCTGCGCAGACACCGCTGGGCATCTCTGCAGGGAACCTCCTTCGGCCTTGTTTCCCTCTCGGGGTGGGGGTGATGCAGGGGCGAAGAAGGTGACCCCACCCGATCCCCGTTCTTCCCCTGCGGTGTGTACTGAGCTTTAATGTAGAGAGAGGGGATCCCCCCCTAAAACTGGGGAAAGGAAGGCGCTGCTTCTCTTCTTGTCCAGGGTGCTGAAATAGGGTTCTCTGCGCGCACACACGCGAAACGTCTCTCTGCCAGTCTCAGTGGGCGTCCAGTGTTCTAAGAGGAACCGAATTCGTACCTTGTCCTTCACAAAGGAGGCGTTTGAGTGACAAGGCTGTACAAGAAGACTATTGATTTAATATCAGAGGGGTAGCCGTGTTAGTCTGGATCTGTAAAAGCAGCAAAGAATCTTGTGGCACCTTCTAGACTAACACGTTTTGGAGCATGAGCTTTCGACGAAGTGGGTATTCACTCAGCTCATGCTCCAAAACGGCTGTTAGTCTGTAAGGTGCCACAGGAGTCTTTGCTGCTTTTGTTGATTTAATGCAGACATACCAGGCAAGCCTGGTACTAACACTGATGGCTCCGTAGCACTGTAACGTCAGGAAGAAAAAACAAACAAACAAACCCAAAACCCTTCTTCAGGCTTCTCTGTATAAGCGCTTTCCTTTCTCCACCCTGCCTGGGAAAGCAGGGCCTGGCTCTGCTCGGTGGCTTTTGTTTTAAAGACTGGATTTGTTGAAGTGTACAATATTATCAGTGCTAATAACTGTACACGAGAGAGCTGTGTGCACAGGAATCTGGGAAGGCTGCAAGCCGGAAGAGGAGATCCCCCAGCTTTTTATATATATAAATGTCATTGTCAGTGAATTCAGCATCAGACTTGTAGGGCGGAGGAGGTCGGCTTGGCAAGGAGACGCGCATGTGCTGAACACCACAGCTAGCTAAGGGCAGGGGACCGAGCTCAGTTTCAGGGGGTGGCTCTTATACATCTATTGCTCTGCAGCCGCCTTAGGGCCTGTTCGCACCGAAACCAATTGCTTTCACACCTTCCCAGAAACAAGGACAACTATCCCCTGCATGTGCATTTCCTGAGAGGAAGTGCCCGCCCCCCTCCCCCCAAAAAAGGGACGCACCTTCAGGATATTTCAGTGGTCAGGGGAAGAGACGGTTTGAGGTGTGTGCTTCTTTGGCAGGTGGAATTATTGGTGGGAAAGGGGCACCTCGCACCTTTAGTGAGTCTTGTCAAAACCAGAAGTGGGAGCGGAATCACCACCAGAAGAGAGCGGATAACAGAGTCAGCAGAGACACAACAAGGGGAAGGAGCGTTTCAAAAGGCGTCAGGAAAAATGCCTCTGTCTTCACCCATGTGTCCTTCACTTCCTAGGTACCTCAGGCTAGGGCTGATCAGGGCCACCCAGAGGATTCAGGGGGCCTGGGGCAAGGCAATTTTGGGGGCCCCTTCCATAAAAAAAGTTGCAATACTATAGAATACTATATTCTCGTGGGGGCCCCTGCGGGGCCTGGGGCAAATTGCCCCACTTGCCCCCCCCCCCGGCAGCCCTGTCGCTGATGCAAGGAGCAAATGCACACTAAGGTTGCCCTCAAATGTTGCTCTTGTAAGTTTCCAGAACACGCCAACTATACAGGAGTTATTTGGATATCAGGGCCACGGCAAGGAATCTTTTTTTCACTCGTTATTACCCTTGAATTCATAGTTCAGATCATTCGCAGGTTCTGCTAACTGACCTGCTGGGTTAGCTATACTTTTCAAACCGTAATATATATTAAATTAACCAAGATCATTCAAGTAGCTTTCAAAATACAACTGCACGATTTCCCATCTACCAGGGTTCTTAACTAACTGGGAAAGCTAATTGCAATTCTACCCACTTTATTACAATGTTCCTAAAGTGAGGTTTGACAGTTGGCGTTTTAGCAGCTTTTAACTAGCATCCATCGATTAGCATCCGAGGAGCTGAGCTATCTTTAGGCGGGTGCCAGATCCCTGCACAGACTTCGCGTTCTCTCGCCCTCAATCTACAAAAAGGCACCAAATATTTTCCCCAAATTAGCTGAGAGAACAGGACGTCAGCAGTCATTTTTCAGCCAAATGGAGCCTGTAGGAGGAATTTTAAAAGAGGACCACTGGCCTATGAGAGACAATAGTGGGTAATGGTAAGCACCTAAAAATGCGACCCTTCTATATTTCATCATAGCACTGGGTTCTGCTGAGTGGGATGACTCACACGTAGAGCCAAGTATTGAATTAACAGGGGGATTAAATAAGAGCTCAGGCAATAAATAGGGTAAGAAGCTAGAGATCGTGATATGTGAGTGCTTCCCAACGCGGGTAACATTACTGTCCCCATTGCGCCTTCTGCCTGTCGCTCACCCCCCCCCGCCTCCCCCAGTTATTGAATGTACACGGAGAGCTCAGTGGATGGCCTTCTAACCTCACCTGTATCTGCCTTTTATATGGTCTTCTTCTGGTGCTGTTTTTGTTTGGCCCTGCACTTAAACCAGCTACCCCCCTGCAGCTTCAATGAGCTGCTTCTTGCAATCTTTATTCAACTAGCATTTCTAGAAAGAGGGGTTCGCGTCCTGGGCAGCAGGGTCCTTTTCGCACCCCCCCCCCCCGAAGTTCTCCCGACAACACTCGACAGAAAGGAAGATTCTGTCCCTGACCTGCATGTGGATGTAAGATTCTTTCCAGGACTGGTGTCAGATCATTTTCCAGGGCTACTGTCCCAGGCCAGACCCTTGAAGACCACAAGGCGAGCTATCCCTGGGACAGCCTGCAGAAATCGATTCTACGAGCTCCTTTGCCTGCTTATAGCGCGCTGTGGGGGGGGGGGAGGGGGAACCACCCTTGCGCATTATATTATGGCCACGCCAATAACTAAGCCATTGAACAGGCGTGGACAATCCGCGGTGTTTTCTCCTCCCAACACAGCCAGGCTCGAATCCGCTCTCCCACGCGCGGCCAAGGGCTATTTACAACCAACAGCCCCAAACGCCCCGCTGGCCGAGCAGCTCAGCCGGTTCCTTCGCAGCAGAGGGCGCGAAGCGTCGACAGGGCCTGGGCACCGGCCCTTCCTTTCGGCAGGGAGGCGGGGACAGAGGCTCAGGGCGACTGGAAAGAGCATCGCCTGCAAACAGCCCGGCTGCGGCTGCCGGCCCCTGATTGTCACGTGAGTCGAGTCGCTGACTTGTTTTAAGGCGCGTCTTCTGCCCTGGCTTTCTGGCTGGCCCCGGCCGCGGAACAGCCGCCCGGCCCTGCAGAAATTGTTGTGTATCTGCAACAGTCTCTTCCCCCTCCCCCCTACCAGGCCTTAGCCAAACTGCTTCTCGGAAAGGTGTGGCTTGGTCTCCGAGGGAATCCTGCCCCCTCTGCAGCGCGTGGGGGGGCTCTGTTTTGAAAATGGCTGGGGCTGTGTGGGAGCAGTCACCCCCCGTGCCCCCAGAACAACCCCCTCAACAGTCATTGCCTAGATCGAGGCGCGTGGGGGAGGGAGCTGAGTCAGGAAATATTTGGTTTAAACGAGCTCTGCGCAGGAACCGCTCCGGAGGGGGAGCTGAGCGCCGCGGCGTGCACGCGTGGACTGGCAGCGCTCATTAGGCCGCTGCTTCAGTCCAAGCTTGACTCACCGCTGATCACAAACCCGGAGCGAGACAAGGAGTGGGTCTGTGTGAACGTGCGCTTGCTCTGTGCGCCGGGGCTGTGACGTGTCCGCGCCTTCGAGCTGCATGCTGGTGAGTGTGTGTGAGTGTCTGTGTTGTGTTTGCTCTCTGAGCCCTGTACGTGCTCTCCCTGTGTCGTTTGTTTCAACTGTCTGTGTTGCCGCAGTGTGTGTGTGTGTGTGTGTGTGTGTGTGTGTGTGTGTGTGTACCCCTCCGTGTGCAGCGGGCTCTGGGTGCCTGATGGGCTAGAGATGCTGTGCGTGCTGGTGCCACCTGTCTGAGTGTGCAATGGCAAAGCAGTGGCAGTTTCAGACCGTCCCCGGCTAACTTTGGAAAAGTTCAAGAAGTTGGTTGGCCTGATCCCTGCAGCCCAACCAGCAGAGTCTGGCTCAGAATGTTTCACCTGGGGGAGGAGACGGGACTCCTCGGGTCTAATCTCCCGAGCATCGTTATAACACAGTCATTGAGGAGTAGGGAGCAGCACGGCAATTAGCTATAGAGCCGCTCGCCTTGCAAACAGAGGGGCTCGGATTATTGCAAATTCATCTCTGTTTTCCAGGCCAGCGCTTGTATTCTCTGTTAGCATAAGAATGGAACCAGGCCCTGTGAACTCCTCCGACCTACTGACCCTTCTACACAGACATGAATAGCAGCACTTTCCGTCCCCCCCCGCCTCTCCAGCAGACTTGAGCCATGCCTAAATTCCTAACCAGGGTAATTTAATATATCTTAAACCCCTAGCTGCTTTATTTTCGCTCCTTTTTAAGTTTGTTTTAGGCATTCACTGGCTCTCACCCCATCATTAGAGCTCCTTATTTGACGGACGTAAGGAGCTGCTATGAGACTACAAGTCTCTTTTTATCTTCTAAATAAGCTGTGCTTCCCTGTAATTAGAATGGTATTCCCAGCCATTGAGTCCTTTCAGGGCTGCTTAACAAAAAGCTTGCAGGGGACGAATAATCCCAAACTATAAACTCTACATGCAAAGCAAATAGCCTGGAGTTTAAAGGAGGCCTTGGCAGTGCTGGGTTAGCAAGCTGCAAAACCCAGACTGAGGGGCTAAAAAGGAAATGGCTTTGCACTGGGCTTGTTTAAAATATACAAAGAGACCAAGAGAGATTCACACATCAGAGACATGCTATACACACACTCACACATCATACACACAGACATGCAACATATACACACATCATACACACAGACATGCAACATATACACACATCATACACACAGACATATACACACACATCATACATATACACACACAGAAACATACACACATGTCATACACACATCATACACAGACACACACACTCACATACACACATATACACACTCACACATCATACACATATTATACACACACACAAACAAAAATACACAAATCATGTACACAGAGATATACACACATGGACACAGATCACACACGGAGATACATCTATAATACTCACATCATGTACGCAGACATATACACACAGATGCACACAGACATCTATTATACAAACTCACATATTATACGCACACTGGAACATACAGATTCCTCCTCACACACAGTTGCATAAATTACATACACACAGAGAGAGGCATAAACACACAGAGACAATCTCTGTGCTCACCGTCTTATACAAACACAAGCTCTCTCACCTGCACGCACATGTAATACACAGTCTCTCTCTCTTACTCTCTCTCTCTCTCTCTCTCTCTCTCACACACACACACACACACACACACACACATCTACTGAGAGAGAGAGAGAGAAACATCCTATCTTTCAACTGCATAGGACTTACATTTTTTACTTGGAGAATAGCTATTTAATCCACTCCGCCAGTGAGTTCTGTGTGCAGATATTAAAAATTAAAAGGAGATTCTCAAGCAATATTTAAATAAGTATTTTTATAATATCTATTGCTTGTGAAACTTAATGGAAGCTGGAAAATCCCATTTATTTCCTTAAAAAGCAACATAGAGTCCTGTGACACCTTGAAGACTAACAGATGAATTGGAGCATAAGCTTTCGTAGGTGAATATCCACTTCATCAGACACATTCCTTGCAAGTTCTGTCCTTTTCTCACCCCTGATCTGAAATGCTGAAGATTCTTTGTCAGACAACTTCATTTTACAATAGGTCTTGTCCTGCCACAGCCAATGTAGTTTGTCCGTCTGCCTCAGCCGTGTTTCATGGCTGTGGCTTTGGGAATGGGGTCTGGGTGTGCGCTTCTGCCGACATCCAGCAGGGGGAGCACAAAATATTGTATTTTGGTAGGTCCTGCAAATTTTTTGGGCATATTTAGCTAGTCTCTTTCTTGTCGCTAGAGCCTAGGAGGGGTGGATAAATAGACCATAGCAACTTTTAAAGATAGATCAAAAATTGGGGTCGAATAACTTGACAATGAATGACTATTAAAAAGACCTAACCAAGCATCTCCTCAAGTATGGGACAACACAGGAGTCTGTCAGGCTTCACAGGAGACAGCCAGAGAAAGAGCTGCATCTGAGGCACTTCTCCTGAGAATACTTACAGATTTGAACCAGTAGCATCTAGAGGTCCCACTCAGGGACTCGTGGTGGTAGGCGCTGTATAAATACCAAAGCTGCTTCCTTGTTCTGTGCAGCACCAAGCACACTGGACTCAACAGATTAATTCATTACAGTAACAACCGGTCCATTATAGGCAATATGCAGAATAGACATCAAACCCCACTGCCTTCAGGAAGAGTGAAAGTACAGACACTTCTATAGCAATACTCCTCTCACAGGGCTGCATGTGCCCTCCATGTCCCTAAATCCCAGGGATCTTCAGGATCTTGGACACTGACAAGAGATTTCCCATTTCCTGGGATTTTTGCCCTGAGTCATGTTTATTTTCTTTCCCTCCATTTATATCTATCTCTTAAAAAGCACCTTGCCCAAGCTCATCAAATCAAGCTGTGGGGAAGAAGAATTCTGGTAACATGGCAGATGCCAGCTAAAAAAGTTGCCCTGGTATCACCCAAGGCCCACTCAATAACTACTCTGCCGAGTTTGGTCAGACAGGGCCCTGTTGATATGGGACTCTGACCTCTAGCCCTGTGTCAAACATGAAAAGGAACTAATTAATCAGAAAGCCCCTTGAAGCCACTTGTGGGCTGCATTCTCCTCTGCAGACCTGCCTCGTGGTAGTGGTGCCGTGTAGGGTCTAGAAGGCCATGGCCCCAAAAAGCAGCAATGGCTGGGGTATACTTCACTGCGCTCACTTCCTTCCACTGCACTCGACTCCTTCCACCACTGCAGCACAGTCTACTGTTGCAGGGCTGCCACTGGCTCCTTGCCTGCAGCTGTGCCCTGAGATCCTTCCAATGGGAGACGGATATTGCTTAATGATGTAGCTAGCACCCTGCATGCACCCTGTGCTGTACAGTGACAGATCAACACCAGATAACAAGCCCTTGCAGCAAAGGGCCTGCAGTGAGAGGGAACCCAGGAAGGCAGACGGAGAGGGGGAGGGGACCATTCCACATCCCCCATCTCAGCAACCCCTGCTCTGCACCCTTTTCTGTACGATTAGATAGGCGTCCTCCCATGGGCAAGCAGGAAGAAGGGAGACTGGAACAAAGCAGATAGGGAGCAGAAGGCTGGTTGGAAGAGGGTAGCACTGCACCACCTGAATTCCTTTTACGAAAGGAAGGGATTATTCACATGGTCTGGAAATCACAATACACAGGGTATTGGCCTGAAGCTAAAAATGGAAATGTTCTGACAAGATAGTAAGGATATTCCTTAACTGCAAGAGCAATAAGGCCTTGGAATAGGGTCCCCAGGGAAGAAGTCAAAGAACCCCACTAGAAGGATGCTGGAGAAGAGATCAGATAAAGCACTAGAGGGATGAATGTAAGGAAATGTCCTGCACAATATAGGGTGTCAGAGTAGATGGCCCAGGAGACCTTTTTCTATGGGGCCTTATGCACTGGGGTTAGTAATGGGCATTTTGCATTTTTTAAAAATCCCAACTGTTTTCCTCTTTCCACTTTAACCGTTACTGTGGGGGCGGGGGAGGCATTGCATTTTATAACTCAGTGTTACGTTCATTCTAATGGCCTGGCTCAAACCAGCAATAGTGCAGCCCTTCTGAATTATACCTGCTCTTCTGCATATAGAGATCAACCTTTTACTCCCAGGCTCCCCTTGTAGATCTCAACCCTGAGATCCCACTTCCTGCATGTGCAGAGCGCCCAGACTCAGGGCCCGGAGAAAGCAGGTGCAACTCCTCATGGCAGTTCTCCAGGAGAAATTCAGCAGCCATGTCAACGTAAGCAGTAGGATGAATGGAAGTTGGTCAGGAAACAGGTGTAAGCAGTAAGGCCAAGTAACTCGAAGGCATGAGGAGCGGGATGTGAAAAATACAAAGAATATTGTAATGCCTTTATATAAATCAGTGGTGCACCCTCCTCTGGACTACTTGGTGCACTAATGGTCACCCCACGTCAAAAAATATATTGAAGAACTAGCGAGGGTTAAGATAAGGCCAATGGGAATGATCAAGGGCCTAGGAAAACTCTGATATGAAGAGAGATTGCAAAGATTGGGCTTGTTTACCTTATAAAGGAGATGAATAAGAGGAAACATGATACAAATATATGCAATAATGAGTGGAATAGAGAAGGTAGATCCATTCTCCCTGTCTCATAACACAAGCACAATGGAACAATCAGTGAAACTAAAAGGTGGGACATTCAGAACCATCAAAGGAAATGCTTTTTCAAACATGTGATTAAGCTGTGGAACTCATTGCCACGGGAAGCTGTTGAGGCCAATAACATAGCAAGATATCCAAAAAGGAATTGGATGTCAAGGCTATGCAGAGTCTTTCATAATGAATTATGACAAAACTTTTGGAACCTCATGCTTCAGTCTATTAAGCCTCATGCTTCAAGCTAAAGTCAGTCTCTAATGATTAGGCACCAGGATGAAGGGGGCAGATTTTCCCACCTCTGCTTATTTCAGGGCTTTTACACCTTCCTCTGCAGCATCTGGTGCTAGCCACTGCCAGACACAGGATACTGGATTAGGTGGACCTAGGGTCTGATCCAGTCTGGCATTTCCTATGTTCCATTCTTGCACTGATCTGGTGTTGCGTGCCTGTGAGACTTGTGCCAATATTTGTGCCATTGAAGTTAAAGGCAAAATTTCTGCGACTCTGGTTCTATCCTGTGGAGGGGGAACACTCCCATTGAACTCCCACTGAAGTATTGGTATCCTGTGGTGGGAATATTAAACCCCCATTGACAGGATTTGGCCCAATGAGCGTAGTTTATTGTGTTAATAACAACAACCCTATTTTCCCTTGCAGGATAATTGAAGTCCCACTGAAGCTCCTCAGCATATTCCTAGACTATGAGGCAGTAGTGGGGAAAAAACTGAGCCGCCACAGGGTGGAAGGGGGTCTACCAGGGGAATCAATGAATAGATAGGTGTAACACAATGCAGCACTCCTTGCTTTAACCCCACCCCAGTGCACCCGAAGTCCAGTTCTTTCCTCTGGATAACAGGAGTCACTTCAATCACATTCATTTTGCAACCCATCCACTTGCCAGTTATGCTATTTTGCCATTTCTACCCACTTTCATATATTTCCTAAGCAAATTACATTGAGGGTCAATCCTGCAAGCCCCCATGTGCAGGAGCCATTGAAACCATTGTACAGTCCTTTGGACAATTATTGTGACACTGGCAGACCAGGGGGCCAGCTCATGCCAAGGTCCCCAGGCCTCAGTGGAAAACTGACAAATACACAGCTGAAATCAGGTTGGCTCACCTGTGGGTTAGTATTGTTAAAATAGGTATTTGAATTATAAGAATGTGTTAGGTCTTTATGGGATGCTAGTAAGTTGCTACCTGCATTGATCTTACTTAGAATGCACATGCACTGATCTCTGACAGAAGTTGATATGTCCTTGCCAATGAGGAAGGCTCATAGACACCAGATGGACTAGAGTGGAACATGAAAGAAGACAAAATACGTTGTTTATTCTCTCCAAACCACGAAGAGGAATCTTGCAAGTGAACTCTTCCCATCAACGGAGTTTTCAGCTCCAAGCAGAGCAGGGGAAAGGAATAAAAACAGGGAGGAACAGTATCTTTGTGCTGCTTGGACTCAGTGAGGGGCAAGGATTAATAGGCATAAGCAAAAGATCCCCAGTGCTTAGCCGGGGTTAGCCCTAAAGGACATACAGACATTGCTTATTATAGAACCTTTTTACTTTTTGAATTTTAAGATTGGAACTCATTTGTGTGTACATATGTTTACCTGCTATAAACTTGTAAATAACTCTCTTATTTCCTTTTCCTATTAATAAATCTGTATATAGTTTATTATAAGATTAGCTTACAAGTGTTGTCTTTGGTGTGAGATCTAAGGTGCAATTGACCTGGAGTAAAGGACTGGTCCTTTGGGACTGGAAATATCCTGAATATTGCTGTGATTAATGGTGTAATGGACCATCTATCACAAAGACAGGCTGACCCGGGTGGCAAGAGGGACTGGAGTACCCAAGGGGACTGTCTGTGTTTCCATGTTCAGGCTGTTATAGTGCTTGAGGAGTTTACACTTGATAATTGGTTGGTGAAATCTAAGTACAAAACTCACAACTAATGTGGGGTTTGCGCCCTGGATCTTAACAGTCTGCCCTGAGGTTGGTACTCACACTGCAGGACAGCTTGACCCTGGTGCAGTTGGCAGGATTCACATACCACAGCTCAGTTAAGGTTATAGATCAGACTCCCAGTGCTGTTAAGATTTCAAACTTGATAGTGAGAGTTTTCAAGTTTAAAGAATAGACACAATGAGTAAACCACAGTCATATAAGGGTCTTATGAGAAAATAACTTGACCCATTATGTTTGCAGAGGGAAATACCCTACACAAAGAAAGCTTAAGCTGAGCATTGCCCATAATTTTTAACCAGGTGGCAGGTAAAGAAGAGGCGGTGAAGCCAAAGAGCCTTCCTGCCCCAGTCCCCACAGGGGAGAACATTACAGTGGAACTGGCCTGACTGCAGCACTGGAGAGCCCAGGAACAATGGAAACACAAGAGACTGAGAACTGCAGATCAGGGAGACTGAAGGGACTTAGGCAGCTGGGGAGAAATCCCACCAAAGGTGCATGGAACAAATATCAGCATCAAAGACAACGAAGATGCTGATTAGAGGGCACACTGGAGGCAGATGAATGTTCAAACATTGCAGCTCAAATTCCTGGAGAAGCAAAAGGAGCTTCTCCACAGTCCCCGTCCCCACCCGCCCCACCCAGCTAACACAAGGGAGTGGGAGAATGTCTGCCCAATTTATGAAGAAACCGTACAGAAGAATTCCGGTCCATGTTTGAGAGACTATGTGGGATGCACAATATCCCAGCGATAAACAGTTGCCTATCTTCTTAACCAGGTGAACTGGGAAAGCCGGACAAGTTTGTAATGATACGGAGGAGGGTGATGCTAAGGTGTATAAAAAACTTAAAGAAAATGTATTGATAGGAGTTAAGATTACTGCTGAGATTTATCCACTGAAGGAGAGAAACCTCAAAATGTTTGACAATAGCACTCATGTTGAATATGTGCACAAAATGTGTAGTTTTATAAGACAATGGATAATGGGGTGGGGGCTGAAGGTGATTATGGGAAACTCCTTGAGCTGATAGGAGCAATTGTTATGAGTAGTGACGGATGAGGTGAAAGCAGCCATCTGTGACAAAAAACAGCCCCGGTTTTAGAGGCTGCAGAAATTACTGATGAACATGTTGGATCAAGGGTCCATGAGAGGAGGGTACAAATCCCTGTCACCCAGGTTAAAAGGGAATTGGAAATAAACCTTACCCCAACTTTGATTTAAAATAAAAAAAGCCCAAGGGATCCTAGGTTTAAATTCCCTTACCAAAAGGGAAGGCAAGCAGCCTGCCATCATTGTGGAGCTCCCAGCCATAGAAAACCAAATTGCCCCAAGCTTAAGGTAAACCCACAATCCACAGTGAATGCCACTACCATTACCCCATAAATCAGGAGGAAATTGTAATGAACTATATTAGGACTGAGCCATGGGAGGGTAGTGAAGAATGTATTAGAAATGCTAAGGTAAAAGGCATAGATTGTAAGGGCTGGAGGAACACTGTGTCCCAAGCCACTTTGGTCAAGGAAAGTTTGGCAAGGGAGGAAGACAGGCTTCCTGAGAAGAGTTTAACTACATTAGCTTTGGCTGAATTCCCTGTAACTGCACCACTGGTCAAGGTCTGCTGCATGTTTGAAGATTTCAAAGGAGATGTTATTGTGGGCATGAGGAATCCACTCCATGCTGCTGTTTTAATAGGTAATGATATTTTAGCCATGTCTACGCAAGTTAACATAAAACACAGCCAGGAAGAGGATAGCTCTACCCTGCCTGGCTTGTCTGTGGACAGCAGAGAGGGTTGGGAGGGGGAGAGAAATGACTTCAGTCCTCTGTCAGCAGAAAGTAACAATTTGTTATTCACTGACAAGAGTGTACCCCAAGCATCTATGGGGTTTGCCCCTTTGATCTCCTTTACAGGAGACAAGGGAGGGGACCCCTAGATTTAATTCAAGGCTCTTCGGAGGGTAGTACAGAAGAGTCAAGACAGCCTGTAGGGGAATATATCACTTGTTTTAATGAGAATTTAAAGGGCATGGTGGACTTAGCGCATCCGAACCTTGAAAGGAATCAGGCGTCTTGGAAAGCTTGGTATGATAGGCCTGCTGGAGAAAAAATTTGTGATATAAGCGACTTGGTGTTATTGTGGATTCCAGTGAGGAAGAACCAGAAGCAAGATTGTTGAGGGGAACCTTTTGATGTGATAGAGAGAGTGAATGAGGTCACTGCTGATGTAAGGAAACTCCATGGCAGGGAAACAGTGCAGAAACAACATGTCAGTATATTGCAAGTTTACCACGATGGAGAGATGGTGGTGAATATGATGTGCAATGAGGGAACATTTACGGCCCCTTGAGTTGATTTAGTCAGGGAAAGTAAGGAACCAACTTCCCTGGAGAGCATTGAGGTTTGGAAGGATTTGATTGCAACCCAAGAGCAGGAGATGCTGGCAGTCTTCAAATATCACAGGCAGGTATCTTTCAGCCTGCCAGGCTTAGCTAACAGAGTAGTGCATTCCATTGAAAGGACAGAGACGTGTCCTGTCCCTAGCAGAGCACGGCTGCTAAAGGAGAAATGCAAAGACAGATTCAGGGTGAGATGGAAAGCATGCTGGGAATAGGGGTGATTACTAACTCAAAAAGCCCCTGGATGTCTCTTATTGTGATGGTACCAAAGAGGGATAAAACCATGAGCTTCTGTGTGGATTTCAGAAGGGTAAACACCATCACCTAACCTGATCCTTACCCCACACATCAGGTAGAGAACCTATTGGATCTATTGAGGGGGGTGCAAAATTCATATATACTCTGGATTTGACTTGTGGATATTGGCAAATTCCCTCAGAAGCTGATGCCCAGGAAAAGTCAGCTTTCATAGTGGAATCTGGACTATATGAGTTTAAGGATTTGGATTAATTTATGCGGAGCCTACATTTCAGAGGCTTGTCAATGAGGTGCTGCAAGGTTTACAGACCTTCGCCAGGGCCTATGTAGATGATTTGACTATGTTTAGTGATTCCTGGAAAGGCCACTCGAACCTTGTGGGAATTGTATTGCAGAGGCCTGGAGAAGCCTACCTCATCATCAAAGTATCCAAATGCAAGATGGCAGCCATGGTGTGGCCTTATTTATGACAAAGGGTGATCAGTGCTTTGTTTGTCCAGACCCTTTAAAATTAGAAGCCATTCAGAATTGGCCTGCCCCACAAACCAAGAAGCAGGTCCAATCCTAATTGGTCTGGCCAATTATTCCTGGAGGTTTGTGAAGGGGTTTAGCAATATTGTGGCCCCTATAACAGACCATACAAAACAGGGAAAGCCAGACTGGGGGAGATGGACTGAGACCTGTGAGGAAGGCTTCAAGGTCATAAAAGATGCTTTGTCTAAAGAGCCAGTTTTAATCAGCCCTGATTTCAGCAGACCCTTTGTGCTGTGCCTGGATGCTTCTAATAGGGGGCTAGGCGCAGTGCTATGGCAAGCTGGGATAGGGGAAAAGAGGCATCCCTTGGCTCCTTGAGTAAAACACTGATCCCTTCTGAACAGAAGTAAGCTGTTACTGGGCGACTTAAACCTTATCTGTATAACAGAAAATGCCAGGTTCTAAGGGACCACTCCCTGATAATATGGTTGCACAAAGCCAAAGGGACAATTTGAGACTCTTACGTTGGTGCCTAGCTCTCTGGGAGTATGACATGGAAATAGTCCATATCAAGGGAAAAGAAAATGTAGTGGCAGATGCTTTGTCAAGAATAGGGTGCCCTGAGGTGGATTCAGGAGCATTGGGGACACCCCTTCCTACACCATTTTTCCATTGGGTTGTGATGAACCAGCTTATGCCAAGGTCCCCAGGCCTCAGTGGAACACTGACAAATACACGGCTGGAATCAGGCTGGCTCACGGTGGGTTAGAGTTGTTAAAATAGGAATTAGGATTATAAGAATGTGTTTAGTGTTTAGACTATATGGAATGCTTGCATGTTTCTGCCTGCATTAATCTCAGTTGTAGCATCTGTATCCCATCTGATAAGGTAATATCTGAGTGTTTGCATTGTAAGCTTCTGTAACTGAGTAAATCACCAGACAGGAAAGGGACATTAACTAATGTAAAGTGTTGATCTCTGAAAGAAGGTGTCACATGCTGGCCAACGAGGAAGGCCCATTGACACAAGACAGACTAGAGTGGGGCTCATCCAGAGTCATGTGTGCGCACATGTGTGTGTGCGTGTATGTGACAGTGAAGTAGTGAAAATTTGGATCGGTCTGCAAAACACACACATAGGAAACAACTGCTTAGCATAGCTTCCCTGAGGGCCTATGGAGACGAGTTGGTGCATATTGAACAGAAATCAATAACATTTTCATATTTAGCGGAGTTTGACCAATTCTGGAGAAACAGGAGATGTCACCTATAAGTGAGTGCCCTCCTTAGTACACCTCTACCCCAATATAACACTGTCCTTGGGAGCCAAAATATCTTACCGCATTATAGGTGAAACCATGTTATATCAAATTTGCTTTGATCCACCGGAGCATGCAGCCCCGCCCCCACAAGTGCTGCTTTACCACGTTATATCCAAATTCGTGTTATATCAGGTTGTGTAATATTGGGGTAGAGGTGTATCTGAGTGCCCTCTCTTTGGCCCTTTATATGTGCTCCATGTATTCTCCTATCCTTATAACAGTTGTGGTAATCAGCAACTCACATTTTTGCAAAATTAATATAATCACAGCCAAAACACTAGGTTCAAAAAACACTCTTACAGCAAAATCAAGCACTGAAAGGTTAGGAAAGGCCAGGATTAAAGTTGTCCATGCAACTTTAATTCACCCTCCTTGTATGAGCAGCAAAGAGTCCTGTGGCACCTTATAGACTAACAGATGTTTTGGAGCATGAGCTTTCATGGGTGAATACCCACTTCGTCAGATGCATGTAGTGGAAATTTCCAGGGGCAGGTGTATATATGCAGGCAAGCTAGAGATAATGAGGTAGTTCAATCAGGGAGGATGAGGCCCTGTTCTAGCAGTTGAGGTGTGAAAACCAAGGGAGGAGAAACTGGTTCTGTAATTGGCAAGCCATTCACAGTCTTTGTTTAATCCTGAGCTGATGGGGTCAAATTTGCAGATGAACTGAAGCTCAGCAGTTTCTCTTTGAAGTCTGGTCCTGAAGTTTTTTTGCTGCGGGATGGCCACCTTAAGGTCTGCTATAGTGTGGCCAGGGAGGTTGAAGTGTTCTCCTACAGGTTTTTGTATATTGCCATTCCTAATATCTGATTTGTGTCCGTTTATCCTTTTCCGTAGTGACTGTCCATTTGGCCAATGTACATAGCAGAGGGGCATTGCTGGCATATGATGGCATATATTACATTGATGGACGTGCAGGTGAATGAACCGGTGATGGTGTGGCTGATCTGGTTAGGTCCTGTGATGGTGTCGCTGGTGTAGATATGTGCCTCCTTGTATGGACGCATTACGATAGAGTCTTGCCTGACATCATGTAGGAAGTCTGTGATTTGCCTCCTTTGTCTTCTCACAGGCCTCTACCTCCTGCACACACCATCCCGTGCACAGAAATGAAGCAGGGGCATGTAGAACAAATAGCGTATGATCAAGTAGTTAAAAACTGACTCATAATGCAAATATGTACCATGTTAAGGTCATGGGCCTCCTTTCTTGTCTTTTGAATGCACGACTTTGCAACTTTAACTTCCTTCTGTATGTCACTTCCTTGGATTTTTAAAAAGAAAACAGAAAAGAATAAACTGCATCATGTGCAACTATACTGACCCCTAATCCCAGAGATCAGCATTATAGGTCTGTCCAGTGTGTACACACACACGACTGCAGGACCTTTAGATCCACAGCTCTGAGGTCTCTCTACCACCTGAGCTAAATGCATAATCAATAATACTAGTAGGCTGCTACCCTCTTATGGGCAAGGCCCCTCTGTGTGGACTACAGGGGGACACAACTCACACATTGCAGGGCAGAGACTTACATAGCTACTAAGGAGACAGCAGAGGGATACTGGGAAACAGGATGGTGTAGATTCCAATACTGTTTCTAGCTGAAGAAACTACCGCTAAGAAAAAGAGACCACAGGGCCTGGGAGGATTTTTGCAAGCAACATAGATGTGGCGGATGGTGGGGTGCTTTAAGAACATGTCACTCTAAGCCCCGGGTACTATATTGACAAGTGCACACAACTCGCCAGCAACAGACTAGTCCCAGCGGTAGCTCTTGGGCCATTTGCAATTTGAATGCTCATAAAGGATGCACCCAGCGTCTGTACACACGAATCTATCCCGATTCTCATCACTGCAGTTGCCCATGAGCAAATCTATTTAACTAACGGCAGTGCTAAATGTGCCTTTTGGACACAGGGGTTGGGCTGGATCAGTTCTCAGCCCCTAAGTCCCATCCCGGTGCTGCTAGTGGTCTGGTCTTCGTATTCACCTTAGTCTAGGTTTGCACCAGAGAACTGGGGTCTGCAGCTGTGAAGGTGGAAGGTGCTTAGCACAGAAAACGCTGAACCTGATAAACGGGCCCCTGCCTTAGCTGTGAAGGAGGCTTCAAAACTAGAGAGGCCATGTGGGCAGCATGGCATTAACCCCTTCCAACAGCGAGTCTCTGAGCCCATAGATCTGCAGTTCCCCGTTAGCAGGAACTGACTGGGGGCCGCCTCCTCAGAGAAGCCTCAAGGTGAAAGTTGCCCACCCGGGTGCGATCTATTTTCAGATGCCTAAGTGAGAGGAGAAGAGGGAGAAAGGCCAGGCCCCTTGCACAGCTCAGCCCAGGGAGGATCTGTGGCTGCATTCACATGCGGCCACCATAGCCCCTACTGAATGGGCCTAATTGGAAATGCCAGGCTGGGGTTCAGGTGAGGACACCCCGCTCTTAGGTAGTTGAAGGGGCCTGACTCAAAGAGGGACACACAGGAGGGCAAATACAGACACACAAGCCAAATCAAGAGGGCACAGAGCCAGGGATCCGGCCTGCCCATGCCAGGCTGGGCAAAGGCCTAGGTGTGGGCACTTCTCCACATGCCTAGGCTGGGAGATCCAGTGCCTGCACAGCCCCCAGCTTTCTAACAAGGGTCCTCGGGGTCCTCTGGGGTTGAGCAAACCACCAGGAGTCCATCAATTGTGTGTGGGGGTGGGGGTGGGGGGGGTTTAATTAGCCTGTTACTCGAAGTGCAAATTCTTCTGCTCAAACTGTGCCCCCAGCAATTCAATCCTTCACTGATTCAGGAACATCGGTAAGAAAGAGGGGCACGAGTTCCCCCTACCCGTAGGAGAGGAGCTCGGATGGACTTGTGGGGCTAATAGGCACATGTGAATACGCGTTTTTTTTTTAAATCCACCACATTAACCCCCTACTAAAGCTGTAACTTGCCCCATATTCCTGCCTTCCCATAACTTCTCTTCGCACACTGGATTTATTAGTATTTATTTTAACCCACCCATCTCCCCCCCCCCCCACGTGCTATTGTTTATTGAAAGACTGATCATTCCAGCCGGACCTGCCCCAAACGGGTATTTTGAAGGGGCACGGGGATCGGATGGCACTTATCAAAAATACTCCTCGATGTTTGACTAAATGGAGGGGGGAACGAATATTTTAGAGGGCAAATGGCTTTATTCGGATTTAAAGCATTACAGGTCTGTCCATTTAACACGCAGGCACGCAATGAAAAATGGCATTTGACCCTAGTCTAGCTACGCTGCGAGGAAATCCCTTGCGGTACCGGCGATGATTCTAGTTAGGAGCTGGCCCAAAACGAAGGTACATTTACATTGATCGAGCAAGCACCTCCCCACTCTCCTGCAGAGATGGAGCGCTAGGCAGCGCCGGTTGGGGGAACCGCGCGCATTTCCCCCTCACTCGCAGAGCAGGGAATTTATTTTTGAAAATAGGGAGAAAATCGCATAACAAAACAACAACCAAAAAAGGTGCAAATTCTGAAGGTGAATTATATGCGGCCTGAGGACTTTATACAAACTTCTCCCTTTGACTAAGCAGCGCTCAAATGTGGTGGCACTGGAGGAAAAAACGTGCTTTGGGTATATGCCCCAAGTGTTTGGAAGAGAGTGGGTGATCTCGTAGGAATTTCTCAGTTCTAACAGGCAGATTAGACAGGCAGAAACACAGACCTTAACTAGGCACAGAGTTGTCTCTAGCAGGCCGTTCATTGAATCTGATGTATATCATTTAACTATGTAGTAATATGATTTAATGTGTTACAATTACTATATTGCTTATAACCGTAGGACCTGGTATGTCAGAGGCAGGTTTGTGTGGCTGAATCGGGTCTGTGCTCCTCTTTATTAAAAATGGAATAGACCCACTTTTAACCCAGCCAGGTCTTTAATAAAAAATACTTACTGCAAAAATTGACTCCGATTTGCAATTAGCTCTGAGTTATTTTTATCTTTTTAAGTTTGTTCCAGCCCCTAGCCCATTTATTCCGACCTGGGTCCCCCCACTCCCACTTTTTTTCCAGATCCTCTTTTCTTCACCCCTCTGTTTGTAAGTGGCAGCCACCGAGATAATTCTCTGGAAACATATCATGTGGAGAGATCAAATTTCCTCACAGACTAGAACAAGAATTTAAAGATTTACGATACAGACCCCCCTAAAAAATTAAAAATAAAACCCTAAAATATTCTGCCCCATTTAACAGAATCCGCGAGGGGAAAGTAATAAGTTTAACTAAAATTGAGCGAATAACTGTAGACTTGTATTTATTTTTCTGTTTTCAGAATGTCAGTGAAAGTCTTAGATTTATTCATCGCTTGTGAATATTTCTGTAAAAGGTTTTCCGCTGTGAATAGCGCACGCACAGTTCATTCATTGAGAATATTCAGAACTCAAACTTCCAAATTGGAGCTATGTCGGTCAATTGTATAGATTCAATTCGGGGATTGAGTGATCCATGTACTGTAATTAACCAACAACGCGTGAATTTCAAATATCACAGTCGAATACATCATTAAAAATTCGCCTTCTGCAATAATTTGACATTCAAATTTTGAACCCGCTTTCCTAAAGGAATCCTGCTACTAAACTTCAGCACGGAAATACTTCCAGAAAGTAAACGCAAAAGGACCACAAATACCATTGGATCAAAATGCTTTTTCGAGTTCAAACGAATATTCAGAGATTTCACCACAAGCATTTGTTCAGCTCTAATTGTTAACCTGAACCAAAGTAAAGCATGTACTGCCAGACTAGTATTTAACAGGTCCATTCCCATCTCTCTATACCTCTAGTGTTAAATGTACTGGTGATAGATAGATAGATAGATAGATAGATAGATAGATAGATAGATAGATAGATTTTGCAAACTACATCATCTATCATCTATCTATCTATCTAGATACAGAACACCCAGGCAGAGTGTGTGTTTGAGCAAGAGAGGCAGTATATGCATATGGGATATAACTGTACATATCTATAGGTGCAGGTGAACCTGTAGCCATGTTAGAGAGTTTATGAAAAGTAAGCGAGTCCGTGGGTGCATACATACATACACATATCATGTATATGTTATACATTATTAACCTTAATATTAATATTAATATCTATTAACCTGAATTCCAAGATTATCATCTTCTAAAATGAGCTTTAAAAGACCAAATGGATATTTCTGTTCTGTGAAGAAGCTGCAGGATTAGGACGGAAACTTCCAATTCCATTAATAATTTCTATGGCCAAATTCAGCCCCCCAGTTACATCCCCACTGACGGCAAAGCAGCGGCAAACTTTCGACTCTGGTGTTTTGTTTACATAGGCAGTCCCCAATGAAGTGCCCCCCAGACATGATTGTCTGAATAAGTGAGTGAATAATTCACAATTAATAGATACATTTAATGCATCTCCTCTATTCTCTATGAAATATCGACCCGCAGGAAGCAGTTCCCTTGGATTTAATCTTAATCGGCTTTATTTGACAAATATATTGTCCTTTTATTTTTTTACCCCAAGGACTGTCTGCCAGGATTCCGGATTAGAGCGGTGGTGCTAAGTCCTCACTGGACAGATACCTCAGATCATATCGGTTTTAGTCTCCGGACTGGAGGAGGGTGACACAGCCCATTTAAAATCTGGCTTCCACAAACACTGTTGCTAGTATTAATTTGTTATTAGTAACACTAATTTCTGCTAGAGGGGGGCCTAAATAGCTTAGCTAAAATAGGGCCTCACTGCTATACTCTGTACAGACACATCACGTCAAACAGTCCCTGACCCAAGAGCCAATGAACTGCGATTCCTTTAATGTTCTTAGGAAAAGAGGAGGGTTAGTGAGGAAGGAGGCACTGGCTACTAGCGCGTAGGTTCTACAGACTGGAAGTTCCTCGGAGACTGGCTCCGTTACTTGTCTTCTACTGCGCTGAAGACGCGGCTGTATTTGATTGGTAACAAATAATGGCCCACGAGCTGAGAATTTCCTTTCAACGCTGCGCTCCAGCAAGGGAGCCTGGTCCCTGCCCCAGCTCAGAGCCGATCGCTCGTACAGGCGCTGCAGACAATGAGCATAAAGGCAGAGTTCCCCACTGCTCTGTATCCTTCCAGTCATCCCGCACAGTCCTGAGTTTTCCAGGCGGAGGCTGATGGATAATGTGGGAATTCTCCGGACCCTGCCTTTGGGCTCCCATATCATTACTCCTACTGGGAGCACCCCTCTATGTGCACCCCCAAACGGGGCCTTCAGTTTGTGAGTTACTAATATGGCCCTCGTGGGGGGGTTTCCTCGCACGTGGGAAGCTGCCTCTGAAACTGGCCGGGGGAAGGCTGCTGTTGCCAGGTGCAGCGGCTTGGGCTCCCGTGATTTATGTTCTTCTGGGATGTGAAAGACACAGGCCGGCAAACTAGTATGCGCGGTGCCTCCCCACAGACAAGCCGAGACGGATTCTCTCCTCTTTCTTTCCCTCTTTAATGTATTTGCATAAAGGGACCTTTCACTGCAAACCGCAAAAGGGGAAGAGAAGAGAAGAGCGCAGGCTGGCCGAGAGCCACACAGCCCAGCTGCAGACAAAGCGGGCGGAGCTCTCACGCCTCACACGACTTTTGTAATGTAGACAAGAAGAGAGAGAAAGAGAAGGCTAAACACAATGATCGACGCACGGACCGTTTTTAAAACCCTCCCAAAGCCGTATAGACCCAATGAGCGACGGGGCTCGGACATGACCAGGGTGCTGAGGATGAGCTGCTAGACTTGGGATTTTTTTCTCTAGGGGCCCGTTCCAAACCCCACTGAAGCCAAAGGAAAGATTCCCGCTGACCCCACGGGGTTTGGGTCTGTTCCTGGATTCCCCTGGCATGGCACCAGAAGTGGAATAGCAGCAAGGGTTGCAGGGGCGGTGGACTGGGGCGCCTCTGGGAAGGTTCCCCTTCACACCTCTGATTACACAGTTCCCTGAACCGCTTTGCAGGACTGTGGGGGTCTGTATGATCTCCAGCTGGCAGCAGAGCGGCAGCTGCCTGGTCGGAGCAGATAGTGCGGGGAAACAGCGGGATTCTCTGCCCAGCCACTTGACTGGCGGGTGCTCCATTTTGATGCCGCCTTTCTTGGTTACCTCCTAAGGGAGATCCGGTGCCCCCTTCACAAAGTCATTCTGGGCTTTATAACGTCACACGCTCATGGCTCTGCCCCCGCTGCAGATAAAGCCACCACAACAGTCAGAAAGATGCCTTGGTTCTGTACAACACTTTTCCTTGGCTCTTCCCCTACGGGGGAAAAAGGTCCAAAAGCTCCCCCCACCCCCCACGCATTTTAAACAGCACCGAGCACCCTAATTCCCATTCAAATCAAGGGACCGCAGAACTTTCAGGAGTTGCTCAGGCAACGTTAATCCATCGCTCCTACCCCCTCCCCATCTCAAAGCTCCTTCCCGTGTATGTGGCACCTGTAACATGGGGATAGTGAAACAGAGATAAAGGGACTTGTCCAAGATCAGGAAGCAGGTCAGTGTTGGGGGAGGGGGGAGAAGACTCAGGGAACTTGAATCCTACTCTAGTGCCCTATCTGTTAGGCCACACAGCCTCTCCGACAACAATGCTCCTTTACTGTTCAGTGCCTCATATATGAGTGTGGGCCTCTCAGGGGCGGGAAAGCACAAGGCCTTGGGTGAGATCCATGAAGTTACATAGGCATTGCCATGCTGTTGAGAGTCAACAAGGCCTAACGTTTGGGCGCCTAGCAAAATAACTGGAACAACACTGGCATGCACAGAGGTGGCACCCAGGCTCCCGGGACAATGAATGGGGAGAGAGGTGCCTAAGAACGTGGTGCACAGCGCCAGCAGTCACCTAAGCTAGCCAGCGGGAGACGTGGTGGAGAGGGGTGGGTGGTGGGGCCCTCCCCTCCCTCAGAAACAGCACCCAAGGCCAAGCTGTAGCCTACAGGGAGGCACCTATCTCTGCTGGCGAGCTCCAACCCTAACCTGTTGCCCGCAGTCAGGCCGTTTCGGGCCTAAGGCGGTTCTTTAGGGAATGAGTTGGGCTGCCCCCACTCCCTTGGTTAGAGCAATGGGCTAAGGATAGAGAGGTTCAATTCCCCCTTCAGCCAGAGAGGATCTGAACGGGGGGTCTCCCACCGCTTAGGAGCGTTGATTGGAGGTTCTGGTGGGGGGTTCCCTCTCTCCAGTTGAGAACAATGAAAACGTGGTTGGCGTCAGGACGTGGGTCTCCCCCGTCCCAGAGAGACGCCATGAGCACTGGGCTACAGAATCATCCCCCCTCTAGCTCAAGGACTGTTCCAAGAAAACAGCCCGAGAGGCAACGCAGGGCCTCGTGTGTGCTGCACCGTGGCTGGGGGGTTGCCCTGAGCTCCGTGTAGGTTGATAGAAGGAGACTCTCTCCACCCACCCCCACCCTCTTCTAAGCTGCTAGGAGGCCCCGAGGAGGGAGGAGGGATCTAGTGACTGAGGGAGTGAGTGCCAGGATTTCCCCCTCCCTCCGCGGTAAAACCAACCCTCCCCAGATCATATCACAGCGGGCAGCGGTGGAGGCCTGGCAGGTGAGGGCTGGCTAAGATGCCAGCTCCGTCCCAGCACCTCTGCCAGCTCCCTCCTCCCGTCTGCGCGGTGCCTTCCTTGCCCGGGTATATCCCCCGCGGAGCCAGCTCTGCTCCGGTGTTCCGGGGCCTTTGCCATTCCCTGGGTGCCGGTGCACAGCGGTGGGAGGAGGACGAGGGCATGTGCTATCCGGGCGGGGACCTGTCACGGTGCCACTTCCCCGGTTTGGGCCCTTTCGGGGCTCGCAGGTAGCAACGGGGGGTGAGCTCCGCCCGGACTCAGAGAAGCAGGGAGCTGCCCGGGGCTCCAAGCCGCGCTGGAAACAGCGTAAAACCGGTATTTCTCTATCACCGTCCGTACATCGCCCTCTAGAGGCCCGAAGGGAGATGACCCGGGAGGGCGAGCAGACCCCCTTCGCGCACTCCCCAGCAAGGGCCCGGCCCAGTCCGTGCCGCCGCGATGGGCCCGCGGACGCCCGAGAGAGCCAGGGCCGGTCGGGGCTCTGGCTGAGCGCACAGACGAGGCTGGTTCTAGGCCCCCCACCCAAGGGCGAGCAGACAAGCCCGGCTGGGCGCCCAGGCTGGCAGGAGGAGGGGCTCTGCGCGCTTGCCCTGGAGCCGCTTAGCTGGGGGAGCTGGCGTCGCTGAGACCTGCCGGCGAGTCCCACGGGCAGGGGACAGTGGGGAGCCCTGCAGGAAAGGCGCGTGGCTCCGGCTCCAGCTGGCCCAGATCCCGGGAAAGCAGCGCCCGTCGGGGCCCATCTTACACTCCTGTCCAGAGCGCGCCGGCAGCTTGCGATCCGCAAAACCAGGCCTTGGTGCTCTGTTCTCACCCCCAGGTACTGTGGCACGGGATTGCTCCCGCGAGGGTGCCAGCGAGCTGGGGTCACAAAGCAGGAAGCAGCCGATCTAGCAAATGCCAACACGCGCAACGCAACTGCGGAGGAGCCAGGCGCTCTCCATGACCCCCTCTGCCCGGGCTAGTCACTATTGCGTTAGCCCGGACTTCCCCTAGGGCCTCCTGTCTTGCGAGGTCATCAAGGCAAAAGCAAACACATCAGCTGAAGACTCCCCCTTCCCGGCAATGAGCTAGTTCCCTATGGCGCCCCATAGGTCCATTAGCAGAGCCACACACGTGATAACGAGCGGGCAAAAGAACAGTGTAGGGGAACCAAACTCAACTGTCAGATTCGTCCGTGGTTTGCCGGGAAGGGCAATGCGGGCAGAATCCCTTGTGTTGGCCTGCACGGTTGCACTCTTCGAACAGTCCAGTGTAAACCGCGACAGGTCCTTATCCTCTGCAGCTCAGACTCGTTTCAGGCTGGGAAAGCGGGGGTTTCTCGTCCCTCTTTGATATTTCTTGCAGGCGCTTCCGAGAGACGTGACTAACCCCGAGTGGGTTACAGGAAAAATCATCTTCTAGGAGTTGCATTCTGTATCTGCAGGGTTCTTTCGAAAGCAACAGCTCTGTAGTTGAAGTATCCTCACCCCCAGGATAGGAGCTGTCTGAGGTGTAACCTACAGACCCAAAGGGTCATCGCAGACCACCCCGAAAATGGGATCTAAACTAGGGAGGTGTTCATGTTACAAAACCAGGCCCCCAACGGGCACCCTCCTGGGCAATCGGAGATTAGGGGCTAAGGATCGGTGAGGGAGACTGACCTCTCCTCTGAGCCCTAGAAGGGGGTCATTTCTAGGTCCCAATCCTGCAAACTCTTATCTCCGTGTTCAGCTTCACCTACCCCACTAGTCCCGTGAAGTCAAAAGGACTAGGCAGGAGAATAAAGCCAAGCACGTGAACTAGTGCTTGCAGGATCCGGGCCCAAATGCGCAGCATAGCACAGTGGCAGGCGTGGAGGGAGCTTGCAGGGTCCCATCTGCTTTGAACTGGGAACTCCAGGACTTTCCTTCTGGCTCTTTTCCCCGATGCTCCTCCTGCGCCTTCACGTTACACGAGGCAACCCCAGGGCTTCAGAGAAGGCCTCCTCTCCGGGGTCCTTTCAAATCTGGCTCCTGCCAGGAGAACTGCAGGGAGAGCCCTGCCCGGACCAGCTCTCGGCGAAATGGGGGGACCCGTTGGATAGCAGAGGGCTTGGGCCCCAGCGCTGCGGGGTTGCAGGATAACGTGCTGGGCTCACCTTCCAGCCCACGAGGAAGGAGACAGCTCGGGTTTCTGCCCCGTTGTAGGGATGGCGCTCAGATACCACGGTGATGGGTGACCTCGCCTCGCCAGCGAGGTCAGGGCCTCTCTGAGTGTAGTACGAGGGGAATCTGCTGGTGAGCAAACATCAGATGGAGGCGGAGGAGGAGCCAGCTTTAGTTACCCAAACCAGACAACCCCGTACGGGTTAACGCACTGCGAGCGTGACCCCTGCCACTACACAACACAACAACCCCGTTGTGACCCCTGCCATTACACAACACAACACCCCTCGGGTGTCGAATCCCCCCTTGCCAGCATTGCAGGAGCGCTCCCTTACTACGCGACTCATTTGCCCCAAAGTCTCAGAGGGTTTCTTAGAGATTGGGGCCCAGAGTCCGACCTCCCCGCTGCACCCTCACACCCGCGCCCTGTGGTTTACAGAACTGCAGGAGCCTGCTCCTAAAAACAGTCTGAAAGGCAGGGAAGCCATCTGAGGGCTGGGGGGTGGGGAGGGCGAGCGAGCGCTGGACAAAATTTCAGAAGCATAAAATAAAAAGATGCGAAAACGTGGGGAAAGTGGTTTTGGGATAATTAGCCTTCTTGATGTGGTTGGAGAGCTATCTAATCCAGAGGAGCCTAGAGGCATCATTACCGAGACAATATTTCAGGAAATCCAATTCATTGGAGCAAAAATATGACATTCATTTTGCTGGTTATGTTATTACAAATATCCTTCAAAGGCGACATTTCCTGAGCTCACTGTCTCACTTTCCTCCCCCTAGTTTAAAAAAAAAATACAGATCAGCCGCCACCCTATCTACCTGTCAGTGTGGAGAGGAGTCACACCCCTGCGGACTGCTGATCAAAAAGACTGTACCCAAAATCAAACGACAGAAAAGCATGAAGGGGCAACCCCACGTTACTAGCATTCCCCCTACCATTCTAAGGCCCGATGAAATTTACAACCTGCTGCAGTGGGCTAAATTGGGCGACAGAAGCGATCTCTACCATGTCAAATCTCAGTGCAACTTAAGCTATATATTTTTAAATACTCAGAAGAAGAAGAAAAAAACCCAAATCACTATTTGAAATCTGCCGTTGCGGGGAGGGGAAGGTAAATTAATGTCACCCAAGCTTTAGTATTAAGGAAGGGACAGCTTGGATTTGTGTTGGCTGCCACGTCAATATCATTTTTGTATTATCACCATTTAGTTTCTCATTTTCTAATGTGTTGTGTGCCCCAAAAATGTAAAAATGGAAACCCACTTCTCATCTTAAGAATTTCATCTCTCGCGGTTTGGTGCATGTTATTATTTTAGAAAAGTGTGTGTGTGTATATATATATAATATATATATAATATATATATAATTTCTAGAGGAATCAGATAGAACACCTGCGATGCAGGATGCATTGGCACACACAAGCTCCGTGCAGGGATCTAAAGCCAGCTCTATGCAAAAAATATATCCTTCCATGCCCCAAATCTCTGTTAAAATACCATCATGTTAACCACTGAACACTTCAACTTGCATCTTTTGTGCGTGCAATCCTTACGCACACTAATATTTCTGTTTAAATCAGTGGGACTAATCACCCTAGCGAGGATTACTTCACACAAGTGAGGATGGCAGGATCAGGCTAATACTTCCTATTTTCTTTAATGTGTGCAATGATTTTTTTTTCTCTATCCACCAACATTTGGCAAATCACTGAGTCACTGGACAAAAATCTCTCTCTTCCGTTCCACATCCTCATGCTCAGTTGTGTTCCTTTGTTTTTCTCTGGTTTTGTTTTTCTGTGTGTGTGGGGGTGTCTGTTTTTGTTATTGGAGCGAGTATTGTTTTTGCTTCATGCTAGAAGTGCTGTGCTCTGATCTGAAAGCAGGGAGGGATAAAGCTGAGATTGTAGATTATTGAGGAATAACGTTTGGAGGCGCTTCCAGAAGTTTGACAGGATCTAACCACTCAGACTGAAATAAACACACAGCGGACAACACAAGTTAATCGAACTGGTGGGTAAAACTCCCAAATCAGCAATTGCAGCCTCTCTGCTGATTCTATATCCATTTCGATACGACAAAACATTAGCAGGTAAACTACGAAATTAGCTCCTATTCCCTTGAGGGGAAGGAGCACTTTACATGTGAGTTGAAAATATTCGCTCCAATCCACTTTAATTTATGGCTTCCAGGTGCTGCAACCGGGGGACTCTGCTTTGACTTTCGCACATTTTGGCCCCCTCGCAGTTCCTGGTTATTGATTCCTTCGAGGAAGGAACTAGGGGAGGATTACGAGGGGCTCACAGCACCGAGGGGCTGCATCTTTGGGATACCCCAGTCCCTGACTTCCACCTTCACGTTTATTCTCATCCAAGTGCAGACCGGGTCCAGAATGAAACCTTAAATATCCAAACTGCTGATGAGACCTCAGTGATTCGGTTATTTAAATGTCAGGGATAACCCCCCAGAAAGCTGGACGGCAAATGACTCCCTAGCAACTCAACGTGGAAGTGTTTTTAAATCCCCTTGATTTCTAAAAATTGAAACCCTGTTGTTTTAGTCTCTCCCTGGGAATTTGGTTCCCAACAGCCTTAGAAGTGGGCAGGAAATCCTCTTAGATTTTTGTTTTGGCAGCCACGCAGGAAATATTATATATTCAACGGTTGGTTTTAAGCACTGGGTGTGCAGCAGCATTAGGAGTGAGTCCGGATCGCTGTTCAGGGCAGGTAGAGAGATCAAGTTGCCATTAAAGGAGGAACAGGAGGGACTTACTCCAAACAAGCCAGCTCCCGCTCACTCCTGCACGGGGCTCCCTGCAGTATGCGAGCGAGAGCACTGGGAGAAGGGACATCTCCTCCTGTACTGCTGGTATCCTTCTCCTGGCACTCTGGAGCTGCATGCTCCAAAGGCATTTCGGAGCGAGATCGTACTAATCCAATGGCGCAGACGGATATGACTGTGTGTAATAAAGTAGACGACACTGGCGCACACACTGAACATACACACCCCGTAGAAATCTGACCGTGCTCCCCAGAATTAGCTTCATACGCAACTGGGGCAATTTGACAGTCCAAGGAGAGTTTCCAAAGGGGTAAAATGAAGGAAACTCGAGGCTGACCTTGGAGAAGCCCCGGTTAAAACGCAAGTCGCTGCTGCAGGTTAAAGGATTCAGCCCTGCCCTCCTTTCATCAGGCAAAACTACAGAAAACAGGGAGGGTACCGGTTCATTTCGCCTGCCCCTCTTCCATCTGGTCAGATTTCTCTGCTAGTGAGTCAGACCTTGCACCTCTAATTCAGGGAAGTGCTACCGGTTCCATTGGGATAGTGCATGATCGAGCCCATTGTCCCATCTCTTTCCAGTCCTCTGTAGTGACCCCCGCTCTGTGAGCAGAAAGAGGAAGGGAAAACGCACACAGCGATGCGAAAAAACTGGGCTGCCCTTTCCCTACCCCTCATTCTCACTTTGACCCAGCGAAGAGCCAGGAAAATGTCGGGTTCTTCACTCCAGGCTGGTTGGTGCTTCATGCTGTGTGAGCAGAGAACCAGAAGGAGAGAAAACTATTAGAGTTTCTTATCCACCATTCCTCCAACCCAGGAACTATTAGGGTGTGTCTGTGTGACCAGGGCATGGAGGGGGGTTGAATCCTTTGAAAAAGCCTGCAAAATATGTGCTTACAAAATACTGATAAATGCAGAAATAGATTGTGCATGATCGATTTAAAATAACACAGCCGAATAATCTCGGGAATGTAAACTACCTCCTTTTGTATTCGTTAAGGAGGTATGATGTGTGTGCGCCTGTGTGCACATTTCTGTATGATATGTTAAAAACAATTCACCGGCATATGCCTTGGAAAGTGAGTCGCAGAACAGGGTATGCGCCAGGGCGTTGTGTCCTTGTACACTACCATACACGTACTGCATAACGGAGTATGTACACACAGACACGGGGCCCTAGCAAACACAGAAATCTGTAGTTTACTTTCCATGGGCTATTCAGTTGAATTATTTGCAACAGATGCAAAAATACACACACGCGCGTGTATATATGTGTGTGTGTCAGTGTGTGTGACAGTGTACACACAAACACCAACAAATACCAATGTGTGTGGCTTACCTCTCACGGACTATTAGGCTGAATTCTTTTTAACCCATCATGCAAAATAGATAGAATTCAGCAATTCCCTATAATCCGGATACCTCGCTAATTGCACCTCGCCAACGTTATATCTGTCTATGTAAATACGGAGCCCCTACTTCGCCTCCCGACCGGCTGCGGGAGTGTGGACGCGGTGCGCCCAGAGTCTCAGCTGAAGACAACCTATTGGACGTTGTTCTGTTTCAAAAGGGCCACAGCTGGGGTTTTACTCCCGTTTTATTCAGTCAGAGGCTGTTGATGTTTGGCATTCATATCAATACATTATCATACGGGTACTGTGACTATCTGAAGCCACTGGCACCAAGGGAAAGGCTGCCCAGAAGGCCGCACTGTTCCAGCTGTTTGTTCCTGTAGATAAGGGAGCGGGCACTGACGGTTTACGATCAGATCGCAGCCAGGGCTTTGCTGAATCCTGCTCTCCCAACTGCTAGAACAGAACTTTCAGATTCAACTCTGAGCCTGGTGGTTTTGTTTAATTAAACTCGATGTCAGCTTTAATTTTCTGCATGGGCGGGCCGCCCTGCCTTTATTGAAATTAGCGTTTTATATTACATATGTCATTGCACTTTGTATAGACTGGAGCTTACATAGGGAGCGGGGAGGTTATTTACAGGCGTGGCCACGGCATACACGGGTGCGGGGCTGCCCATTTGTCTGGGCAGCTTCAGCCGGGAAGGCCCCTTCCCCGAGCGGTGCTGGGGCTGATAAAAGCTCCGCTCCATGCAGGAGTCCTGCAGCCATGGTGCCCCGTAGGCAGAGGCGAGGGGGCTCTGCAGAGGGCTGGGGTTAGCTGGCCTTTGCGATGCTATTTCAGTGGGAAGGTCAAGAAGCTGAAGAGGAGGCTTTGGTGCTTCGCAGAGGCGGGGAGGGAGGGGGGTTAAATGGCCACGTGGAAAACCAGGTGCGTGGGGAAGGCGATTAAAGCCGGATTTCAGGCTAAGAGCTGAGGTACTCCAGCCTCTGGCATCCTGCGGACAGAGCAGCGTGTTTCCCAGGCTAGTAGAGGAGCCGGTGACAAAGCAGCATCCACAGCACCAGCGCCAGCCCTCCCCAGACACGTCCAGCCCTACCTGCTGCCCCCCCCCCCCACCGCCAACTGTTGCCCGAGATCTGACCCTCACTCTCCAGGGAGCGTCTCCATCAGCGCTGGGCAAGCCTGCAAAAGGGTGCAGGCCCCGGGCTGCGAGTGCACACACGTGTGAGAGACGGGGGAACCAGCCTGCTCTCGGGTAGGGGACTTCAGTCCTGGCTGTACCTGAGAGGCTACAGAGAGTGAGTGGGGCAGGAACCTCGCCCTACCGACGTGTCTGAGGGCTCGTGTCTCCGGGGGCGTGTCCGCGCGTGTAGACATGCAGGGGGCGGTGCGCCTGTGTGCCCTGCAGCCGTGCAGGCTAGCGAATAAACACGCCCCTGGCTGACTGTGTCACTGCGGGAACTAGCTAAGCAGGTGAACGTTGTGTGGACAGGACCCAGGAGAGGCGGCAGAAAGCGGCAGCGCTGGCACAAAGGAGCCGGGTTTACACGGTGGATTAGCTAAAGCCTATCCCTGCCGTCCGCCCTCCAAAGCTTCCCTCTTTTGTTGTTTGAAGGTCAAAATCCGACACGTGTTTTATCACCCTGCTAGGGGGCAAGGCCTGCTGCAGGGAGCCCAGTGACTCCTGCTAACGAGTGTCAGGATCTTCCCCCGCCCCCTTCCCTGCCCTTCCCAGCCTGGGCTTTGCAGTAGTGTTTGGCACCAGGGCAGGCGGCTCTTGGGAGAGACTCCCTGGTCACCAAGCGAGCTCTGGGAAAGCGCAGCTCTGTGGCTGGGGGGAGACTCCTGCTGCCAATTGTTCTGCCTGGCGTTCACTGGGTCCTGGGCAAGGCAGGGCGGGCCCACAACATTTTGGCACCTGAGGCTGGGAGCTCAAGTGACACCCCTATACCCCTCGCTTGGGTCAAAACTTTGAAAAGTCTCAATTCTGCCTTCTTCCTGTTCTGCTCCTCTCATGGTACTGCTCTGCTACCTATCCCAATTAAGGAGAACTAACAATTTTAAATGCCTTGTTAAAAAATTTTAAGTAACACTTAACTTTCAAACGCCTTAGCAGCAATTGTAACTTTTCTTCCCTGCATAGTAAACACTGGCATTTTTATCTGTTTGAATAATCAAAGTGGTGCTTTTCCATGCCTTCTTGGTTGCAAAGATTTGAACTACTTTCTGAAGGTCCACAGTCTGGGCCAGCTCATGCTCTATTCTGCTGAGATGGTTGCAAGGCCAACCAGCCTCTCCTGTGTCATTGTGGAGTGTAGATGTGTTTTTATTAACTTCAGCTTGGAGAAGCTGTATTCTCCACTGGCAACTGTTACAGGAAGTATTAGAAGTATGCACAGAACAACAAAAGCATTTGGAAAGAGGGTGGTCAGCTTATTTGTGCACCTATATTCCAGAACAGCCTTTGGAGTTGATCCTGCTGAAATGTATCTTGAAAGGGCTTTCAGTTCATCACCTAAATCACTTGCATCAATATTGCGCATGTCATCATGTGTCAACACTGTCTCTAGTGTCCTGCATTGCTGGTGTAGGTCGTCTTCAGGTATAGTGTGGAGTTTTGGAATATCATACAACATTCTAAATATAGTGCTGTGTTCCTTGAGCTGCATGAAACGTTCTTCAGCTGATTGTATTGCACAATTTAGCACCTGGTTAAAAAAATCAACTTTGAGTTGTTGTTTGGGGTCTCTTATGGGATTATCCCGTGCTTTGTGATCAAAATGTCATCTTCTTCTGTGACTCCTGTATTCTTGAATGGGTAGGGAAATAGCTTCAGTGTGAAATTCCTCTGCCAACTTCTGTGCACTCTTCAGAACATTTTGAAATCTCTCATCTGACCGGTAAGACTGTAGGTATGATTTTGCTTTGTCCAGTTGTTCCATTGTTCCAGATATATCAAGGTCAACCCCTTAGAGTCTCTTGCTTACAACATTTATTTCAAACAATACGTCATGCCACAACACTAAACCACACAAAAATTTGAAGTTATGTATGTATCTGGTTATATATGTTTCCCTCTGTCACTGTTCTCCCACAAACAGTTCCTGTCACAGCATTATCCTCCATAATGGTAACTATGACACCATCTGTCTTCCCAACTTGATGTTTGATAGGCTTCATTGCCTCCATTCAACTTTTCTTCAGGAATGTGCATGGTTATATCAATTTGAGATGGAGATATGGATGCTGCATGGATGCCATGACACCTGCACTCTGACTAACTGGAGTATCAGGCACCTCCTCACCACTCATATACTCACTGGGGCCTGAAGGCTCACTGTGAACATTTGTGTCTATGTATCTCAGGAGAGCTTCTTCCTGCTTAGAAAAGCTTCCTTTGCTTTCTTCCTTTTTCTGAATGCTGCCCCAGAGGGGCGTTTTCTTCTTTCACTCATGACTGCTGTTCTGTGAAAGCTGTAGTGGCTCTCAACACTCAGTTGAAGGGGACAAATAAGCAGGCTGGTAGCAGGGCCTGAGTGAGGGAAGATATCAGCGTCTTAAGGGCCTAACTGGCTCCTACTTCTTCAGCTGACTGCCTGTTCTCCTCAAGTGGGTTCAAGGGAACAGCAAGAAACAGGAAGCTCCCTGAGAAGCTGGTGTGAATCAGTCCAGGCTCCTGGAGGTGCTAGAGAGGTACATAAGAGGCTCCTCCTCCTCTCTGTCCCTGCAGCTCCTGCTGCTTTCTGTTATTCCCTCTCCCCTTTTCTCCTGCCCGCCTGTTATGTCTCTTGTGCCCTCCTTCCTCCAGCACAGCACTCCACCATCTCTGTGCATCTAGAGCAGAGAGAATACATGTGCACCAGCAGCAGACACAACGTTCTACACTCTGGGCCCTAATGGCGCCCCCCACAGTCTGGCACATGACGCAGACCCCTCAGTTCACCTCATGGTAAGGCCAGCCCTGGTCCTGGGGTTGCCACTGGGGTTCCCTTGTTCATGCCCTTCCCCTGCTCTGCTCACTCCCCTTCTCTGCCCCTGCTCTGCTCACCCCCATCTCTGCCCCTTCCCTCTGCTCACCCCACCCCCATCTTTGCCTCTTCCCCTGCTCTGCTCACTCCCCAGCTCCACCCCTCCCCCTGCTCTGCTCACCCCCTATCTCTGCCCCTTCCCTCTGCTCACTCCCCCCTCTCCACCGCTCCCCCTGCTCTGTTCACCCCCATCTCCACCCCTTCCCTCTGCTCACCCCCCATCTCCACTCCCGCCCCTGCACTGCTCACCCCCCATCTCCACCCCTTCCCTCTGCTCACCCTATCGCCATCTCGCCCCTCCCTCTGCTCTGCAAGAGAGAGGGGACAAGCCGCAGGGGGGCCACGATTTAATCACTGCCAAGAGTCAGCGACAAAGTTCGTCCCTCATAATGATGAGAAACGTCTCTCCTCCTTCCCAGCCACTTCGTTACCAGCAGGTGTCCACAATATTATCCCTCCGCCTGGGGAGAGAGGTGGGACCGCTCGGTCATGACACACCAGGCAGGGCAGGCTTGACCTGCCCCGGAACGGGCTGCTGTCTAATTACCCCCGCTGGCTTCTCCTGCCTCCCAGTTCTCCCCACTCCAGCCCCAGCTTTGAGCCAGTGCTCGGGACAGACACGGGGCAGAGCGCTGCTGATCACAATTCAATCATTCCAGCGTTTGCCGAGGTCCCGACCCGGCACAGACCCGCTCAGCTTCGCTACCACCCGCTTTCCACGGGGGCAGGGCACTCCGAATTGAGCACAGCGCGGAGATCTTTGCAGGACCGGGTCTTAGCGGTAGGATCTTTGCTGCAGGGCTGCCTCATACGAGATGTTTAGAAAGGCGGCTCAGCTTCTGATTCCACCCCTCTGCCATGCTCGCCGGGTACAATTTCCCCATCTCGTAGCGGCTAGTCAGTGTCCCACCGTATGAAAATACTTCCACCCCCAGCGCTGGCTTCTGCTCCGCCTCTGGAGCGCAGATCGGAGCGGGCAGAGGAGGAAGGAGCTGCGAAGTGTGTAAGAGAGCAAAAGGCGGTTCCAATGAACGCGGCCAGCAGGCTCCCCGGGAATGCCAGAAACCATAGAGGAGCCCAGCGCCCCCCTCCCCGCAGAGGGGAGGAGGTGCACTGGGGGGACTGGCTACGATTCAGACGGTAGCAAGAGGGGATGTGTAGCTAATGCGGCAGCGAGCCCTGCGATGCTCTGCGGGTGAATGACAAGGTGCTGAGCAAAATAATTTGTATCTGACAATTCCGCTTTCTCAGTTCCATCCCCGGCCTTAACTCTCTCCCCTACCCCGCCCCAAACTCTGCTGTGCGTCCAGACTTTCCGTGCTCGGCTTGGCCCCAAACGCGCGGTGCCACCAACCCCACTTCGATTTCTAGGTCATTTCACTTTGGCAAGCGAGCAGGGACGTCTCGCTTTGGCCGGAGGCTTTTTCAAATCCAAAAGGCTCCAAATCTACCCGGCGCTCACTGGACCAAGCTGAGCTGCCCCGCGAGCAGACACTGGCCCCAGCACTTCTGGGGGAAACGAAGCAACGGCACCATTAAAATGTCACCCCAGTAAACCGCTCCGGTTAGGGTTAGTCAGTCCCCTTACTGCCCACAGCCCAGGGAAATGAGCAATTACCCGGGTTCCTCTCTGCCATCTCTGCAGCCTGGAGCAATGTCAGACTCCGGAGCGGAGAGCCAAGGCAGCTCTCGCAATTGCCATCGGCTGAGCTGTGCAAAGCCACCACCCCACCCTGCCACAGCGTGGCTTTTCTCCCCCTTTCTCCCGTACTGCTCCATGGGGCAGCAGTTGGAAAGGCCGCGGAAGGGACCGAGGGGAGGGGCAGCAGCCGCCCCTGGCCCAGGTGGCACATCTTGGGGGAGTTTTAAGGACTGATCCGAAGTGAAGGGCATTCCTGGGCATGCCCGCCACGCGCGGTGGCTGGATTAAGGGCGCTTCCAGCGAGCTTCGGCATTTCCTGCCTTCTTCCTGTTTATAAACGGGCAAACTGCCCTGGCACCAATCAAGTGCACGTTCGGAATTGCATTGCATTGCTATTAACACTGTCATAATCGAATAACAGTGATGGAGACTATGTGGGATATTCAGACACACTGCACACAGGTGTGCCACAAAAATGTCAGTCACAAGCAAGAGACACCCGTGACAGAGGACAGCTAAACCCAAGGAGCCACTTTCTTCCTCCTAACCCTTCTCTCTCTCTTTTCTCTCTAGCTGCCCCGAGGGTAGCAAAGGACGTTGCACGGGACACGTTACTGTTATTGTTCCTGTCTACACAGTTGTTCCTGGCTAGCTCCTCTTTCCTATGAGAAACAGGAGCAACGCGAGCTGCAAGCACCGGGGAGAATTAGGCTGAGTGAGAAAGCAGGGCTAGGAAAGATTCATCCTCGAAAACTTCAAAATATATTTCCTCTGGAGTTAGCTAAAATATCAAGCTCAGCAGAGCTGATCTGCAGCAGAGGCGCCATGATAAATACTAATGTTAATAGACGCTCCCCCCCAGCCTTTCCAAAAGATATAAGCATTCACTGAAAGCGGCGTGCCAGCACCTGGATTAAAGAAGGATCCGTCTGACCCCAACCCACCGCTCCCAATTTCTATCCCTTCCCCGGCTGTGGGCAGAACCCAGGGAATGCGACTTTGTTCAATTGTCCTTTCTCTGCTCCAAAGCTCGCAGCTCAGATCCGGAACAGGCACCGGCGTCTCCAGAAAGAGTTAAATTCGTTGCAGGTGGAAATGAGGCGACAAAGCCGGATGCCAAAATCCGAAGTGCCTCTCCGTGACAGGAGTTAATGTGCCTAGGTTAAACTCCTCTGCAAAAAAATGGATCCTCTGAATCTAGAAAGGACCCAACCGGGGCTGCATATTTGTTACAAACTAAAAAGCTGGACACACACTTCTGGGCTGTACTTTAATTTATTTCCTAGCGTCCCGCTTCATTATTGCGACGCATTCTCTTTCCTCTGAGAAACAAAGATCTTTAGGATAGTCCGGGTAGTTATTTTAAACAAACGTAAGTTGAAATCATTTCACTGGGACAGGAGGAGTCAAGTTTTCAAAGGCAGATGAATTTTAACCAAATTCCCATCAAAAGTTCCCAGGATAAGCAAAGAAAACGGATGGCCGAACTGACTGCTCGGACTGTCTCTAATGTTACGCACAAATCGCATCCTCCGTTTGTTTTTCAATATTGTGTGTCAAACAGTCATTCCTAAGTGAGGAAAAAATCACGAGCGATTTTAATATTGCTGGAGGAATCTTTTTTAAAGTTTCGAATTCGGTCCCAAACATTCAGCAAAAAAACCCCATCTCCTAAACTACAACCGGATTTCTACTAAACAGGCACAACGGAAAAATTAGCACAGCCACAATAAACAATGTTTAAATATAGAACAACTTAGTGAAAAAGAAGATAAGAGATAACTAATGCGTAAGGCAGAGATTTCGATTCACAGTAAAGGCAGACTTGAAAAAAAACCCGAAATGCACTTTTCAATTAAAAAGAAGTTAAATACACGAACCAAAAAGAATTTATTGAACGTGTTATTTCAAAAAAAAGCCCCACACTAACGAACAACACCCAAGAATCGCGGTTAAAATTAAATCGAATGATTCTTAAATCTTATGTGTGGCATTGGGACAATATATCTCCTTGAAAGAGAACGAAAATCGCTCTCAGATTAAGATAAACATGAACGTTAACTCTGTTAAAAAGTAACTGTTTCAGAATGAAGAGAAAAAGGTGTCACCATATTTGTTTAGAAACATACTAACGGATGCAGTATGAATGTGCGTGTCTATCTTATAAACACGTTCGATGATGAAGCCCCCCCCCCAATATCGATGCTTTTGCTGGCTAGGAGGTCGGGTGAAGTAGTTTAGATTCCTTGTCTGCATTTCTCTGAGGTGGGAAGGTCGCTGTCCTATAATTTGGTGCTGAAATGGGAAGAAACACCGGAACCCAGATGCTGTATAGAAAATCTCTTTCCTCCAGCCGTGAGAAAATGAAGGCCAGTTTCCAGACACTCATTTCATATGCTCAAAACTCGGTCCACATCGCTTAGGGTGGGAGGAAGCCCGGGGAGACAGCTGAGAAGCATGTCCGAAGAAAGGCCAGGCTGTCTTTGCATTGAAAAGGAGCTCGGAAGAACCTGAGCAGACACTTGACTATCGTTCGCTTCTCTCAAGGATCGGGATTATACCTGGTCAGGCAGCTGCTTCTTTGTCTGGTTTGTTTCCGTTTTAAACTGTTTAGTAGAAAACCCTGGAGAACTGAGCGGCTCAATCGGGGCTACCGAACTTGTGCACTGGAGACATTCTGGGCTTGCTTTGCCCCAGTGTGTTTAGGAGCGGTGGGAACACCTATGGCATATGGAGAAGATACAAGTGATGGAAAGGCTGTTTGCACTGGGGAAAGCCAGGGATATTAATGTTACGCTGCAGATAATGGGGGAAGATCTGAGCCATTGGGTCCAGCTTAAAGCCCCACTCCAGCTGGCCTAAATGTTGTTTATTTTAAATGTTAATAGTGATGGCACCACAAATATTTGTTGTAGGACCCTCTGAAGGGGAAGCTGGCCAGCAATCTGGGTACAAGGAGCAGGTGCTTGGCCTGGGGAAGCAGACAGGGTGGAAAGGCTCTAATCACCCACTAGGGACTACAAGGACAGAAGGACCATGACTCCCCTAGCTTTAGCAAGTATCCCCCTGGCAAACTAACTAGGTGGAGTGGAAGGAGAGAGGCTTTTTCCCCACTGGCCCTGACACCCCCTCGTTCATTTGAAGGCAAATTGTTTGGCCCTGAGACAGTTTTGTCAAGGGCTACATTTGCCAACATAGCCTCTCCGCTGAGCTCTCCATTCTCCTTCAGGCAGCCGCTCATCCTATGTTTGATCTGACACTGAATTCCATCTGGACAGATGGACGGAGCACAAGAAGGCCAAGCTGCCCCTTCTTTCCTTCTCTGTAGGCAAGACACTCTCTGGTTGGCTTTGGCCTATGTTCTGTTTTACACATACTCAGTCCACCACGTGGGCCTGGCATGTCAGAGTGACACTCACCAGCCCCGAGGGGCGGTGGGGCTCCTGGTATGAATGTCTGCCTGGCACTTTGCAATCTTCAGATAGCAAGGCCTAGAAAAGGGCCAGTAACTTTGTATGTGCTCAAGCATGTTGGCCTGCAGAGCTAGCCTCATGCCGGTGTGTTCTCCTGCAGGGGAGCAGAGGTGCCAGGAGGTGGCTGGCAGGGCACACCTGAAAGAATGGGAGTGATGGAGCTGGGGGAGGGGCAGCTAGGGGAATGGCTCTAAGGAATTCAGTGGAGGTGACTAGGCTCCAGATTGATCCTGGGTAGTGACGTGCTGGTGATGGGGATGAGGCCATAATTCCTAGCTCCAGGCAGGGCTTAGCTCTAAGTCAGAAGAAGAAAGGCTAAAGGCCAAAGATTCCATTCCTATCTCACTAATGGAGTGTGACTCTCCCTCACAGGGGTGAGGTCCTGGTGGCAGAGCACAGGGGGAAGAGTTTGCAGTCCCTGCTCAGCTGATAGAGAGGCTTCATTTCTAGGGATCCTCCCCCGGCACCTCCCCTGATAAGTATTTAATAGCTTTGGTACCTGAGGAGTACCTAGTCTCATTTGCTCGGTGGCCAATGACACTGCCAGCAGATTTTGGGGTAGGGAGAGTATCAGAAATGGCAGCAGCAGGGGATGCCACCCTGGAAGTGTGTGTTTTTCCTACTCATGTTCCATGATTGGGCCAAAGCCTGAATCAATCCTTGCTATTGTTTAAGTCAATGGGATTTAGGAATGAGACTCAGCCTCCCCCTTCCAAATCCTGGCCCCTACTGTGCAATTCCCCTGGGGAGACTGTGTTTCATGCCAGGATATCAGGCAAATGGCACTTTGAGCTATGAGTTGTCTGGTGTCCAATTCTATGGTCAAACAGCTAATCCCTACTGGTATATTTGAATTCCCCATTTCAGTGTGACCTGAGCCCACCCTCCCTAATGCTGTGCAGGCAGGGAGTATGGAAAATTCCATGGGTCTAGGTGAGGGGACGATCAATAATCACTACTAGTTCTTCTTTAGCTGTGGAGCCACAAAGGGCTGGAAATGTAGCATTACATTCTGTCTCTATTATCACACTGAGGTTCAGCACATAGGTCATATGGGTATATGAGGGTAAGAAAGATGGAAAGACAAGATCCAATTGTGGGATGACGCAAAAACTATCCTGCCTGGGCCTAAATCATTGGAGAAATGGTACTAGAGCCATTTCTCGATGTGCAAATAATCCCCTTGCAAGAGAGCCAAGGCCAATGAACCTTAAGATATCTATTGAGTAAGTGTCCATGGACCAAGAGCTTGACCTATCCCCTCAAAACCTATCCTCATTTTCACCCATGCTACTTCACTGACATTAATATTGTTGAAGCGGTTTAAACAAGAGAATTTGGACCGACATACTTAATATCCCTCAACACATCTGGAGAGAAAGTAATCACAATTTCCAAACCTCTGGGGATGGTAGTGTAAATGGGTGCAATGCCACTGAAGTTAATTGGGTTTCAACCACTTTGGTCAGTGAAGAATTTGGCTGGGAACCTTAACAGGAGTCAGGAATGTCACATGGGGAAATGCAGATCAGCTTTTAAGCACATAAATGAACACACTATGTTCCTAAGGGCTGACCCAAGCCTCCAGAGGAGGAGTCACATCTTAGTAAGGACCTTATATCTGGAAACTGAGCCCAATGTTTACAACCTGCTCACATGGACCAGTTCCTCCCTTTGCTATTGTTATTTACTTCATTCCTTTATGGATACATGCAGCTGTCCCTCATCTTGAATAGTCATTTCTCTTCTATTCGAGAAAGCAGCATGGCCTGGGGCACTGGATTAGAACTCAGGAGACTGTGAGGTCTATTCCTGTCTCTGCCCAACTATATGAGCTTGGGCAAGTTGCTTAATCTCTGTGCCTCTGTAAAGTGGGGAAAATAATCCTTATCCCTTGTCTTGTCTATTTGGATAGTAAGCTTTTCAGGGCAGGGACCGTCTCTGACTACGTGCTTGTACAGCGTCTAGGAAAATGAAGCCCTGATCTATAGGTGTTTCAGCAATACAAATTGTGGTTAGTTTTATTCTCTCCAGTCACCTTTTGCATTCTTGGAAAGTTTTGCAAAACACGCATCAAATTGCAAGAGGGAGAATGCAAAACCCAGGCAATCCAAAAGTGGGAAAGCTGGAGGGGTAGCAAAGTACCACATGGTCATTCATCTTAACACAAAAAAACCCCAAACCACAAAAGGTACCATCCCAGACACCAAAGTGTTTACCTGCTGTGATAGCACTGGCATCCCCTAATCTGGGAGGACAGGGCCTCACTGCAGAGCTCCCTTCCCTATTGATTTGATGAAGATGCAGGAGGAAATTGTAAGAAAGATACAATACACACCAGTCATAGAGCATCCTGAATTAGATGGAGGCTTCTCATAAACAAAGCCCTTTGAATGGAGAGCATTCAGAGAGACCAATAGCAGCAGAAAGCTATAATTACGTTTAAATATTGTTAGCATCATTATCTTTTATCCACGATCAGATTAAGACAATTATGGCATTTTCCAGAATTGTCCTGGCATTCTCTTGACCGGCATTATCTATCATACAGGAAATGTGATTTTCTCCCTGCTTATCTGGAGAATAACCCAGCTGTGGAACGCCTCTTACCACATTGGCTGGTGTCACCCTCACGCTACCCAGTGGGAGAGTCAGAGCAGAATGGGTCCAGGATGGACCTTCCTGCTTGCAGCGGCAAAGCCAACCTCCCTCATTCTGGAGAAACAGATATTCCAAATGAAACACTGACACTGGAGATGGGAAAGCCCCATTTGGTCATATTCCCAGATTGATCCCCACAATATTCTCCAGGGCTTTGAATGTCTGAGTCTCACCCATTTTTTCCTCAGTTATTCCAATCCTTTCTGCATAAAACTAGCCACCAAAAAAAAAAAGCTTATTTTTCAGGTACTGCTGCACCAGGGAGATCACTGCACAAAGCTCACCAACTTCCCATGCCAGAGGCCTAATGGCCTATTTTTCAGGCTCTGTAGCACCCACGAGAGCACAGAGGATGGAGAAGATGGAGAGGAGGTAGCCAGTCATCTCTAGTCACCTTTTAAAATAACAGTAAGCGAATGCTGGAGTGAGTGGGCTTGGCAATCACTGCTTCGTGCCCAAGAGGCTTGGTGAGCAATTTACCAGAGGAACTCATTTCAAGAGATCTATTCTAAGTTAATTAAAGATGGCTGGCTGGGGTCATTGCCTTGGCAACACTTAAAGACAGGAAGGATGTCTCATTAGGAATAGGGTTAAAAAAAAAACATTTTTTTTTAAATCAAGACAATTTCTGGCACATTTTTATAAACAGTCTCCTTTCTCCCCCTCACTTGGTTAGCCACACACCAGCCTGAAATCCCGACATCTCATGGGGGTGCTGAAAGAAAGAGGGAAAGTAGAAATGAAAGGAAAGAACATTCCTCAGGTCCAGCCAGCTCAGGCCAGGTTTGGCTTTGTGTCCTTCAGATTGGACCTGGGTCGCTGCTGCTGCTGCTGCACAGCGGCTGTTGTGAATGGGAGGCGTGGCAGAGAAGCATTTCTAGGGTGGGACAATGCGAACGCAACATTCTCCAATGTGGGAGAGGCAGCAAGGGGCAGGCACCTGCCTGCCTAACCAGGGCAGCCCAAAGGTTCGAGCTGGAGCAAACAAGCGTGTGTGTTTGGGGGTGCATGGAAAGGTGTGTAAGGGAACTCCCTACCAAGCTGGGATTCATGGTGAGCTTTGCAGCATTTTCTGGTGGCCCACAGAGAGTTGGCTGGGCACATGATGCTGATCACTAATGAGTATTGTATTGTACTAGCACCTAAAGGTCAGGGCCCCACTGCAGCTGGCATTGTGCCACCCTGTAACAAAGACTGTCCCTGCCCTACAAGGCCTACCACCCCCTCCATGTTTCCAGATGGGAGAAATGGAGCAGATGGGAGAGGAGAGGAAATGAGGAGACAAAGCAGACAGTGGGATTCACTTTTTCGCCCTTCAAAAGGATAAAATACGTCTCACACTAACGAAGCTAAAACCGCCCAAATATCTCCCCATGTTACCTTCCCATGTGAGCGATTGCTGCAGCTGTCAGAGTGGCTCTGAGATTGTAAATGGGAGGGAAGATGTCCAGAAGACGAGCTCTCTGTTAAGAATCGGTACATACTTTCCCACCCTTCTTGTATGCAAAGCAGAATATCTGCCCTGCAGATCTGAAAACAGGGCTTTGCCCCTAGGACTTCTGTGCCACCCCTTGGAAGCCAAGCATTTGTATTTGAAGGCCAGCCAGCCTCCCACAGAGGACAGTACTCATGCCTTAGGAACCCACAGTGTGAGGATAGCAGTAGTGTTGTCTCACCCTGCCCCAAATCTGGGGTTTGTCTCCCTCTGCATCCATGCAGGTTGTTGCAATAGGGAGGCATGAGAGCAATTTGCTACTGAGATTTTAGCAACATCCCTGACTGGCTCAGCTGAGGCTGTGATGGGGCACAATTTCCTTTTAACTTTGTGGTATGGCAGAGCTTGGGCTAGGGGTCAGACTTCCACCAGACTGGGACAGGTTGCTGGTCTCTCAGGATCAAATACACCCCTGGTGTATTTTCTTTCTAGTGGGAGCAAGATCAGGACCCATCTGGGCAGTAGGAAAGCATGTCATGGCTTCTGTGAGCAGTGCAGCTGAATATATCTGTTTGGCTGGGAGTAGGTGTAGTGGATCTTGTTAACAAGAGTGACAGACACCCGAAAGGGCTGTTCCCTGGCATGAATAACAATCACTGTTTGTCCTTACCGAGCCCTTTCCATCTGAGGCTCCCCAAGCCTTTACAAACACCTATGCATCAAGCCTATAGGGTAGGTCAGCATTATCCCTATTTTATTAATGGGCTTACTCATGGCCACACACTGAATTCACAGCAGTGTCAGACTTACTGGAACACATGGCTGTTGAGTCAGAGTCTGGGCCTTCATGACTAGAAAATGCTTCCTTTGGCCAGAAGAATGTGCACGAGTATCTATGTGAGTGTACACAAGGGTATTTTGTGTGCAACATACACAGGTACATGTGTGCATGCGTGTGCACATGTGAACACATGCTCCTATGAGCATGCAAATCCCCTGTGTATCGAGTGACTGGGCTGCTCTGTGTGGATGGCAACGGGACTCTCCTCAAACCAACTCTCTGCCAGAAAAGTGGTCTCTTTAAACAAACAAAACCTTCCCCAAGTGACTACTGACTCTGGGTCCCTCCATTTTTGGGGTGCCCAACTTGAAAATCCATAAAGGGGCCTGATTTTCGGAGGGCAAGTGCTCAGCCCTTTCTGAAAACCTGCCCCTGTTCCATTGTCTGAAATTGGGCTTCCGAAATTGGACAGTCCCCAAATTACTAGTAAAAAGTAGCTCCATTCCTTTCAGGCCCCAGTCTGTGAGTGCAGAGGAACAGCCCTGCCCCTTTGGCTCCCACCTCACCCTGACAGCTGCTGTGCGATGGTAGCATTTCCCTAGGGCCTTAGAGCCAGAAAATCCACCTTCAGTTTGGTTAAAGGATCCTGGGCCCATGATTTTATGGCATGTAGCATTTCTGTCCCTGGACTCTTTGGAGATGCCTGACACTATTTTAGTCCAACAGTTGTGGCTTTTTTTGCCGTTTTAATCCAGGAATTTTTACATTGCTGCCTGCTAACACTAGGCTGGGCCGAGCAGCTTTATTTTCTACTTAATTAACTGTCATCCAGTCACCAATCAGTTAATGGTGGAACCATCACTTTAATGTCCCGGAAGCTGGTCTGCCCGGCCCTCTGCTGGAGCAGGATGTGGTCTCACTCCCACTCCTACCTGCTCCAGGCTCCCCCCACTCTGTATCCCTCCCCCATGCTTCCCCAAGAGCAGCTCCAGCAGGAATTCTTTTCCTGACAGCAAAGGACAACTTGACGGATGGAATATCCCTTTCTCGGAGGAAATTCAGCCATTTACCGGGCACTTGTGCAAGGAACTCAGAAGTAATAAAGAGGCACAATGTGCTTCCTCCCTTCCTGTGCTCTAGGGGAGGTGCTCAGAGAAGTATCGTCATTTTGATTTCCCCAACGGATACCCTGGCAGCTGTGATCAGGTGGAGCCTTTCGGGACGTTGAGTGGGTGAGATCTGACCCACCGGTGGGGCTCTACCCCTTCTGGTTTTAGACTGTTCAGAGCGAGGGAAGAAGAAAGAGATGGCAGAAAAGGGAAGGAAGGGAGAGAGAGGGAGATTGGAAAGGGGATTTTTCAAGCCCAGTGAATAAACAACCCTTTGGGTGCTGAATGGATTGACGGGATTTCCTCCTCTGCCATCACTCTGTCGTTATATAGTGTTATTTGTATGGGGGAGTGCCCAGGAGCTCCATGACAGAGCAGGACCCCATTGCAATAGGTGGTGTACAGACACAGCATAAAAAGGGGACACCTGCCCCAAAGCACATATTGTACATTCCAAGCCCTGTGTAGGCCACAGCAAGCTGAACTGAAGTTCTGAAGGACTAAAGGTGCAGTGGTCTATAACCCTGGTCTGTGGGTGCTGTCCCCAGTCTCTCCTCCCTCATGCAGAGACACCATAGGTTTCCCTCCTGCCATTCACTAGCTTAGGTGGAACTCTGGTGATTGGGGAGGGGACATTACAAGGGCAGGCCAGATTGCCCAGAAGTTACCAGCCATATCAGAAAGATTCCTGCAGGTGGCTTAGAGTTAGCGATTCCAGCCTCCAGGAAAGTTTTATTCCCCAGGGACACCTGTCCCAGAGCTGTCATATTGGCTTACTTAACTAGGGAGCTATGGCACCCTGGGCTAAGAGACACAGAGGAGTTCCTGAAGCACACAGGACAACAGAAGTCCCACATACGTCTATCCCACCCAGGCTCCTGTGGAAATAGAAAGGCCAAGCAAATCCCAGAGGATGGGAACTAAAGCAAGGCTGAAATCTCCTAAACTCTGTCTTGAGCCCCATCCAATGCCTGAGTTGTGTTTCCAATGGAGAGAACGAACTAGCCATGGTCCGAAGAGCCATGAGGGTCAATGCTCTCATTGCTGAGTTTAGCACTAGTCCATCGACTCCTGCTGTTTCCCGCTCAAGGAAGTGATGGGCTGATAGTACTGGCTAGAGCTGAGATGCAAAGTATAAGCTTCTCCCATGACAATGACAATGCCCTCCAATCACCCTCTGCTATTTTAGTCCTGAAGTGCATCATCCCATCCACGTACATACAAGTCTGCCAATGCACGTCAATCCTGGCCCACAGAATCCTCTGCTATTATAGTACTGGGTTTGCCATACACAGCTCTGCCAATGGCCCTCGATCCTCACCCACAATCTCCCTACTTATTCACTCCTCAATCCCCAGGCAGCTCTGGCAAATCCCCTCAATTTCCTATAGATCTTTACTTTGTTTTTGTGTTGTACAGACATTTACAACACATGGGCTGAAATCTAAAATCTATTAAAATATTCATAGATCCCATTAGGTCATCTCCCTGCCAGGGCAAGTTTGTTCCCTAGTACTCTGTAAAACTAGTAGAGATGGTCATATAACGGAGACAAATTCACAATTCATTTATTAAATGAAAAATAGCAAAACTGCATCAAATAAATGATTTGTATTGAATAATTTAGCCAGCTTTAAAACTAATATGATGTTTAAAATCCTACATAAAATTTGACACTGGGTCTCTGTGTATCTAAATACACACACACACACACCCACACCCACACCCACACCCACACATACCCCCATCCAACTGGGCATCTTTATCTGTAGGCAAGCAGAAGTCAGTAAACATTGATCCAGACTGCACAATTCTTAACATTCCACTTTGTTATAGACAGAGAGAGTGAAATTCTATTGGCACAGATAATGGCTTGTGTCATTTGTGGATTGGATATCCATTTCTAGTTTTCCATGAGATTTAGATTTAGCCCTGGGATGTAGGGTTACTGGTTTGTTTTACACATTCTTTAAACCTAAGAAGAGTCCTGGGCTTGGAAGGATCCAATTTTAATTGATAAATGTCAACAATCATCCATTTCTCCCTGCACCCAAAATCCGATCAAAATAATTTCCATTGCTAATAATCCAAATGTACAGAGAGGGGACGTTGATATGAATGTCGGATATGAGGCATGCAGAAGCATCTGTCTATCCATTAAGTTACAAATATGGTCCTTAACAGCTGAACCCTTTTTTCCTTGGTTGTCAGTTCCATTTGTAAATCTGTCAGTAAGACATCAATGTGGTAAAATGTTGTGATTATTTAAGGGGAAAATACTCTGAATATCTCTAATTCAGGCACCAACAGTTAAAGCTAGCATGGCTTCTATGTACTGTTACTCTTTGTCCTTCAAATCCCCTCCCTGCCCTGTGTTTATCTGTCACCAATCCAGACATGCCTTGCCTTTGGGTCTGATCCTGCAATGCTTTATTCACACAAATATTTCTTTTGCATGAGATACCCACTGATTTTGACGGCCTTGCTTGTCTAATCAGACCCTTCGGTTATAAGGTCTTTGGGAAAGGGCCTGGTGGCTTTTATTTGTGTATACCATGTCCTCAACATTTATGGCAGTCTATAAATATGGGAGAACTGCCCAGATTTCCTCAGAACGCAGATACACACAGGCAGGCAGAAACCCTTGGCAGAAACACACAAAACACAGCTGGGTTCTGAGGGAAGCTGCTGTGGGTGATGTAACCAAGTCAGGTGAGAGTGTGCCAGACCGGTTACACACACACACGGTTGTGCCTGTGGTGGGGGCAGTGCCTTGCGTGTAGCAGCTCCCAGTTTTCCCAGTGCTGAAGCTGCAACAGGCAGGTCAGGGTTACGAGTAGTACACAGGGCGGCTTTTCACAATAAGACCAATGGGAAGAGAGCCGCACGGATGGCGAGCCAGACCCAGACCTCCTCGGGCCTGGGGGATTCTCCCTCACAAGGAGCTGGAGCACCAAGGAGCAGTTGGCCTGAGACTCAATGAACATCATTACCACACAGCAGCACAAGAGCTAAGTGGGGGACTGGATTCCTTCAGCTTCTCCTCAGGTTTGAGGAGAGGGTGGGGGGACAGAAAAGACCATTTCTCTCTCCTGGGTGCTTTCCTACCCAGAGGGATCCTTGGCCCTTGATGGAGACACACTCTGCCTCAGCCTGAATGAGAGTCCACTTAGCCGCAGCATGACAAAGCAACAGGGGTCTCTTTCAGGAGCTGACCGGCCGGGCAGGACTAGGAGGGGCAGACGACAAGGGAGGTGGGCTGGGCAGCTCATCCCTCACACAACGAGCCCTTGACCAGCAGCCACCCGGTCACACTGTGACCTCGCGCCCAGCGACTGCGAGGTCACTGTCATTGTGGTCACTCCATAAAGATGTTACAAGCAGGAGCCGGAGCAATTGAAAACCAGTCAGCAAGCTGTAAACTGCCCCAGCCCTCACAGTTCATTAGGCAACCACAAAAGAAACTTTATTTGAGAGTTGGAGTCCTTTTCAGAGAGAAGCTTTTTAAATATGTAATTGGCTCTGGGAACCAGGCCCCGACGGGGAACGAGAAAGCAAGGGAAGCACTCGCCTTCATCAATGCAAGGTCCCTGATTTATTTATGTATTTATTTCTATTTCAAAGCAGCACTGCTCTGCGTACCAGGCACTTTAGAAGCACAATTATTCTCTCGACAGAAGACCTAACCTAAACTGCGCTTATTTGCCTTTCCAAAAGGCAGCATTTCCCCACCAGCAGAGGCAGATACCCCCATCCTCCCACCCCCCTCTTCTTACAGGGATTTCATCGTCTCTCTGTATATCTCTATAAAGCTCTCCAATAGCCCAAAACTAAGCATTAACACTTACTGTTTCTATGGAGCTTTACATCTTCAAAGAACCGTACAAACGTTAACTAAATAATGCATCTTTATTCATTCCCTTTGGCTGGTTTTCAAGGTATTGTAAATAAATGGTATGTATGGCCTAACAAAGTACCTGAGGCCACATGTGAAATGAGCTTGGGGCTGGGGATATCAGCCTAATGGATGTTTGTCCATTTTATCAAAAAAAGAAATTTTTTTTTTAACTCACCACAGAGTCTGATTTAATTTTGGCACAATGAAGTGTTTTCTACTCAGGTTAAACCCAGGACTGGAATTTCAGGGGCAGCTGCAGGCCGGGTAGGGTTGGAGTGCTGTAGGAAGCCCAGTACTGGAATATTGGAGGGACACATCATACTACAGTGAATAAAAAAGAATAGTCAGGAAATATTGACTCCTAAAAAATCACTGCTAGTATAATTCTTAATCTTCATTATTTTCCGAGGAAATTTCAGTGGAGAAGAAAGAGAGTCAAGATTATGTACTGCTGTTTCCCCCTTCCCCCCCAGCACACACCCACACAATATTTATCCACAGCTTTCAAATGGGTCAGTCTTGCAGATCTGGATTCCCATAGGGCTCCACTCACTTCTACCCAAGGCTCTTATTTTCAAAGGGTAAATCCTGAGCCCAGACTCCCTGCAAAGCTGCCTTTCTGCCCCTCTGCCTCCGATTTCCCCGACAGGGGGTTGACATTGGGGCAAACCACTCATTCTTTTTAGACCAGTGCAGCACATCAGTAGGGGTTCACGCTAGGGAAACTACACCAGGCAAAACCAGTGGGGACATGCCCCAAGCCTCTGGAACAAATTCGGTGCTACGCAGGGCTAAGGTAGCTTTAAGCCACCTTTGCAGCCTCCTGATTGTGGATTGCTGCAAGGGCTTAAATGGCCCTGCTGTAATTGAAGCAGTGTGAGGAGATTGTCGCAGTTTCCCTAGTGCTGCCTACGGATTGAGACACAAGCCAGAATGCACATGACAGTGTGTGCTGTTGTACCACCCCTTCCATCCCCAGCACGCACTCTACACCAGGGCTTGCAATGGTGCGTGTGGGAGAGGGGCAACACAGGGCCTGCTTCAGGGGCATTCTCCCCCTGCCCCTTGCTGGCTGTTTACAGCTCCTATACCCTTCCAGAGCAGCACATATGGCTTGGAGAAGGGGCCAGAACTCCTCCCTCCATGTCCGCTCCTTCTTACCTGACCCAGCATAAGCCAGGCCCAGAGTCATTAGCTACCTGACTCGAGCCTGGTGATGCCTTGTAAGAAATTCTTTTTTTCCCTCCTGATGCATATTTTGGGAACATTTAATTGGCTGCAATTATTAACCAGCACGGACTCTGGAAACCTGCCAGTCAGGAAAATAATGAACCATTTTAATATAAGTGCTGCCTGTAAACAAATCCTACCACCACAGCCTTTGCTGCTGCCTGACACTTGGAGAAGCAGCAGATAATCTTATCTAGGATGGCAAGGGATGGATTTTCCAAGGAGTGAATTATAGCTCTTTCCAGCCCAGGAGGCCTCGAGTGGTGGGTACTAGAGCTGGGTGAATAGCAGGGGAAATTATTCGAACACGTTGCATCAACTCTCAATCGCTCTTCCATCTTGTCCACATTCACATGCGTTTTCACTTTTTTCTCTGAACACCCGTGCAAATGGATCTTTGTTCACACAAATGTTGGGGGAGCTGCTGTCTGTGCAACACCTCTATCCATGAACAAAGGGAACCATGCAGCACTAGGGGCTCTTTGCTGTGCAGGCTGGAAATGCTTGCCCGATGTATAAAGTTCCAGACCTCCAGTTCTGGAGCTGAAACAAGATCATATGCCCCAGATAACATCAGATAGCTGCAGATGGTCCAAGCCAGTAGCTGAAACAAGTCTGACCAAGGTCATATAATGATAGTCAAACGACATCTGTTTGCAGGTGGTTTGTAAATGAGGGGGAAAAGCACTATGTTCAGACAAATGATTTGCTGCACAGAGTGTCCGAAGCTCCAGTGGATACTGTCCACTCTAAGTCAGGTGTCTCTTTTGATTGTCCACAGAGCCAAACCATGGGAATCAGACAGCTATCTTATGGGAGGGGCAAAGATGCTTTCTTGCCATGGCCCAAATGCCTACTCACCTGGGGCCAGGCTGGGAGTGGTGTGTTGGCCCAGATAACTCATGTATGGGTCTCTAATGCTGGCATAGTTTAAGCAGAGCAAACTCTCGATGAAATAGTCACAAGTCTGAGGTAGGTTTGCAAATTTATTTCTCCCTTGGGAAGTGCATTTTCTTTGCCTCCAATATAGTGAAATTCCACCTCCCCAGACAAAATCATGGCTGATCTTGTGGTGCAAGAGTAGGGGGAAGTAGCTTGCAATGCCTCCTGCCCCAGAGAGCGGGAAGCAGGTACAGTACATTGTTTTTATTTTACTTTGTTCTTTCCTCAAGCTTTCCTGTTCTACGGAAGAGAGGGGGCCGGCTGCACAGAGGGCCCATTGTGCTGTCTAGCTCCATTATCCATGCCAATATTCCACGCTTGTTGTACATACCAGACACTTCATGCATATAGGGAGGGCAGAATAGCAGAGCTGAGGGGCCCAATCCTGCTCCCCATGGCAATGTACAACCCCCTTGCGCACAGCCCAGGTGACATGACAGCAGAGCCGTGCTGTGGAGCATTTTCTCTCTAGGTTCAACATGCCAGAGCTACACGTGTGGCTTTAGCATTTGTAAAATAAACAAAACAATACTGAGAAATGAACTGTTATCTGGAGAGTTCAGATCCTCCAGAAGAAATCACTCTTCCCTAGGTACGAATTCTCTTCACTTGTGCTCACAGGGCCTGATGGTAGGTCCATCGAGGTCAATGGGAGTCTTTCTATTGACTTGACAAGACTTTGGATCAGGCCCATAATGAGACACCGTGGACCAGCACTCAGTAGCTCTCATTGAGACACATTTTTCAAAAGGGCTCAGCACCCAAACAGGCCAATTATTTTGGTGCCTAAATCAGAGCAGAGCTCTTTGGGAAAATTGGGGCCTGGCTGAGGGCGCTGAGCGCTTCAGAATTTTGGCCACAGCCCCACGTCACTAAATAACAAACTGCTTCCAAACCCAGCTCCAAAGGAGTAAGGACTCGAATGAAACCATATTCCAATCAGAAAATGACTAGAAAACACACACACACACACACACACACACACACACACAGCTGTAAGAGATTTGGAAATCCATTCTGGCCAGTTTAACATTTGTTTTGAGGGGGAAGGTGTTTTTTAAAGCTCAGTAAAATGTGTTGATATTTCTTTCATTTTCCAGGAGTCTGAGATAAATAAGGAGCAAAATTAAAAATAATAATAATTCAAATTTAATGCAAGCAAAATTTAAAAAAAAAAGCCCTCAAATTAACCTCTCCAGACTTTGTGATTCAAATTTGAGGCATTCCCTCACTCTGCCCCATTCAAGGAGTGGGTTTTGCGTGAATGATGAAACAAAGTTAACCCAAACTGTTTTCCTGATGTAAAAAAATAAAATAATAATTCTGGCAAGAAAGAGGTTCTCTGATGTCTGAATAGAGACTTACCCTCTCTCTCTTGCAGACAGCTCAGGAGTATTTTACATGCCATTAAATAAGATAGAGTAAATTTGAAAACAAACCAGATCTTGTCAATTTGTGTAAATCGGTACAAACATGCAACTCGCTCTCAGCTCTCTCTCTGCACAAAAGACAGTCTCGTCTCATGCTAAGCATGTTGAAGTTGGTCTTCAGAAACAACTCTTTTCCTTGAAATAAGCAACAAGGTAGCTAACGATGGAGCATTTATACAACTAAAAAGCAGACATGATTTATTAAACAGCCACAGTGTGACAATAAATAATTTTAATGTCAATCAAAATCTGATTACTGTCACTGAAATTTGGAGTGAAAAGATAAAAGCCTGGAAAACAGAATTTAAACCAAACTGAAAAAAAAAATCTAATGTCTTTGTTCCAAATGATAAATATTTTGTGTGATTGTTTTAAACATCTAATTCTTAAAAAGGGGGAAACAAGCTGAGTTGGATAGGCTCTTTTGAGAGGATCTGTTAAGATACACAAGGACAATAAGAAAAGCTTTGTTGTCCAAGAAAAGAAAAAAAAAGGAAATAGCATATTTTTAAAATGCTTAAAGAGAGGAGCTATAATTTTCTTCCTTGGTATGGTCAGAAAACTATATGGAGTCAGAAGACATTGTGAAAAGGACCATCTATCATTGATAGCCTCCTCTTCCTGTTTTCTGCTGTAGTGAAAATCTCAGGACTATATCGTCCATACCTTTCAGCCTGGCAAAAGCCCACATATGGAACACAATGAGTGAAAAAGACCCAAATAAGAGACGCACACACAAAACATTATTCGTGCAGGAACCTTAAAAAGCTCGGAGAGCCTTTAGTGTAAGTTACTCTCCTCTCTGAACTCCACGTCACGATTCTTTAATTCTGATGTAAATACACAGTCAACAATAAGAATCAGGAGCATCAAATCTGTGTGGGACGCAGGAAATTCTGGGACTAAAACAACTGCTGTCTTTTGAAATGAGGAACACTGGAAAGGTGCAATATCACCGGCTATAACTGAGAACAGCATGATCTGGTTTTGCTCTAAGATTTGTCACAAGAATTCACAAGTTTAAGCAATTTTTCCTCCCTGACATACACCATTTTTAGTGGCAGGATTATTTGGGTTTTTTTTGGTTTTAAACTCAGAATAAATCACGTATTTTTTCAGACATTTCAGCCCTGGCAAAATTTTGCCAATTTTCACCAGCTAGGAAAGTTGCCTTCTTTTTGGTATAGTGAAAAACCGCCAAAAATGTAGAAGTAAAACTACAGGTTTATGATTCCTATAGCACTGACAGTGAGCAACCAAAGATATGAGGACAACAACTTATTTGCTACAGACGAATTCCACAAGCCATTTTGGACGAGTTGCCTCGTTGAGGTCCATGAGACGACTCGCACACATAACCTGTACTCACAGAAGTAATGAGTGGCGGATTGAGATCCTAAACAGGCAATATATAGCAAAGGCTGGGAAAGGTAAGCAGCACTGAGCCGAGTAAAGCATGGCTGCACAGGGTTGTTTTTTGTACTGGTTTTGGTTTTGCTGAATCTTTGCCTGAATAGTTAATGTTTAGTACTTAGATACTATGGTGATCAGCAATATAGAAACCCCTCAGATAATATTTCTGTGGAGTGGAGAAAGGCTATTAAGGCCTGTAAGGAAGAAGAGTTTGCCTTTCGTACCTCCCTCCCTTGCCCTGGGCTACCCACAAAACCTTCAAATGTTATTCTTTGTGTTTCAGGCATGAACGTGTTTTGTACCTCCCTGTGGCATGCTGATCAGTTTCATTCTCAGGTCAGAGTTCCCATCCCCTTTGGAAGGATCTGTGCACTAAGAAGAAGATATAAAACAGGAAATTCAGCATGTCAATTTAGTGATCCCAACATTTTGGATATGCATCTGGGTCAGTGTGAATTAACGGGCATGGTTTGTCCTATAAAAATGACTGATGAAGTATGTAACGGTTTAATCAGGATGTGTGTGACATAGAGCTCCAGTGGGGAGAAGGGATGTCAGGCTGAAGACCCTTTATTCCAAATAAAATACATCTTTAGGAGAAGGAAAAATTCAGTCTTTTGAACCACAAACCTGTTTTTTGGTCCCATGTTAACATACAGTAAGGTACAATCCTTTACCATCCAGGAAAGAGTCTCTATGAGACCTCATAGTCTTTTCTCTGTTCCCTAATGTCTCCGATTAAAAAGCCCAGTGTTTTTTAAAAGAAGCAGGCATGATGGGAAAGCACTTTCTGAGCCTGATGCTGATTTCACTTACACCGGTAGCGTCACTACTTCCAATGCAGTCCCTCAGGATTTACACTGAGACACGCAGGGGGAGAATCAGGCCCTGAGCTTTCTGAGGCTGCTCTCACTTTGCTAACACCCTGCAGTCATCAGGCTCCTGTCTATGCTCAATTGCACAGCTCACAAATGGAATCTCTCTCCTTGCTGTGTGTGGCCACGGGAGTGGAAGAATTACATTGGGCTGAAAATAGTATTTACTTTTACTGATTGAAAAATAGAGGTTTTTAAAAAAAAGTAAAAGCAGGAATTGAAACTATAATTACAATAAACTGTATGTAAACTCCCAGGTAAACACTGATTATACTGTGTCATTCCAGCCAGACTTTATTAGCAAGGAAAGACGAGAATCTTCCTCCTTTATCTCAGCATGCCAAGAACTTAGTACTGAGGGGTTTCAAAACAATCCCATTGCCCTACAGTTTTAGAACGTTTGTCATCCCAAAGGATCCCAGATTTAGGGCCTGATCCTTCCAACCTGGGTGCAACTTTCCTCATCGGAGTTTAATAGGGCTACGCACATGGGTGTGCGCAGAATCAAGGAGTGGATGTAGCGAGCATCTCTCTGGAATGGGGCTTTTCGTGGCCTGAGTTTTGCAGAAGAGGTGAAGTGTAGGGATGATCTGGGTGCGGTCTGACTGCTGTCGGTTTGATGTAGGGGGAGAGAAACGGAGGGATGTGCAGACGGGAGGAGATATGGTGGTTTCCCTTCAGCACTGCAGGTGAGGCAGCGTTGCTGTGGCTTGGTATGGCACTGAGGAAAGGGCAGAAGTGCAGTTCTGCTGAGCTGGAGAGCAGAGTCTCGGCTTTGTGACTCTTTTAGGAGCTGATGGCCTCCTTTGGCATTTGTGCTAAGGGTCTGTGCTGAAGGTCTGGCAGGCAAATAGGAGATTGAGGGGACAGGAAGAAACACAATATGGGCAGGGGAAAAATGCCTCAGGAATGCAAGAGTGGGTTGAGTTGGTGTCCTCCCCTCACCAGCTAGTAGAGACAAAGCGACACAGAGCGGGAGACCAATTCTGCTCCTAGTGCCAGGCCTGCCATCCCTGCTGCACACCCAGTAGAGTGAGCAGGATCTAGCCTAGCGAGATAACAAGCCATTTGCTGTGGATAGAGCTGAGCCATGAAGGCAGCAGGGAGTGCTGGAGATGAGTCAGACTGCTTTAGCATTAGATCGGGTCATGGAACCTGGGCCAGCAACAGCGTTAATCTCCAGACCACAGCCTCTCCTCTGTGAGGACCCAGGCAGACTCGGAAGGGGTCAATTTTACTCTGCAAATACCAGGAATCGCCAATTTTTCCAAACTGACAATTAAAGTGACATCCAGTTTACACAGTGGGAAAGCAAAATGTCATCTGGGCCAAATCCTGAAGTCAGTACTTGGGGGAGGGTAGGAAGGAAGGGTTTATTCCCCGGCATGCTACCTAGTGTATAGGGGAATTGCTCACCTCCACAGCAGAATCTCACCCTATCCTGAACCCTACCAAACCCATCAGACAAGTGCACTATGCAGCAACATTAGCTTCTCTGTGGATGGCCCTGGCCTCCTAGCAGATCCCCGAGAGTCCCATCGCTCAGGGATCCAGAGGCAGGGCCGGCCCTAACCAAATGGTGCCGCAGGTATTAAACTTTTGAATACTTTATTTTTTATTGCATTTGTAGCTCATTTCATGACTTTGATGCACGATTTGCATGCATGGTTTATTCCTGTCCTACAAGACGATAAATTTGCACACTAGGATCTGTAAATCTGTATTTATTCATGCCGTATATAACCAACTAAAAAAATTAGCTTCCTCTGTGCTTATAGAACTTCTAAATTCTCGTAGTGAGAAATGAATCCACATACAGAATACCTGAAATATTTTACTTCAAACATTCTATTTTCCCTTTTGTTGCTAACAACAAAATCAGCACCCTCAGCCTGGCACCCACACACACACACCCTAGCACCCCAGGCGGTCACTTGTCCCTAAATCCAGCCCTGTACCAATGGCTGTACTTGGGGCCTGTTGGTTCCAGCCTCGTCGTCCCTAAATAGCATCCTTAAGGAGACACAAAGCGAAACGCAGCAGGCAAGGCAGAGGGGACAAGTCTACTTAAGGGCATTGTCAACCAGAGCTACTCACCACGGAATTCAGCTTAGCACTGAACAGGCAGACAGTGCAGAGACTGGAGACCAACTCATGTCTATGCAGGTATTTACAAAAGACCCATGCACGTTAGCGTCTGCCTGATCCTTTGCTCGCATCAGTCTTCCCTGCTCAAAAGGCTTCCGAGTAGCCTTTGAGGATGGATGGAGTGTGCTGCAGCACAACAGGCGAGTGACAGGGCTAAGGCCTGCTTTCGAGAGGAAGGGAGGCTCTCTCAGCTAGTCATCAGTGGATGGGGGAATTTCTAGCCATCACAGCTGTGGGCAAGACCCTGGACCACAGCCCCCCCTCGACCAAGAGAGCAGATACAGACTTTGCCAGGCCCTCCAAATGCCTCCCCGTGGCAATCAACAACACCTCCGCCTTCTCTTGATGGCATCTAAACCTGCAGGCCTTAACCAGGACTCACCCACCCTGTGCCAGACTTTAAGGGAGCAGGGAAACAGCACCAGCACCAAAGGAAAGGAGACCCAGAGCTAAGCATCATCAGCATGTTAGCCTCTCATCCTTGCCCCTGCTGCAGGGCAGCCAGCAACTGGGTGTCTGAGATCTCTGGTAGGGGACACATTTGCTGAAGGGCATCCACCTGCCTTTCAATTATCGGGGCACACAGACCCCAGCCTAGAGCACTGTAATCCATTTGCTTTGGAGGAGGGGGGAAGAAGCAGCAGCCAGCTTGGATTCTCTGAGCCCTGTGCTGGAAGGGACACGTGTCGGGGAAGCATGTGCGATCCCCTCTCCCATACCTGCCCTGCCATCCCCTTGTCTGCCCAGCCTCTAGTCCCCACTTGATCTCGCGTGACGTGCCAACCCCACCGCATGCACACTCTAGTCTCGCAGAACGGTTTAATATTCAGACCAGCTTTTGCAGTTTGGGAGGATTTCAGACAAAATAAGAAAAACAGAAATAAATACAAGGTACAAGAGACACCTACAGTGTTAGCAGCAGCCAAACAGGTCAGAACAGGCCTGCCCTGCTTTTTACAGCTCTGCCACAGCGGCACCCAGTGGTGAAACACCGTAACTGCAGCTTCTTTAGGCTCCAGAAGGGAAAAAAGCAGGCCTTTGAGGACTATATGGCCCTGAGAGGGGGCAGCATGCAGCCCCATTATAGGGACACACATGTTATGTAGCCCCATTATACAGGCAAATGTTGAGAAATGATCAAGTTCCTGTTCTACTGAGCTCTCTTTTCCTACCACAAAATCCCCCAGAGCCTGAATTGGAGACTTCCCCTGCCCTCCTAAAAAAACCCTGCCCGTTTGTGGCTCATTGGTGCAGGACATCTGCTTCCCCCACCGCCCCCCGAAAAGCAGTAGGGCAAGCGATCTCTGTAATTCACCTGCTGACATAGGTGTCTGGGATGAAGGACCCTGTAGGAATGGAAGGGAATATCAGCATTTGGCTTTGCATTAGCCTGATGGCCTATTCCCTTAGATCCCTCCCTCCCGCACACACACAGACCCCTAACTTTGAGTTGGACAGTCACTCAAGAGGAAGCCCATTCATTGCGTAGAATGAGGACACGGGGGTTCCAGTCCTGATTCTGCACTTGACTCACTGGATGACCTTCGACGGGGCCCTAAGGCCTCAGCTTTCCCATTGGTAAAATGGTGATTAGACAACCTACCCCGCAGGGGTGCAGCGGGCTTTGATTCGTTCCTAGTGGTAAAGCCAGACAGAGAATCATTCTTAGAACATACACACTGCTCTCCTACACGTTTTTTAGTGGTCATTGGCTGTGCTTCTCATGAAAAGAGAGCAGGCTGGGCTCCAAGTTGTGTGTGTGTGTGCATACACACTTGCATGACAATGTTTATTGCTGTGCGTGTCTGTTCTCCGTTTCTCCCTGGGTCTTACATTTCCAGGCTGTGTTAGCAAACTCTTTTCATGATGTTGTCCGGGTGTGTGTGTGCGAAGGCCTGCGTGTGTGCGCATGACGGTTAGTGGGATGTGCATCGGTGTGGGGCAGCACGTGTTTTTTCTCCTCCTGGAGCAGACAGAGACTGACACAGTGAGTTCTTTGTCTGCCTGTGCGCCTGCCTGTCACAGCTCCTCAGCATTTCCAAGCCACCTTTCACAGCATAGAGAGACTTTGTCAGGAGCGGTCTTGGAATTTTAATGTGCCTGATGATCGGGCTTGTGATGCAATGTGCAGAGCTTGCTGTATCCCTTTTCAGAACCTCTCCTTAATGCAGCGGATAAATAAACAACACGACAAAACACCCACAAAATGACCAGGGTGCGGCATGCTCCTCACAAATAGCCATGCCAGAGCCTTCCTTTCACGTTGCTGCAGCTCACCTCTAACACGCCACAAGCCCTTCATGCCATGATCTGCTAGAGGCAACAGAAAATGGGGCTTCTATCACAGAGAGGGAGCCAGTAGAGAAGGGCTCCCTGGCTCAGTCTGATAGTGATTCAGGTACTTGGAATTCATTCTCAGAAATGCTTGAGTGTGGCACATCAGAATAATCCTGGCTGCAGAAGCAGGTACACAGGACTGGACCTCGGTGATCATCCCACTCCAGTGGGAGAAGGAGACGGCACTCTGCCCCTTGCAGGATGATAGAGTCATACTAATGGAGACGGGGACAAGGGCAATGGCTTTTTAGGGCCCAGAGTCAAGGCAAGGAAATCAGATGTTAGAACCGGCAATTCTCCATCTGTGCTGGTCTTGGGATTGACACCAAGGGCTGGCCCAGAATGTTGAACTTCAGTGGCGGTGTGGATTGTGCACCAGGTTATTCAGTGTTTGCCTTTCTGTTGGCGGGTGGGTGTGTATGCTCAGATCCCCAAAGGGGAGCACGTTCCGGTGGCATCCGCATCTGAAGTGGACTCTCTGAGGCAAGTTACAAGAGACATTACAGTGACTCTTATCCTTTCTCTCTTCTTCCCTTTCAGCTCTATTCTCTCCAGTTTCTAACGAGCCACATGCCAGAGGAACAAGACCTGCAATGTGGAGGGGAACCCTGGAATAGGGAACCAGTCCAATATTGGATATTGCCTAAAGAAAGACACCCAGTGGCACCTGCCATAGGTGCTGATGATGGGTCAAGCACCACACTAAGCACAGTGCTGACCTTCAGAGGTGCCAGGCACAGCATTTAGAAGACTGGACACTTTTAGAGAGAAGACCATTACCCCAGTGCATAGAGCGGAAGAGGGAGCAGCCAACAGAAGCTGTTGCAAATGCAGCCATCCAAGAGAGAAGGGAAACCTACTAGCCAGACTGTGAGGATGCAGGACAAGCATGTAGCGTGGGGAGCCTGCATCGAGAAGCCCTGTAGCATATCCCTCACCCTAGCCAGAGAAAGAGAATTAGTCACATGAAAGTGGGGGACACGCTGGACAGAGTCTGGTGTGCAGTCACGTGTCTGAGACACTGTGATGCTGGCAAACCAGGTGCCAGCCTATACCGAGGCCCTGTGCCTCACTTGGATACTGACAAACACAGAGCTGGAATCAGCCTGGTTCACTGTTAAAACGGGGATTAGAATGATAAAAATGTGCTTAGGGTATAGACTTCATGGAATGCTTGTAAATTACTGCTCGCATTAATCTCACCTCTAACATCTGTATACAGGTAATATTTGAATGTTTGCACTGCAAGCCTCTGTAACCATGTAAATCACCAGCCAGGAGCGAAGCATTATCTAGTGTAAAATACTAGTCTCCAACAGGTGTTATGTCCTGCCTGACAAAGAAGGCCCATCAACACGAGACGAACTATTGTGGAACATGTTGCTTGCTTTCCCCCACACCCCAGGAAGAGGAAAGGTGCAAGTGAATTCCTCCCATTAGCTGAGTTTGCAACTCGAAGCGGAAGGGGGGAAGGAATAAAAACCCACAAGGAGGAACTGTAATTTTATGATGCTTGGACTCTGAGGGGCAAAGATTACTAAGCATAACCAAAAGATCCCCCTGGGTTAGCCATAAAGGACATATAGAGCTTGCTTATCATAGAAGCTTCTATTACTTATTGAAACTTAAGATTGGGATTCATTTTCATGTATATGTTTACCTGCTTTAACCTTGTAAATAATTCTCATTTCCTTTTCCTAGTTAATAAATCTTTAGATAGTTTATTATAGGACTGACTACAAGTGTTGTCTTTGGTGTTAGATCTAAGGTACAATTGACCTGAGGTAAATGAATGGTCCTTTGGGACTAGGAGTAACCTGAATATTGTTGTGATTTTGGGTGTAAGGAATCATCTGTCATAAAGACAGGCTTACCTGAGTGGCAAGATAGATCAGAGTACCCAAAGGGTCTGTCTGTGACTCCCTGTTAAGGCTGTTATAGTACCTGAGGAGTTTACACTTGATAATTGGTTGGTAAAATCTAAGCATATAACTCAGGGTTTGTGCCCTGCTTCTGAACAGTCTGCCCTGAGGTTGGTACTCACACTGTTGAGTCACCTGAGACAGCTTGACAGACACATCTTGTTTACCGTCACCCAGGTGCTAGGGTAGAAGACAATAGAAGTCAATAATCTGAGGGCAGGTCTACACTACAGGGCTAAATTGACCTAAGTTATGCAACTCCAGCTATGTGAATAACGTAGCTGGAGTCGACGTACCTTAGGTTGACTTACTGCAGTGTCTACCCTGTGCTGGGTCGATGGGAGGAACTCTCCCATCAACTTACCTTACACTTCTTGTTGGAGTCAACGGGAGAGCAATCGGTGGTCGATTTAGCAGGTCTTCACTAGTCCTGCTAAATTGACCCTTGGCGGATAGATCCCCTGGTAAGTGGAGATAAGCCCTGAGTCCTCATTGGAAGCACAGACATAAGCAGACTTAAGCCTGGCTTGCAGCTGAATCTGAGAAATTCAGAAGAAAGCTGGAGCCCAGAGCCTGAAGAGAAGCTGTTTCAGCAATACTAAGACTGCCAAGGAGAGAGCAGCTCATGACGGGAGGAGAGTCTGAACATAGTATGGCAGGAATGAGTTAGAACGAGAACAATCTAGGACTGAGTTAGGGAACTCCAGATGGCACAGAAACTGGGGGGACAGAGCTAGGGAGCTGCCTGTACAGTAATAATGACCATGAGAGAGTAATATTTGTAAATGGAACCTCTGTAAAACCAAGTGGGGCAAATCTGGATTTCAGTTCAGGGGAGGCTTTTGGAAGAGGACAGAACAAGCGAGGGGAAAATGGAGTTGATGAAAACAATGGATGGGAAAAGAACTGAAAGGAGAAATGGAAAGGATCCGACAATAAAATGAATGTCTCTTCAGCGAGAGTTGTACTATGAGTAACACCACAAGCTAGCAAGAGGCCAACATTCAGAAAGTAACGGCAGAGAAGAAAGCAGCTTCTGAGAGATGAAAAATTTCAGGTACAGGAGAGAACTAGGAAAGGGAAATGGTAAAATAGAGAAGAGTCGAGAATGAAAGGAAAACTGTATAACAGTAAATAAGGTACAGGAGACCAGCAAAGGAGATAGCGGTGCTGCCTCTGAGAAGGCAAGTAGGGCCGGGGGGTGGGGGGCGGGGATTATTGACACAAGGCGCACACTGCTAAAAATGAAATACATTCCTTCCTCAGTTAGTATTTGCAAAGGAGGGCAGGGACGAGAGATCAAACCCAGGCACACATTTCCCCGGAGAGGACAAAGGCAATTGGGATTGCCCTGGACCAGGAAATCAGAGCTGCTGCAGGCCCAGGCGGGATCTGCCCTAGAATTCTGACAGAGGAGACAGAGAAACAAAGAGCCATCAGTAAATACAGTGAAAGGGAGGCATCAATGGGCTGAGAGCACTTAATGACACAACCAAACTTATGGGCTGTAGAGGTGTCACGGAGTGTGGGGGAGTCAGGGCCCTGCACCCCCAGCTTCCTGCGATTCACCGTGACTCTCAGCCAGCCAGTAAAGCAGAAGGTTTATTTAGACGACAGGAACACAGTCCACAACAGGTTTTGCAGGCACAGACAACAGGATCCTCCCCAATTAGGTCCATCTTGGGGTCGCAGGAGCACCACAGCCCCCTTGGGGGGTCAGAGCCCTATCTGTCCTTCTCTCCATTCCCTAGCCAGCTCCTGAAAGTCCTCTACCTCTCCAGAGTCTCCCCCACCCTCAGCCTTTGTTCAGCTTCCCGGGCAGAGGTGTCACCTGGCCTCTAACCCCTTCTGGGTTCTCACATTACATGCTCAGGCATTCTCCCTCCAGCCAGTCTCCCATCCCCCAATGCAGACCATCCTCCCAGGCCAACACCCCCCCCCCAGCATTCACAGACCACAGTAACAGCAGTCCCAGTTCGTCACAAGAGGAGATTTAGGAGCCCTCCAGACATGTAAGCATGATGTCAGCAGAGGTGAAGGTACAGGAAGTACTAGTCAAAACAGAGGAGGCCCTCTCCTCACCCCTCCTATCTCCAAGAGTTATGTAAGAGGGACAAGGAGGTGCTGCTGGAGAAAACATCTACCTGAAGTTTAGCTGAAGTTTTTGATATAAACACCAGGCAAGGAACAGGACCCACAAATAGGGGACAGGGAAAGAACTACTGTACCTGAAGTGATACAGACTGGTGATTGTAAACCATCCTGGGCAGGGTCTGTCCCTGTTTACAGTATTTTGCATCCAGGACATTGGGGCTCCAACCCCATTAGGGGTTTTTGGGTGCCACCAGAATATAAATATTTACCGCTGCTATTACCACCAAGGCAGAGGTAACTTGAGAATGAAAGCTGCTGGGGATGGAGGGAGGGAGCTGGGACTCTGCCACAGAGATCAGAGTTAGGAGAAATGTTGTGCACTTTCTGTACCAGTGACCTGGAAAAAGCAGAAATTCATCAGCTACATGATGACATTTACTTATGGCACAGAAGTGGAATAGGAGATGCAATTCTGTATTATTTGGACACAGGCAGAGCAGGGGACAGATAGATGAACTACACGAGTCAGCGAGGAGAGAGAGAAAGAAATAAGACTCAGAACCAAAGGGAGAGTGGGAAATATCTTCCGTGTTTTGTGGCATATGACCACTGACCAGGAGAAGAGGAATCTGGGCTCCACTGGGGAGAGAATACCACGTATAGTTAGAGAGGACTGAACCCCAGAATTCACAGAGAGAACCAAACACTTTCAGGCAAGCTGTGCAAAGTGAGGGCCATCTGATCAGCGCAACGCGCAGCCACTTCAGAGGAAATGGTTCCAGGCCACACCTAGAATTCTGTGCACAGAGCGAGTCACCTCATTGTAACAGGGGTGTTATTGGAAAGGAGAAGCAGAAGCAGCCAGAACAGTAGAGAGAGGAGGACCTCAATGTTAGAGCAAATCTGTATGTACTGAGAGGAACTTTCTGAAGACAAACACTGAGAAGGGAAGGGAGCTCTCAGAGGAGAAGTCACAGGCTATTCGGAAGGGGCCAGAGACATCTATTTAAGCTGGTCAGATAATAAAGGATGTAGCAGAGCTGGCACTGAAGGAATTACACAAGTTTCTCTCTCTAAGAATTTAGCAAGATTCAAAGAAGGACTGGATATATAACATGGATTACAAGAATATCCAGAGTTAGAATAGTAGACGCTAAATAAATTTTGGAAGGGAGATAAAAAGGCTCATGCTTTCATGGCTTAAGCCAGTCTCTAACTATTAGGGTTTGGGGGACACTTTCACAGGACCAGATTATTCCCACATCTGACTACTGTGGGGCTTCTTACTGTTTCCTCTGAGCACCTGGTGTTGGCCACTGTTCTAGACAGGATACTGGATCAGCTGCACCAGGGGGTCTGATCTACTACGGCAATTGCTATGTCTTTGCCAAGTCTTTCCTGCAAGAGTGTTTCATTGACAAGCGTGGACCTTCCCTTAGGGCAGTGTTTCCCAAACTTGGGACGCCGCTTGTGTAGGGAAAGCCCCTGGTGGGCCGGGCTGGTTTGTTTACCTGCCCCGTCCGTGGGTCTGGCCGATTGCGGCTCCCACTGGTGGCGGTTCGCTGCTCCAGGCCAATGGGAGCTGCAGGAAGCGGCGGCCAGTACATCCCTCAGCCTGTGCCGCTTCCAGCAGCTCCCATTGGCCTGGAGCAGGGAACTGCAGCCAGTGGGAGCCGCGATCGGCCAGACCTGTGGACGTGGCAGGTAAACAAACCGGCTCAGCCTGCCAGGGGCTTTCCCTACACAAGCAGCGTCCCAAGTTTGGGAAACACTGCCTTAGGTGACTGACAGCAACAGACATAAACAGCCAAATTTGCAGCAGCGTCTGTTACAGGGATCCATGAGTGCATGCAGAGCAACATATTTGCATACATGCCGCCATGCTTTGTGGACACAATCACCTGCAGAGTTCAAATAGTGCACACAGGTGTTAGAATGTCTGGGCAGAAATTCTAGCTTTTGTATACAGACGCATTAGAATAGTTTCAGTGCACAGAGGTGTTGGCACCAGTCAAGGACAGGCACAAGTATTTGCTTGGGATTGAAAATTAATTGCCAAAACATTTGTCATCTTCATAAAGCAACTGAAAGCAGAACAGCTGTGAAGCCTAAGAGCAAAGGTGTTTGATGGCAGTTCAGAAGATTGCAGGTTTGAGTCCTACCACAGCTGGTTGGTTTCCATGCGTTACAAGGGCAAATCTTACAGGCTGGTGTGATGGTTGCCTATTGGCTTTTAACTTCTGAGCACTGAAAGGTCACAGCTACTGGGGGTTGAGATACTTCGGCAGAGCCCTGTTCAGTGGAATTCAAGGGCATCCAGAAGAGCATCCATAAGGCCGTACAAATACCAGTTTGCAAGGGACACAAGTTACAGTTTTATAGGGCTCTGAAGGCAAAAGGAAATTTGGTACCAATGTAGGTTTGAGCTTCTGGTTAGCACTTTTGCTAAGCAGGCTGCACGGCGTTACACAGATTTTAGGCATAAGTGGGAGGTGTAATGGCTTGGAACAAGCATGAAGACTCAGGGTGACCAGGCCACATGGAGAAGAAGTGGACTGAGGACCAGACCCTCCTCTGGTTTGAGCAGATGTAGCACTATCAACTTCAGTGAAGTTATGCTGACTTAAATCAGCCAAGGATTTGGCCATGAGAACTGACTTAAGGCTAAAATCTCAGCACTTGAATAAAGCTAATCTGACTGGGTCAATCCAACACAGATCCTGTAAAGCAAAAAATTGTCTCTTTCTAAACTTGTAGGGCTCCCTGATTAAGTTACTCAAACAGTAGAGAAAGGTGATCCAGAAAACATCATTTACTGGGTTTTTATAAAGCTCTCAGTGAGTCTCTTATGAGAGAGCTATTAAGGAGACTAAGTAACTCTGGGATAAGGGGGAAGTCTTTTTATAGATTAAAACTGGGTTAAGGAATAGGAAACAATGAACAGTGGAGAAATGGCCACTCCTCAGAGTGAGGGAGGTTAATACTGGACCAGTCTAAGGGGTCTATATCAGGCCCACTGCTATATAATACATTTACTAATTGTTTGATGGAGGAAATGGATAGCAAGTTGGAGCTGTTTGCCAAGAACACCAAGTTCTCTTTGTTCATAAAAATCACAGGGTATTGGGAGGCATTCCAGATGGACTTTAAAGCCTTGAGGGAGGAGAGAATCAGCAACAGATGGAATTCAGGTTGCATAAAAATAAAACCCTGTAACAAATCAAGCAAATAAATTAAACGTGCCCCAAGCAGAGTTTTTAACCACACGGAGGGCAGGGGAAGGGGGTTCTTCTCCCCATGCATTAAATGTCATGGGAGCTAAGTGAGCTTCTGGAAAAGAGCGTAGACTCCCCAGCAGTGCGAATACACTGCTGTGATGCAGCCATAGCTGTCTTTAGACAGTAGTGTTACAAACCAGGGCTGTAAATATTCACATAATTATACTGCAGGTAAAGCCCAAGTTCCAGAGCCTTAGAACTGATAACTATGGAATTTTCCATACAAACATCCTAGCTTCAGGGTCTCCTTTGGCCGATGCTATCGCCCCAGCAGGAAGGGGAAGGGAAGAGAAAAATGCTGGGGCCAGAGAACTAAATGGCCAATAGTCTTGTTGCTAGGAAAGTCTCAGACTTCGGCTAATGAAGAGACAGTTTTTATAAACACACACAGTATCCCTCACTCCTTCCCACCAAGCAGCCAGGACCCACATGCAAGCAGGCAGAGGGGAGTGAATCTTTCTGCTTCCTGCACAGCGGTGGTCGCCAAGGGATAGCCAGGGTCTTGCTACACTTTCGTTTGTGGCAAGAAGGGAATGCAAGTCTTCCCCCACGTGAGTGAGAGAGTGAGACCATGGGAGGCTGGCACAGGTCGGCTCTGGAAGAGGGAACTCAGTGTCCCTGCTGTAGCAGTGAGCTGGGAGGGGACAGAGGGGAGGGCTGCTGCCTGAGAAAGAGGCACTGTCCTGCTCAGCTTCAAGCCACCACAAATCCCCTGGCTAAAGGAAGAACTCCCTTCTCGTCACTGAGCAATGGTCCCTTCCCTCCCCCCTAGCAGTTCGCTGATTCTCAACAAGATGAATGCAGAAGGGCATTTTTAAAGCCCTTGCTGGCAGTTGTGTGAAATCAAAGCAGAGATGTGAATTGCCAGAAAGCACGTTAACTCTATCAACCCAGAAAGACTGTTAAATATCAGCATTCAGATGAAGGAAGCTGCACAGGGATCAGGAAAGATGAGGCCTTTGTATGGGGATTCCCAGAACACTTCACTGGAAAAAACTCCCCCTAGGGGCAAAGATGGACATAGGCCATATGTTTGTATAGCACAGGGGTCAGCAACCTTTGGTATGTGGCTCGCCAGGTTAAGCCCCCTGGCGGGCCGGGCTGGTTTGTTTACCTGCCGCATCCTCAGGTTGGGCCGATCGTGGTTCCCACTGGCCGCGGTTCGCCACTCCAGGTCAATGGGGGCGGTGAGAAGCAGCAGCCAGCACATCCCTCAGCCCGCGCCACTTCCCGTAGCCCCCATTGGCCTGGAGCGGCGAACCGCGGCCAGTGGGAGCCACGATCGGCCGAACCCGCGGACGCGGCAGGTAAACAAACCGGCCCAGCCCACCAGGGGGCTAACCTTGCGAGCCGTGTGCCAAAGGTTGCCGACCCCTGGTATAGCACGTAGCATGATGGGGCCTATCCTGCTTGAGGCCTCTAGGCATTATTGAAATAGAAACCCTAATTTGGCAGAATCTGATGTGTTCTAAAGATCTATAAATAAATGAACATACAGAAGTATCTCTGATCTGGAGATAGGAGTCACCCGGGCAGGGCTGATTAAACCTCAGGTGTTGGGAAACCCTTCCCAGCTCCCTCTTCCCCCCGCCCCCTAGGCAGGGGAATCCTCCATTCCTCCCACAGCTCATGCTGTACAGGGTTGATTACTGTACAGTATTCTCAGCGTAATGGAGTCTGAATCACATTGTACCACATTGTGGGGGAAGGGATAGCTCAGTGGTTTGACCATTAGCCTGCTTAAATCCAGGCTTGTGAGCTCAATCCTTGAGGGGGCTACTTAGGGAGCTGAGGCAAAATCAGTACTTGGTCCTGCTAGTGAAGGCAGGAGGCTGGACTCAATGACCTTTCAAGGTCCCTTTCAGCTCTATGAGATAGGTATATTGCAAATTATTATTATTACTCATCTGTATTTACCCAAGAGGATTAATTTTAGTTTGGGAGTTTATTCATGTTTTGAAAGTGAAGTCTTGTCCCAAGGTACATTATCGACTAGCCCCTGGGATCCTTCTTTTTGACAAACAGCATGTGTTTAGCCATTTCTGTTCTCCTGGAGGTTGGCAGTGCAGATCCAGCCAAGCTTGGCTTCTCCAGGCTGGAAAGAGGGATTGACCATAAGGGAATGTGATTTGGAAAGGAGAAGAGACAGAGAGCAGTGCATACAGGGGCCCAAGCCTCTCCAGCATTTTCCGTTAAGTTATTTTAAATCATCCAGTCCCACTCATTAATGCCTCCATATCAATTAGTGCAAACCAATCCCAATAACACAAGCGGGGCTGCTAGCCAGAAGCACACCATCGTCACTGAGCAGAAAACCAAACAGCCAAACCTGCTGTGACAAAATCTGCTTTTACTATTCAGGGCCATGGAAACACACCCACACCCCAACTACTCAGAATAGCCTGTACCCTCCCCCTGTAAGCTCAGGAGAAGTTTTGCTCTCTGACACGCCAGTGTAAATCCAGAGCAAAGCCACTGACCGCACGGCAGTTACTGCAGATTTACACCAATGTAACAAAGCAGAATCTGGCCCTTCAATTGTTTTTAACAGTAATGCAATAAATAACCCAGTGCAGCATTTGCCTCAATGACTTCACAGGCCAGGGTAAGAAATTCAGCAAATCCTTCCCTTCCCAACAGGAAAGCGTCCGGTTAGCGTCACAGTGTGCAGAACAGCTTCTTGGTTGAAATTCTCTTGATTTGATTCATGTGGGTACTATAGAACAATCTCTGATCTTACAAAAATCAACCATGACGGAATGACTCTAAAGTCACGTTTTGGCAGAGCCACCAGAGAAGAAGGGGAAATGAAGCCATGTTCAGTCTAGCTTTGTGGGAGAACAGAATTTGTCCTGTTTTCTTGGTGAGACAGTCATCCTCATTTCAGTGAGCCACCGTGCAACCCCTGAATCCACCTACAGTTTCATTTCATCCAACTGTCTCATTTCTCCCGAAAAAGAGGGTAGCTATTCTCCCTTCACCACACAAGCATTTCATAGACTCAGAGACATCAGCAATGTAAAACCCCACTAGGTTCCATCCAGGGCCGGCTCTAGCCATTTCGCCACGCCAAGCACGGCGGCACGCCGCGGGGGGCGCTCTGCCGCTCGCCAGTCCTGCGGCTCCGGTGGATCTCCCGCAGACGTGGCTGCGGAGGGTCCGCTGGTCCCGCAGCTCTGGTGGACCTCTGGCAGGTGTGCCTGCGATGTTCCACCGGAGCCGCAGGACCAGCAGACCCTTCGCAGGCACGCCTGTGGGAGGTCCACCAGAGCCGCCTGCCGCCCTCCCGGTAACCAGCAGAGCGCCCCCTGCGGCATGCTACCCCAAGCACGCGCTTGGCACGCTGGGGCCTGGAGCCGGCCCTGGTTCCATCAAATCCCATCTCAGTGACCTTTGCAGGATTCTTTCCCTGTTGCACGTTGCAGTGTTTTGCCCAGTCTAAATGTAAATGTCCCAAGCAATGGGCCTCCCACTTCTTTCCTGGGGAGACAATTCCACCACCCTGTCAAGATTTTTTTCCTGATATTCAGCCTAAATTTCACCCCTAGTTTTACGCTTCCCTGTAACATCGCTGTGCTGTTAACACTCTTCAGATACCTGCAGACTGCTTTCAGGCCCCACACCCTGCATTAGCTGTCTCTAAGCCATAGCTGAAATATACTGTATGTGGGAGGAGAAATTCAGTCTGACAGCCATTTAACACTGCACCATTTGGCAGATTTAAATGCTATTTTAAATATAGGCTGTGACACAATGTACAGAAATAGCACTGAAAATCCCCTGTCATGTTTCATACTGCGAGGAGCCAAGAAACAAGCCAGGCTGGGAAGCTGTGTTATTTTTATTTCTTTCTTTTTAATGTGTCTGTGGAAATGTGTTTTAAGGCGCACCCTCATAGAAATCCATATATTCGTTTCCGCATGGCGTCTGTCCTTGTCACCACGCCGCCAAAGCAGCTTTGCTGGTCAATGGCTGGTACAACTATATATTTATTACCAAATAGTCTATGACCTAGATGAAGAGACCTCAACCCTGAACTGATCCACCTTTGCCGCCCCCAGGCCTCGCCTACCTTTTAGTTATTTACACTTCTTTAATAATAGGATTTTTCTCTTCCCCCTAAAACAGCTAGCGGTAATTATTAACTTAAGGCTTCTGGTTCACTGACCCCTCTCACCAGGCTAGACCCTTGGAGCAGGGCCTTGTGGGTAGAAATGGTGCAAGAGCAGCAGCCCAGAATTAAAAGGGAATGATGTCTGCAATGACTAATTTATGCAGCTAAGTGTAAAACACACAATGAATCCCCCTCAGATCAGCACTAACACCCCTGCAGCCAGAGCATTTCTGCTCATTTGCTGATTAACGGCTGCGGAGCAGATGCAGCCTGCATCCTGATTGGCTGGCATGGGGCAATCGTTTAGAAAAGGACCCATAGCTGTCTGCTTGGTTTAGGAGAAACCTGCCTATACAAGTTTAAAAACAGAGCCAATGAACAGGCTGCCTTAAAAGGAGTGTCCAGATTTGAATGCACTAATTTATCACAGTAATCAGCTATGGATTTTGCTCAGAAGCCAGGCCAAGATGACAGCAGAGCAAGATGACAGCCTCACACAACTGAGAAGAAACACAGTGGAATCACAGGCCAAGCCAACACTGTCAGTCACCAGCCTTGATTTCTCGAGGGGCCAGGGGAGGAGGAGGCTTGATGAGCTTGTGATCTGGTAACAGCTGCAAAGCAGTCACTAGATTTGGATTCTCAGGGCTGGTAGCAGGATGAGGCTGCATCCTTGACATTGAACTTGGGGTGCTAGCAGGAGAGCAGACAGAAAATTCCTGCTCAGATGCTACCTCAAAATGTGGGCTTTGCAAGCTTCTATTTTATCTGTTTTTTCCTCTCAAAGTCGTCCTATACACACACCCAAGGCAGGGCACGCGATCAGAATCATCACCATTCTGTGCTCTTACATAGTGCAGTAACAGAGAGAGGATCATGATGGCTTAAGAGCCAGAGGGCCGAGAGCCAGATTACTTGGCGCCATCACTGACTTACTATGTGGCCTTGGGCAAGTCACTTAAGACTAAGTTCTCCCTTGTTACGAGGGTGTAGGTCTTGAATAGCTACATTGGCTTCATTGGAGTGACTCTGGATTTGTACCAGTGTAACTGACTGCAATATGTGGCCCTCTCCCTCAATATTCAGCTTACCCACGAGTATAATGGGGCTAACAACATGGACCACTCTCATAGGAGGAGCGAGAGAGTTAGTTGATTCTTGTACAGCACTTTCAACACCTGGGCTTGGCATGCTGAGGAGAGGGAAGGAGGGAAAGGTAGCTCCAAGGTAAAACCACCATTGGGCTGCTCTAAACTACACTTCCTGCAAGGGTCCCGTAATCATTGGCAATAGAAGTCTATAAAGAGAAGATCTACTTGCCTCTATCCTGTTCTATACCCACAAAAAGCTGTGGAACATGAACTTGACATGCTGTGAGGTTTTTCTAAGTTCCCTTCAATCCCTGTGCCCTTCCACCAGACTACAACCAGTTTGTAAGCTCTTAGGCTTTCCCACATGGCCACAATACTGACTGATCGAGTGCCAGACTGAAGTCCCTGCTGACGTTTCTATGGAAGGCCACTGGACTTCCTCTAGGTGCTACCTGATGTTGTCCTCCTGGGTCTATTGTACTTTTTATGGAGTAACTTACCCATGTGAAACACACACTTAAGGATGGGTCGTCCTGTGAGCATGGAAAACAAAACAGACCCAAAGAGCCAATCGCAGGCACTAGGCCCACAGCTTGTTTGCTTGGAAGCCAGAAAGGAAGAAACACACGTTTCTTCCCTCTTTGAACAGCTTGGGCCAGAATCTGATCTCAGTTAAAGCAATGAAGACCCCAAGTAACTCCATGTCTTCTTCCCCTTGACTATGCAGGAGGCAGGAACCTCCCAGAAACTAGAATTCTTCATCCCTTCTAGACCCCTAATTCTGGTGAAACAGGAACATGTGTTCCCATGAAAGAAGTGCACTAACCCACTAATACACAGAGTTATGCAAAATGCCTGCGGCATCTTAACTTCTCCTTGAAGGCCAACTTCTGCCATGATGCCTGCTATGTCTTCTACTTACTCCTCTCCACTGATCTCAAAATGGGGGTTTTGTCCATCATGCAATGCACCTTCCTGACTGTATCATCTTATTGCATCATCTTGTAAGCTGGTTGGGACAGGGATCTTGGGTTCTTATCTGTACTGAAAGCATCTAGTACAATTTTTGGGGGGGAGGGGGCACTAAAAATAATAGACATAACTCTCAGCCTCATGACACACCTGGATTTGGGGCAGATTCAGCCCAGTCTGTTAAAAGATTCAAGCTGCTTTACAGTGAGCCAGCGGTTGATGTTTCCCACTCTCTAAAACAGTATTTCTCAAACTGGGGCCACTGCTTGTGTAGAGAAAGCCCCTGGCAGGCCGGGCCACTTTGTTTACCTGCCCCGTCTGCAGGTCTGGCTGATCGCAGCTCCCACTGGCCGCGGTTTGCTGCTCCGGGCCAATGGAAGCTGCTGGAAGCGGCGGCCAGTAAGTCCCTTGGCCTGCTCTAAAACCTTGCAAAACTCATAATTCCCCATAATTTCCATGCAAAATTCCAGGGAGGCCCTGCAGAGAGATCTCAGCTTTGCCTTGCATTTTGGGTTCACTTGCACCTGGAACTGTGGCAAACTGATATCAGACTGTGTTTGCACAATCTCCCTGCCAGCCACAAGCTGTGTTTCACAGGGCTTTTCTGGTCAGTGCAGATTTCAAGTAACCAAGTTTTTTGTATTTACAACAGCCTTTGTCCATCCAAAAAGAACAAACTCAGCTTGTGACTTTTGGAAATAGAAGTGCTATGGGTACATCAATGGCAGGTACCACAAACAGAGAAGCTTGAAGATGGCAGCATTCTCCCTGTCTGTGTACTGAGCTGGCATCAGGTACCTTATGCTGGATTTGGTCCTTCCCAGTCAAATCTGATACTGCACCTCACTGCCCTCGTTTGTTCCATCACTGGCTTTCCCAGTGCAGCAGGTAGGTGCACATATTCCCAGACTGATTTAATACACAATAGCCATTCAAACTGACAGCCACGATGAGCCAGTTCTATCCACTTGCATGAAAGAGCAGAGACACAAAGTCTTTTGTCCTCTTTAACGTTCCACAATAGTCTGTCTGGTCAATGGGCCTTCCTTGTTGGCCAGAACATAACATTCTGTGGGAGATCAGCACTTTACACTAGCTAATCTCTCTCTCCCCTGTCTGATGAGTCTTAATGTCACAGAGGCTTACAATACAAATGCTTAAATATTACTTTACAATATGAGATACAGATGCTATAAGTGAGATTAATGCATGCAGCAACTCACAAGCATTCAATAAAGTTTAAACACTAAACATCCTCTTATAACTGCAATACCTATTTTAACAATAGTAGCTTGCAGCTGAACCAACCTGATTTCAGTCATGTGTTTGTGAGTGTTCAGTTGAGAAGTAGGGACTGTGGCATGAACTGGTACCAGATCTGCCAGCATCACAAAAGCAAAGATCCCAAGACTTCCTGTTCCTCACAAACCTTAGTTAATTGCTTGTCTCCTCTCCAGCCTAAATAGTATTTTTCCCCTCAGATGTTTGGCACCAAGACAGCTTCCTCCTACAGACACCTCAGCTCAGAAAAGGCCTGGAGCCTCAGGACGACATCTAGTTTGCACAAAATGGGGCAGATTGTTGCCCATTTCATGCGGCACTGCAGGCCATGGCTCCTACAGAACCCAACATACAGTGCTCTGCCTTGATCCAAGCACAGGATGCTTAGATCAGATCTGCAGTGCCCAGCATTCTGCGTAGGCAGCATTGGAGAGCTGAGTGGGACCTATATGACTCTCAGACCATAGTTTGCACTAGTGCTGGTCAGAAAAACTTCAACAGAACTCTAGTCCATCAGAATATGTGGTTCCATCAATATGCTTCATGATATAAGGTCAATTTCACCAGAATTATTTTGGAAGAAAACCAGGGGTGGGTAGGGAAGAGTTCTGACAGGATGTTTTGACATTTCTGCAACAAAACATTTTGATTTTTCATTTTGAAGTGACTTTTCACTTCAAGTTTTTACAAATTTTGCATTCTAATGTATTGTTATCATATAAAACAAAATAAAAATCACAACAAAAACAAGCCTTTTAGATCAAATCCAAATGACTTCTTTCCCCAGCATTTTTCCCTTTTCAGGGAATTTTGAAATTTTGGGGGTGTGTTCTGATTAGTAATGAAGCCAAACTTGAAAAATCTCAAAATCCATTGCAAAAATGGAACTTTCATCCTCCACAGAGGTCTGCTTTGGACATCTCTGATATAGGTAACTCTTATAGAAATGCAGGGTTGGAAAGGACCTCAAGAAGTCATCAAGTCCAGCCCCCTGTGCTGAGACAGGACCAAGTAAATCTAGACCATCCCTGACAGGTGTTTGACAAAGCTCCACTGATGGGGATTCTGCAACCTCCCTTGGAAGCCTATTCTAGTGTGTAACTATCCTCACAGATGGAAATGTTTTCCTAATATCTAACCTAAATCTCCCTTGCTGCAGATTAAGCCCATTATGTCTTGTCTTATTTCCAGTTGACATGGAAAACAATTGATCATGGTGCTCTTTGTAACAGCCCTTAATATACTTGAAGACTTATCAGGTCTCCCTGCACCCAGCAGTCTTCTTTTCTCAAGACTAAACAAGCCCAGTTTTTTTAACCTTTCGTCACAGGTCAGGTTTTCTAAACCTTTTATCATTTTTGTTGCCATTCTCTGGATTCTCTTCAATTTGTCCCCATCTTTCATAAAGTGTGGCACCCAGAGCTGGACAGCTGGGGCCTCACCAGTGCTGAGTAGAGCGGGACAATTCCCTCCTGTGTCTTACATACAACACTTCTGTTAATACTCCCCAGAATGATATTAGCAGGAGGAAGGAACTGTTTATTTATCACTTATCCAGGATACAGACACATGCAAAGGCAGATCCCAGGGCACTTTTAAAGAGACAGACAATTAAATGATCTTTTCTGCTGTCTGAAAGCTAATGTGTCTCCATCCCAGGGGGGGGGAGTTAGACCCAGAGATTCCTCTCTGGATCCTCCTTCAAAGAGTCTGTGAAACAGAAAAAATGATCCATGCTTTCCTTGCCTGCATCTATATATTAAGATTTCTCCTTGTTCTTCAAACAGATTCATAATGAAGAACTTTTGCCAAAGAAAATTGCAGCCTCTACTTTTCCTTTTCCACCTCCCCTCCTTGTGCATGGACATGAGCAGACAAACCACAACTCACAGCATTCTCCTCTCCCACTAGTAGATTGCAGATTTGCTGTCACAAACCTTTCATCCCATGAAGAAGGGCAGTTCATATTTCTGAACTGCAGCCCTTGCTGAGTAATACAGAAACAGCATAGATACCCACAATGCACCAGACTGAGAAAATGCAGAGGAAGAAAGTTCACCAGGCCTAAACTCCAGGACATCTTAAGACACCATGGTCTTCTCAGGATTCCAGGCTAGCGTGTCTGGAGTCTGTCATAGAAACTACAACCCTACAGATTTTGAACACCCTCAAGTTTGAGAGTGTTTGGAGCCAGGATTTTGGCTCAGGCTACTACAAAGACAGATTTGCAAAATTCAGGCCCAGGTTCAGACTGAGCTGAGAATACGGTGGGGTCTGAGCTGGAGATCCTTGCTCAGGCAAAATCTCCTGCTAAAGCAACTAAGAACTTTGCTATATCAGGCCCTTCTGCATCCCAGTCCTTTCCTCTTTCCTTGAAGCTTATGTTTTCCATACTACCAGCCTAACTCAGAGAACATAATACCTTGTCCAGTTACTTCACTGCGGGCTGTCCCCAAGTACAGATTTCCCAGCCAGGGTCCCATGCAGCCTTATCTCTGTATCATTCAGAAACACAAAAGAAACCATCACCATTTTCCTGTGACCATCTGTAGCTTATCTCAAATATCTTTGGAAATACCTTTTGGGTCCATGTTGACTGGGGGTTGGACTTCGTTTGGGATCTGCTTCCTGGCTTGTCCTTTCTTCTTTGTATCTCTCTCCCCACTCCTAAACTGCTTCATTGCCCTCTGAAAAAAGAGTTTCCATTGAGAACATTAAGGTCACTGCAGTGGGAGTCTAGCTACTCCTTGTTCCTCAGAAAAGGGCAGAACACAGAGAAGCTGAGCATGCCCAGAAGCTGCTACATGGAGTTCAGTGGGAATGCTGGGAGGAGCAGGGTCTAGAAGGAGGAAGAAATGGGGTTCTATGAATACACCTGCTCCCTAGCAAGGGAGGGCATTTTTCTGCTTGTTGACCTGCTTGGCAATTGAGCAGGGATAGTATATTTATTCTGCTCCCTTCTCTTCACTTTCCAGTTTTTTGCTCTCAAATCTGTCTTTCCACTGACTCCATTGGAATAGAACCACACAGTTTGGGTCTGGCCCATTATATCAGGGCTTCCTTTCTTTACTTAACAAGACTGCAGACCAATGGCGCTTTCCAGGACAGTTTCAATTCCTCTCCAGGGCTCTATTGGGGACATGAAGAACTCTTTCTCGAGGAGGAGTTGCTGAAGGCAGGATCCACAAAGGGCTTTTGGTGTTGCAACATGTGATACCTACGTTTTAAATCACGGCAGCACTGAGATCCACAAAGCCCGTTAGGTGCTAAGGCTCCCTATATAATGAATGGGAGACACAGGCACCTTTGACTGTGATCCACACAGCCAATCCACTAGGTAGGGAGTCGCCTAAACTAGACAATGGGAGACGCTGCAGAGAGAGGTGTGTGTTAAGCCCGTCCCTCCCTCAAAGATAGGCACCTAAGTCCTCGCTGCAGGGCTGCACCTCGTTCTGCCAGTGATCCATGAGCTGGGGAAGATCGATGCTCAGCCACCCAAGTGCCGTGCAGGACTTGAAATTAAACAGCTGCAAAGGAGAGCTTACTAGTGGATAGTGTTCTCATCACGTATGTGGGTGACTCCCAGGTCAAGTCCCTCCCTCTCCTGAGGGGGAAGAAGGGATTTGAACAGGGATCTGGCACAACTTAAGCCAGTGCCTGAACCCCTGGGCTATAAAGTCATTCTAACACTGTCACTGGTCCAATTAATGTTTAATTAAGGTGGAACAGCTTCAACAGGAGAGAAACCTTTCTTTGGGGAGGAATAGCTCAGTGGTTTGAGCATTGGCCTGTAAACCCAGGCTGTTGTGAGTTCAGTCCTTGAGGGGACCACTTAGGGAGCTGGGCTAAAAATCAGTACTTGGTCCTGCTAGTGAAGGCAGGGGGCTGGACTCAATGACCTCTCAACATTGCTTCCAGTTCTAGGAGATCGGTATATTTCCAATTATTATTTATTTATTATTGCAGGACCCCCACATCAGAATATTCCATAGCACAGCGGTGTGGGCTGAAATGCAGCTCCTTGTACAAATCCCTTTGCCAGCTACAGAGGAAATTGACTAGTGGCTAAGGGAGCTCCTTCCTTGTTTCGCCTGAGGGGTCAGATCCATGAAGCATGCTCAGAGGCTATTAATCGGATTGGGCCCCTGCATATGACTTGGGCAGCTGAACACCTAGCTTTCCCCTTCTGTGAATCACTCTGGGGCTTAGGCAGGAAATAGCAGCCTGAGGCCTAGAGTGAGGCTGCCGCACATGTGCCCAGAGGGAAAAAAGTAGGTGCCAAGTGATTTTAGGTGCCAGCCAACCAGTTTTGTGGATCAGCATAGTGCCTAAAAACAGGACTAAGGGGTCTAAGTACCTTTGTGGCTCCCACCCGAAGTGTCTGTCCCACTTGCTAATACTATTTTAATGATTACTGTGTGGGGAGATTTCTCCTTTTCACATGAGAATGTCCAAGTGTGTTACGAGGGTGACTCACACATAGCATGTCTATAGCGCTTTACAACCTCAGAGCACTCTACAACCATTAATTAATTAATTAATGGAGAACAGGAGTAAGACTCACCTCCTCGCAACCCCATGTTAGACAGAGAGGTTCTAGATGGTACCTGAGGTGCAGAGAGGTTAAGTGACATGCTCAAGGCCACATAGAAAGCCAGTGGCAGAGCCAGGAATAGAACACACAAGTCCTGGTTCCCACTCTCCTCCTCTAACCAGTGGACAATACTCCTCTCCAAGAGCTGGCAATACAACTCAATGATCCTGACGCCTAGTCTGACCTTTCTCCTCATCTCCTGCCTGTGCCACAATCTCCCACCATGCTACCAAAGGCGGAAGCCACACCACAACCCACCTGCCTGCCTGGAGGGAGCATCGTCATCACCTTGTTGTGCACCTTCTCTCCTGGATGGGGCAGCCCAGCAGCAGCACGTGCTGGTGCTTCCAGGAACGGCACAGTGGGATAGAACAGGGACATGGTTTCCCTTGGCCTCCTTCCCATCATGCATGATATGGGACTGTTTTGTCTCATCTTCCACTGGGCAAGGTCATGTCTTCCCATGTTTGTGCTGCACCAGCACAAGCCTCCCCCTACCCCGGCTCCTGATCAGGACCTCCAGGCTCTGTGATAATGCAGCTATAATAAATAACAATGCTCAGTGGGAAGGAGAAGACCCCGCTCAGAAGGCATGATGGCATCAAGTACCTTGCCATGGTAGAACAATCTGGCCGCTGGGTACAAAGTGAGCTCTGGGCATTGCCAACCCAGCGGGCTTTGTGAGCTTCCCGCTCATGTGCGCATTATATTGGTGCCACTCAGAGGGGTGGGAGGGGCAGCTGCCAGCCACAGTCCTACCCTCCCGCCTCACCCTCACCAGCTGCGCTAGCAGCTCAGCTCTCTTTCTTTGTTAACTGCTGAATTCATCTGACAACTCAAAGAGATCCAGCGAGAGGAGAGAGACCTTGCAGCCCCCAGCAGCCTGTGCCTTCCCCAGCTCCCCCTCTGCCCTCATTTGAAATGCTTGAGTGGGGATTTCTCTATTTGCTAAGCTAATAATGCAAGTTCCCAGGGCCTGGGATGATGATGACATCACTGCAATGCTGGGAGACGGGGAGGGGGATTGCACAAGGCAGAGGCGGGCGTGGGAAACCGAAGCATCTGCTGTACAAGTCTCTGCCAACTGCTTTCAGCCTCACTCAAAGGAATCCCAGGGAATCAAATGGGGGCAGAGAGCGCAGGGAGGGTCATGTGACCAGAGGAGAACCATAGTTAGCCTCAGGTCCTCTCCCACCAGCCTAGTAGGGAGGGGGATGGTGGATGGGGGGCATGGAGAAATCCAGGCCTTCCTCAGCTTTCCTTCCCTTTGGCCTCCTGTACCGTGTCTCTAGCTCTCTTCTACCCCATCCCTCACTGTGGGCAAAATCGTCCCTCTCTAGCAAAAGAGCACCATGAGCCTGCTGTGCTGGGGGAGTACCCGATGACTCGCAGCACCCCTCTAACCATGCTCAGGCCCTCGGGTGTGTCGAGAGCAGAGCGTCCTGTGAGTAGTATGCACCAGGCCCACAAAGTGACAGAAGCAGGACCAGCTATCGCAGAATGAGCCTCCCCCAAGGGCCACTAGGGATGGAGTGGTTAGGTAGCAGAGTGGGAAGGGAAGAGGAGGAACTAGGCCAGGACTGGGTGGGTATAATGGCAGTACAAGGATGCGGGAGTTGGATGTGTAGCAATGATCTCCCACAGTATTAGAGATGGCAGAGGTGTAAGCTCAGGACAACGAAAGCAGCTGGAAGCATTTATTTGACAAGAACTGTTTGGGCCATAAAAGGTACCACGGCGATGGTATCACTGCAAGCAGGGAGGCAGAAATGCCAGAAAGGTGGTACAGCCAGGACAGACTCATCCCAACTGAGAGTACAAGCAAACCAGGTGTGAAGAGGGCACAGGAAGGGCAAACAACAGGGTGCGATTAGTGCCAGAGAGCAGACTAACTTTAATGATGTGGACCTGGTCCCCGAGACCCTCCCACCAATTTATTTCAGCTATCATACAGCAACAACTGGGCTGAAGGGAAACAGAGACTTGGGAATAAAAGGCTTATCCCATCCCTGGACCCTGACCCTCCAGGCCAACCACACCACTCAGTCTGGTATCCCTAATTGCTCACTTCTATCCCTCCTAGGACACAAGGAGAGGTGGACCTGTCTCCTCTGACCAGATGCCATGAGGGGGCTCCCTAGCTGCTGCTTGTAGATACAGCAAATTCTTGTCCCTTGCATGCAGTTCCATCAAAGGGTTGTTGGGGGTTGCACCCTGACTCAGACCTGCCTCCACCCTGAGGTCTGTTCATTACACGGTAAATGTGGAGTTGACATTTGCAAATCCCTCAATTACAAAGGCCAGAAACCTGCTTAGGAAGAGGCTTTATTAGCAGTTGCCTTCATTAGCTGCTTCTCTTCCACAGCTGCCTAATTATGGCCACCATTAAACTCTCACTGTCTCCCCCACCACTGCCCTGACTAGGGTGACCAGACACCAAGTGTGAAAAATCAGGATGGGGGTGGGTAGGTGGGGGGTAATAGGAACCTATATAAGAAAAAGACCCAAAAATCAGGACATCTGGTCACCCTAGCCCTGACCCATAACTCCCTTATTGACCTTAATTACACCTTCTTCCTGGGGTGAGCTGTGCAAGCCTGCCCACCTTCCTGGGACTCGATAGGTGAGCTGGGTAAGACCGTGGAGAGAGGTTCACTAATTGTTAGCTTCCCCTGTTCAGAGTAGAGTGCAGGGGGTGGAGAAAGGCAGCCCCAGCCCTGTGTCTTTCAGCCAGCCACATGCTGTATACCAGATGTTTGCTGCTGAAAGGCTGAGGGCTGCCCTCTCACTGAGCTAAGAGATGGTAATTAGATCACTAGCAGGGCATTGAGGAATGCAGTGAAAGAGGCTCCCACCTGAGCTGATGGGGCTGGGCCGGGCCTGCAGCTGAGCTTGTCAATTTATTAGAAAAAGGAGGGGAGAACAAGGCCCCCTGGTCCAGGGAACCCATAGGGCCTACTAGATAGATTTGCACAGCAAGTGTAAGGGGGAGCATGGGGGTCAGTCTCTAAAGCACTAGACTGGGACTCAGTTGCCTGGGGTTCTAGGCCAAGCTGTGACCTTGGGCAGATCACCTCACTTTTCTGTTTCCTTTCTCTTGTCCCTTTAGGCTGCAAGCTCTTCAGGGCAGGTATTGTCTCTTCTAATGTACATGCAGTGCTCAGCACAATGGAGCCCTACCCTTCATTAGGGTCTCAAGGCTCTTCTGGAATGGAAATAATAAATACAGTCAATGCAGTCATATATTCCTAGTCATGTGCATTGTGGGGAGGCCCAATCAAGAGGGGGATGGATCTTCATCTGCTGCTGGAACTGGCTTGGAGACCGTTTTCCCTGTCAGTTTTCCCTTCCTACCTTTAGCCATCCCCATCACAAATACAAAGAAAAACAGGGGAGATGCAGACATGTCCAGAGACAGCATCTACATGTAACAAACCCAAATAGTCCCTTCTCACTCCATGCCTGGGTTGGCTACTGCCAATCTCTTCCTTTCCTCCATCTCCTCGAAGGCGCCAGCACTACAATGACACAATTCACCTATTCACTATTAGTTTTAACGCACTTGCCCTCTATCCTTTCTTTGTCTCTTTACTTCATGTGTTTGCCTGATATGCTGTGTAAGCTCTTCAGGGCAGGGACCCTGTCCTCATGTCCCCTGTAAAGCATCAGGCAGAGCTCTGACACTGTCTGAACATTTAATAATAATAACAATGTACACAGGGGAAACCCTGCCCCGAGGAGCCAGGCTGAGGGTTGAGTTAGTCCCTATGACATCCTGCTGCCACAAACCAGCATGGCTCAAGGTAGGCTTCTAGGCACAGAGCCCTGAAAATATGAGGCACCCAACTCCTATTTATTTCAGCAGAAGTTAGGAGCCTAAATACCTTTGAGGATTAGGGCCTTGGCACTTTAGAGCTGCTAGGAAAAGAAGCAGCATGCACCCTATTAGCCTTAGTATGTGTTGGCGGCTGCACCTTTCCTACAGGGGTCACACTCTATAGCAGTGGTTCTCAACCAGGGGTACATGTACCCCTGGGGGTATGCAGAGGTCTTCCAGGGGGTACATCCACTCATCTAAATATTTGTCTAGTTTTACAACAGGTTATCTAAAAAGCACTAGCGAAGTCAGTATAAACTAAAATTTCATACAATGACTTGTATATGCTATATGCTGAAGTGTAAGTACAATATTTGTATTCCAATCATTTCACTTCACAATTCTATGGTAAAAATGAGAAAGGCGGAAATTTTTCAGTAATAGTCAGCTAGGACACTTGTATTTTTATGTCTGATTTTGTAAGCAAGTAGTTTTTAAGTAAGGTGAAACTTTGGGGTGCACAAGAAAAATCAGCCTCCTGAAAGGGGTACAGTAGTGCGGAAAGGTTGAGAACCACTGCCCGATTGGCTTGCGAATGACTGAGGTGCAAATTAGCAATTTAACACGGTGCCCTTAAAGTTCCTAAGTTCCTAAGTAAGGAACAGAGCACTTCAATTCTTCTCCTCCCTTTTGATGAATGTGGCCAACCAAAGGTCCTCAGATTAAAGAGAGGAGACTGAAATAAACAGCCCTAGCTTCCCACACAACCCCTCTCTGCCTTGCGTTTGAAAGATACCAACTCTCCTCCCCACCTCCCTCTTTGGGAAGAGATCAAAAAAAAAAACCACAGGGTAATAAAGTTCTTATTTCCACCACATTTGCCATTTCCTGGTCTAAGTAAAGAGTGTCATAAGAGTGACAAGCTAAAAGCTGCTGATTACTGTGGATTCATGGCATTTATTCTCCCACTGAAAAGAGCAAACATCAGAAATAATGTGGTCCAGCCTGCCTCAGAACCTAACCCTGCAATTAATCAGTATTCATGTGAAGAAGGTGCAAGAGCATCTGATATGCACAGGGAGAGAGTAATTAAAGTCAGATGCATTCCTTGCTTCTCAGAGGCATGGGAAGAGCCACCACAACCCTGACCAAGGATATAGCTCTCAGAACTCCACGGGTGCTACGCTTCCCGTACATATTAAGCCTTTCTCAGCTTGGCAAAGGCCTCTCAGTTACTGCCCCTTTCTGTTCACCCATCTGATCTGCTCTCAACAGCTCTGCAGGAGAACGATTCTCCAGCTCTGCCCTTTTACTCATCCACCCCCCTCCCTACGAGCCTCATTAGCTTGTTTCTGTATACACAGCCCCATGCACTGTGAAGGTCTGTTCAAAATTATTCTAGTCTGCCCTCTTCATCCATCCCAGCCATTCTCGGCCCATCTCAGGGTGAAAGTTTGTTAGCACAGCTCCTGTCCAGCTGTCCATCTCGTCTTGGGTAAGGTTATGATTTAGTCATGGAGGTCACGACAGTCACGGATGCTGTGACTTTACCAGATCTCTGTGACTTCTAGGGCTTCAGGAGGAGGAGGTGGGAATGTGTGCCCCAATCTGCAACTAGGGCTGGCTGGAACAAGGACCCTGCAGCACCAGTCCCACAGCTTCAGCTGGGGGCTGCAGCCGGGGCAGCATGCCCCAGCCCTGTATATTCCTCCGGGGGCTGTAGCTGGGGCCAGATGCCTCAGCCCTGTGGCTTCAGCTGGAGGCTGCAGATGGGGCCATGTACTCCAGCCCTGTGGCATCCCAGACTTGGTGGGGGCTACAGCCAGGGCCATGTGCCCAAACCCCACAACTTTCAGCAGGGGCTGCATCTGGGGCTGCGCGACCCTGCCCGGTGACTGCACCTGAGGCCGTGCACCCCCATTGTGGCTTCCCAGGGCCATGTGCCCACTCCCCCTCCTCCCCTGCTGTGGCCAGGGCTTGGTGGGGGCTGCAGTTGGATCCATGCACCACCGTCCCGCAGCTGCAACCAGCTCTGGAAGGGGGGTTGTGTGCCCCCCGTGGCTGTGCCCCTGGCTGAGGCCACTAGAGCTGGGCCCCTGCCATGGCGGGGGCTCAGCCTGTCAGTCTCCCCTTTCCCATGAGACTCTATTTCTCCCCGCTACCTAGCCCTGCCCCTAGTTATTTTTAGTAAAGTAGTGTACAGGTCACGGGCTCCATGAATTTTTGTTTATTGCCTGCGACCTGTTCATGGCTTTTACTAAAAATAACTGTGATATAATCTTAGCCTTAACCATAGGGACTAACTGTGACACTGGCAGAGCAGGTGCCAGCTCATGCCAAGGGCCCCATATCTCAATTGAACACTGACAAACACAGAGCTGGAACAAGTCTGGCTCACCTGTGTGTTCATATTGTTAAAATAAAGAGTAGAGTTACAAATATGTGTTTAGTATTTAGACTTTATGGAATGCTTGTAAGTTGCTGCCTGCATTAACCTCACCTATAGCATTTGTCTCCCATATTGTAAGATAGTATTTGGGAGCCTCTGTGACTATGTAAATCACCAGACAGGAGAGAGATATTAGTTAGTGTGAAGGGCTGATCTTAAACAGAAGATGTTATGCCCTTCCCAAAAGGTAAGGTCCATCAATACCAGATGGACGATTGTAGGACTTTGTAACTGGAATTTCATTACGTGCCATCAACAAGTGGACAAAGGACTTTTGTTGTTCTGCTCTCCTTCCTGTGAAGACGAGTCATGCAAGTGGAATCCTCCCATCAGCTGAGTTTGCAGCTCAGAGTACATGGTAGCAAGGAAATAAAAACCCCAAACCAAAGGAACTTGGTATCTCTGTGATGCTTGGACTCCAGGGTGCAAGGTTCTCTAGGCATAAGCAAGAGATCCCCATCTGATTAGTCCTAAAGAATATATAGATTTTATGAATTATAGAAGCTTCTATTACCTTTTGAAATGTGAGATTGTAACTCATTTATGTACCTCTGTTTACCTGCTTTAACATTGCAAATAACTCTAATTTTCTTTTCCTACTTAATATATAGTTTTTCTAGTTTTATATAGTTTATGATAGGACTGGCTACAAGCATTGTCTTTAGTGGGCGATCTAAGTTGCAATTGACCTGTAAGTGACATGTCTTTTGGGACTGGAAGTAAAGTGAATTCTGCTGTGAGTCTTGGTGTAAGGGACCATCGATCACAAAGGTAGGCTTACCTGGGTGGCAACACAGACTAGAGTACCCAAAGGAACTGTCTGTGACTCCATGTTAAGGCTGTTATAGAACCTGAGGGTTTACGCTTGTTAATCGGTTGGTGAAATCAAAGCACAGAACTCACAGCCAATGTGGGTTTTGTGCCCTGGTTCCTAACAGGTTCCTACCCTGAGTTTGGTACTTGCGTTCTTGAGTCACTGCAGATAGCGTTACACTTACTGTTTGTGCTCCATCAGTTCCCAAGGCCCATTTCTCAGGAATAGGGCCATTAACCTTAGTGTGTGACCACATTCCAGTATGGGTCATTACACTTCTGCTGACCTATCTTGGAATTTCAGCTGGAGACAGGATTCTTCTTCACTTTGGGTATGGCTACACTTGCAGCAGTACAGAGCTGCCGTGGGAGCGGTCCCACGGCAGCGCTTTGAAGTGCGAGTATGGTTGCAGCGCCAGCACTGGGAGAGAGCTCTCCCAGCGCTGCAGGTATTCCACCTCCCCGTGGGGATTAGCTTACAGTGCTGGGAGCTGTGCTCCCAGCGCTGGGGCACTGTTTACACTGGCACTTTGCAGCGCTGTAACTTGCTGCGCTCAGGGGGGTGTTTTTTCACACCCGAGCGAGAAAGTTGCAGTGCTGTAAAGTGCCAATGTAGCCAAGGCCTTCCTTTCCGATGCTGCTGCTTAGTCTTATTCAGCACTGTGAAACAGCTTGCAACGTTCCACCACAGAGGTAGCTGCATTCCAGCAGTGGGAGAAGTGGTTCCTGGGTACGTATTGCTCACAAAGAGCACTGGGCTTCTTTGAAAATGAAAGGCATTACAGGAATGCAGAACATTATCTTCAGCAGCTGCAAAGGCATTTATTGTCACACCACTGCGGCAGCAAGACTTCTCCAGCACTGCTCCTGTCCCTCCATCCTCAGCATTGTTTGCCCACTGCAGGTCAGATTACCCACATATCCTCCTTTCTCAAACAGGCCCAAAAGGATACCCCACACACAGACATGCACCCCGGCACGTGCAAAGAAACACTCTCACCCGTGCACACACAGACCGGTGCTGACACACAGATCACCCCCTTTAATTGTGCACCCTGTAATTCCCACATATCCTTACTGCATTTCAGCAGCCTTGAGGCTGCACAGCCTGACTTGCAGCAGAGGGAGGGAACAGGGTCGGCTTTAGGCCTATTCCACCAATTCCCCCAAATTGGGCCCCGCACCTAAGAGGGCCCGGCGCCCGGTGAGAATCCCTTCCCTGGCTAGAGGCGCCTTTTTAATTTTTACTCACCTGGCGGTGCTCTGCGTCTTCAGCAGCACTTCGGCGGTGGGTCATTCAGTGCTACCAAAGATGTGGAGTGAATGAAGGACCTGCCGCCGAAGTGCCGCCGAAGACTTGGAGGTGGAGCGCCACCCAGTGAGTATAAGCCCCACATGTTTTTTTACATGTGGTCGGTATTTTTGTTGTTTTGTTTTAAAGTCATCCCTGCCGGGGCCCCGTCAAAGTTGTTCGAATTGGGCCCCGCACTTCCTAAAGCCGGCCCTGGGAGGGAAGAGCCGGTCTCTTCTCCTGGCTCCAGTCCTATTCCCCACAGGGGAATGAGCCATTTGTTCAGTGAAGTGAACGAGAGGATTTGAGGAAACGCTATTTAGTTTAGCTTCCGCTTATTTGAACCTTGCCATGTCTCAGTGATGCAGAAAGGGGAGGAGGGTGAGGGTTCCTGCAGGAGATGAAATCCTTCTTGTCTTCAGGTTGCCTTGGACTAGCGCTGGCTCACCCTCTCTTGGGGTTGGGCTGGCTGATCTCGTAGAGACCTTTCATCCACAGGGGATCAGTAAATTAATCCACTAGAGCATGAAGGGCCTGAGCTGTGTTTAATGGCTCCCTTTTGTGCAGGGAAATGGCTAAATGATTATACAAGAGAAAAACCCACACAGAGGTCAGAGGGGATGCAATAGGAGATTAACCTCCTAACCCCTCTTCACACAAAGGGGCCTGACCAGCCACCACGAAACCATCAGAAATAAAAGCCCTGGAGACCAAGATCAGGTGAGATGCAAAAATATACCAGTTGGTTCAGCCCAGCAGAGAAAACCTACTGGCCCCAGCTCCCTCTGACCTGAGGCTGGGCTGTGAGAGTTCAGTGCCTGGCTCTGCTTTGGGAAGCAAAGCCACTAGCTTCAATACTGTGTATGCCAAGATGAGCTCCGTCCCAGTTTTTTCATCCACCACGGCAAGCGCTATTATGGACCTTGCTGGCGGCAGTTCTCGGCGTAGCACTGTTCGGTTCTAGGTGGATTTCCTGCCTTGCAGTGTAGCAGGATGTGAGCTAGTCACATGTGCGATGGTTTTGCTTCTACATGCAAAATGAAGGCAATTTTAAACCCAGGAGATGGGCAATGGGTTAAAGAGCCTCTCACCTCCAGGTTGCCATCTCCAGTCCAGCCTTTGATCAATAAGGAGAAAAAGTTGTTACCTCTTTCCTGGCCTATATGATATGAGTTCTGGGAGAGTCTCACACCAGTTCCTAGTGGACTATCACTATTATTAGCACCAGTTAACCTTCTTATTGGCAGCCTCAGCAGAGAGGTCTAGGATTGAATGGGTCACATTGACCCTAACCTCCCATTTCACCCCTACAGGGGGGTCCCTTCAGGACAGGGGTTGAGGCAGTGAAAGGGAAGCTTATGCTGTCCCTGCCTAGGCTGTTCCAGGTGTGTGGTGAAGCAGAGGGCTCATTCTTCGGGCAGCACTATTCATGAGCAGTAAATTCACAAGCACCCTAAAAAAATAAAAACTTTTTAAACAAATGACTCTGCCTCCCCCCTTCCCCAAATTCTCCTGCTCTCAGCCCCCCCGCCCCAGCAGGAGCTGTAGCACCAGCCCTCGCTCTAAGATTCCCTGCTCCCCTCCCTCTCCAATTTTCTTTAAAAAGAGAATAACCTGCGATCACTTTTTTCCCCCGTTCTGGAAACTAATGGACTCCTTAAATAGCAAAAATTGCACCCTGTAATTAAGATCTTGCTTTTTAAATGATTAATCATTCTAACCCCTTCCAGCAGCATCCCACTTACTGCTCCTCTCACATTGAAATGCAGATCTGAGAGGGAGGGAGTGGAGCAGATCTGCCACAGACTAGAGCAGCAATTAAACCTTCCCAGCTGTCGCTTGGCCGCTGTCTCCTCCTGGGAGCAGTGGGTGTTTTCCAGGGTTCTCTGCGTGATGTCCCCCTTTGGATCCTGCTTTTGACCCTGGGACCTGCACCCCAATCCCTGTTTTGTTTTTTTCATTTTTTTGTCCCTGTACTCTGTTGATGGCTGCATTCTGTGGCCCTTTCCTCACCTGAGGGGGCAGGCCTTCCATTGCTTCCACAGCCACCATTCTGCTGTCCAATAGGCTGTGTCTCCATCTCTCCCAGTGACCAGCTGTCACAGAGACAGGGCCACGGAAATGTCAGCTTAGCCTCAGGTAATGTGCGTATGTATTTCCACTCTGGCCTCCATTGCCAACTCATGATGATGAATGGAAATTCAAACACAAAACTACTCCTTGCCTCAGGGGAAGCCACCTGCACGTACTTGCTCCCAGGCATGAGGTGTGAAGAACATACCTCTTAGGTAACACACAACCACACAATAAAGACAGCTCAGCAAGGATATGCAGCATGCAGATACTCACAGCAAATGTAGAATCAGCAGTTGCTCCCCATCCTTTCCACACCACAGGGTGTTTATCCCCACCCTCTCTAAGGCACACATAGAATAAGGGTTAGAAATAAAATCATTTGGCTTTTGAGGTGATAAAAAACATACCAAGGGACCTGGTCACATCAACGATCTGTGGCTCCTAAATTATTAAAATCAAACATGTATGTTACCCCAGGAATGAATATGCAGTATTCTATATAAGCTTATAGACTAACAGACGTATTGGAGCATGAGCTTTCGTGGCTGAATACCCACTTCGTCGGATGCAAGCTTATGCTCTAATATGTCTGTTACTCTATAAGGTGCCACAGGACTCTTTGCCGCTTTTACAGATCCAGACTAACACGGCTACCCCTCTGATACTATATAAGCTTGTACACAGCGATATTGGGATCTACACAGGCACCCACACCACCCACTGAGTGGCTCCCCAGAGCCCCGGGACATGTCTCCCACTGCATTTCCTAGGATGTGCCATACGTATCTGAAGGATATTGAAATATTTCATCAAGCAAAACATATTATTTAAACCCTCTCCAAAGAAGTGTCCCCCTGGCCCAAAGCCCCCCTCACCCTCTTCCAGCCCAAGACATGCTGGAGGAAATACCTGAATATGCAGGTTAGGCTCCAGCTCATTGCTGGGTGGTAGAACTGCAACATGATGCAACCCAGCCAAGCAAAGTGCAGTCACTTTTCATTAATCAGCGTAGTGTAATCCTGCTGGTTTAAGAGGTTAGCCCAAAGTCACGAGATTTCACTCTTTTCACTAGAGTAAATGAGATGAGACTTTATTCCCTGTATAAATCCCATTAAACCAGTTTCTCTACATTGTTCCCCCACTCTTCGCTCCAGGGCCACCTTACCATTTTTGTCGTCTTTCTACTGAGCCTTATAGTGAGACTCCATCAGTGCACGAAATTCTCTTTCCGGCCAGCAGAGGAAGCAAATGGCTTCAGAGGAATTTGGAATTCTAGGGATGAAATTCTGCCCCCTTTGAAATCAATGGCAAAACTCTCACTGGTTTCAGTAGTGCCAGGATTTCACCCCAGTCTTCACAGGCCCGGAGTGAGGCCTAGCTGGCAAAGAGAGACCTGGACTTTATTAAGAGAGTCTTAGCAGGGGTTGTTCAACAGAAGGGAGCTGATCACTAGAGTTTTTATATCTCTGAGCATCCTTGCTCTTTACAGCCCTGAGTCTACTGAGATGGGGACAGAGAATGCAAGGGGAGAGAATGGCATGGTGGGGGAAGGAAGGAAGAATGGAATTGAAGATAAATGGGGGAAAGTGAGAGAAGAGGGGACCCTCCCATGGGTGATGGGGGAGGAGATGAGAGGGGAGCATTTTCCCAATGAGGGTACGAGTGGGAAGGCAGCCCAATTACTTTTACCTTTTAATATGCTTCCAGACTACATCATTTTTTCCAGACATCTTTGGGGGAGGATGGTTCTTGGGACCCTGTTGAGATTTTGGGGTTAAAAAAGCCTCCACTGAATCTAGTTCTTCCCTTTACCTCCATCTCCTCTGCCCACTATCATTCTGCATGAGTTGTGATGTAACACCTTTACCTTCAGCTCCCCTATGCTTCATATCCTAGAGCCCACTAGGGAGTAAGCAGCCTCCTCCCCAACACCACAGGAGTCCACACTTCCAAATTTCCCACTGCAATACTGCCCCTCTATCTTCACCCCTGAGCCCAGGATCAGCAATAGCCTTAGCGGGTACAGAGAGGAGTCCAGACAATCCAGGGGTGAGAATGCCAAACTCCAGAGCCCCCAGAACTAATCAGCATTCTGGACCCACAGTGAACTCAAAGCTGAGGCCTGGCTCAGCAAGGAGAGTCCATGTTACCACATAGACTCCCCCTGTGAACAGTAAGATGGTAAACCCCAGCCACATTGTGACGAAAACTGTGTTATCACCAGAGTTGAACATGGTTGTTGTGGCTACTATCAATCCTGTATTTGGGGCTTGTTTACATTACAACTTCAGCTGAGTTGAGGGGACCTGGTTACCACATGGCTGTTCCCTGCCCTGCTTACACCCCCAGGCTATTGACTGGGGTCAGGGACACAGTTGGGTGCCATCTGCACTGCCAAGTGGTGTTATATGGCATCCTGGCCTCGTGATGTGGCTGGGAACTGTAACTAGGATGGGCTCTTTGTCTGACAATCACGGCATCCAAACCATGCTTATTGTGTCCCCACCTGTGCCTTTCTCCTCCACCTAAGCCACTCTCGATATCCATTGGTCTCCTTCTCCCACTGCCTTTTACCAGGCTGGAACTAAGTTCTGGGATATTCCCCCAATTCCAGTTCACCAAACCACAACCCTTGCTTCATTCAAGTCCTTATTATACTCCACTCCTTCTGAGAGGCCCAGAAGATGTGAGACTTTTGATTAAAACAAGCAAACAAAAGACCACTAAGTCCTTCTCCGCACTTGGGATTCTCCAGTCCAGGTAGGTAGGTGTCTTTTAGGTTGCAAGCAAGTTGGACCAGGGTCTGTCTTTTTTTCTGTGCTAAGGCATTTTTCAGCCCAAGCAAGGGTGATATAATATGGCCCTTAATAAGAAACAATGATAATGATGCTAAGAGTGTAGACACAGTATAGTTTTTTGCATGGTCCCAACTGCAAAGAGGACAGAACCTTTGTAAATGTATTGCACAAGGAGGAGATCACAGGGCGCAAAACAGATCAACTCCTGAATTCATACAGTCAGGGCAGGGCACAGCTATAGCTAGGGGCAAAAGTCCTCCAAGGGAAAGTGGTGGATGGTGCAAATGGTTCCTAATGAAACCACATTCCCAGGACAGCAAGATAAGAGTAAGAAGTACACTACGCTCTGTATGCAGAAGTCCCATCCCAACTCCCTGTTCATCTGAGTGGCCCCTTTTCTCTTTTCCACTCTCTGCCCTCAAAGTTCCAAGACACAAGACGCCAGTCTCTCCCAGAGCCCCCTGCACACACTCATTTGCATTTTCACCAGCCTTGATTAATGCAAGTGCCTGTTTATAGAGTTACAATCTCCAAATTAGGTTGCCGAAGGCATCCCAGGCCAGCCCTGGAAAAATCTCCCTGGCTGAAAGGAGCCATAACTAAGCCTTAAGCAGACATCTTTATTCAGCTGTAATTGACGTTTAACAGACATCTGTAACTTCGTCTGGACTTAAAAAAAAAAAAACAGTTCTCCCCCTTTCTTTATGTTCCCCCCTTTTATCCAGCAGTCAAAAGTAAAAGAAACCAACACAGAGGCCCCACTCCGTCACTGTTCAGCAGGGGCCATGACAATAGTGGGCCTGAAAGAAAGAGGCATCCCTACGCTGCACACAGTGGCTGCTTGTATGTCTATTTACCTCCTAGAGTGTTTTATGCTAATCCATTGGCAAGTGGCTACCACTTCTGCATACTGATTTGACTCAACTTCAGTCTGAGCTGGGGCCTGTTGTCTGAAGCAAGGACCATGAAGTGCCCCCCTCCTTGGCTCACTAGAAAAGGACATCTATGTTGTTTGCAGCATCGTCATGAAAGGCAAAGTTCCCCACCCAGCCTCCATAGAACTGCCATTCTGACTGCATTGAGTCTCTTTCTTTCAGTCACCTTTGGTCAAGTAATGATGGGGTGAAGCGAACTGACTGGCCAGACTAAACAAGGGCTCCCAGTCTGAGATTCCTCCACTGGGAGGGACTCCCACTGGGGAGCAGACAGCTTCCAATGCAAGGAGAAGTGAAAGGAAATCATTATGCACCATTTGGTTCCAGAACTCAGTATATTCATTCACTGAGTTTTGCATGGAGTCCACCCCCTCTGCAAAGGGCTAGCTATGGTTCCCTGATGGAAGGTATTCCAGATACCAAACTCATACTATGCTGGATCTTAGCATACAGGGTACAGATGTAGCTAGATATAGTCAGTGTCGCTACAGACATAGGTGATATATATATAGAGAGAGTTTTGATAGTTACATAGAGAGAGCGGCATATGTTATGATTCTGTTTCTGGTGACATTTGCAGCTACGAGAGGATGGTTATGATTTGGGGAAGTGTTATTAAAAATCAGGATGAAATAATTTCCTTGTTACTTGCTTGCTCCTGCTGTATTCTCTCTTCCCTCACACACAATATTTTATTCCAATATCTGATGAAAGAATTTCCAATTCAGGTTTCATAGGAGGAAAGTTTCTCTCCTCTCCTGTAGGGACACAGTACCCTTCCCCCCCTTCAGCCTTGTAAATGTGCCCCTTTTCTACCCCGTAGGTAGCCCTGTTCCCAGGAGGATGTTCCAAGTTTCAAGACACAAGACACCAGCCTCTCCCAGAGCCCCCTGCACACACTCATTTGCATTTTCTGTAGGTCATGTTTTCCTTAGTATCTACCTATCTAATATAATCTAGCTAAGGATTATATATAGCATGGTAGCATCTAAGGACTAGAACATAAAAGCCCAGAACCAAAAAGTGTTTTTCTCTTTCTATGCTGTAGGAGGCATTGCTCCCCACATCTGACATGAGTCTCACACCCGCTCTGGTGGTCAGGACTCTTTAAAGAAGAATGAAGCAAAAACCATAGCTCCTGTATTCCACACACAAACATAAAGCCTCCTCCTTGTGTCTCCTATGTCAAGTGTGACCAGGTGCTCTTAAATCATGAAGGTGAAGCCAAGCGAACGAGCTGTGTGATGAGGAAGAATCAGGAGGCACCATTTTTTATGCCTGTCTTGCCAGATGTCGCACCTGGAGCTTCTAGAAACACAGTGACTACTGCAAAGACATAAATGTTAGGGTGGGGGAAATAAACCAGCAGGTGATGGTCAAACATAAGTGCAAAATGTTTTTAAAGACCATGAGGAAGCCAAGTAGAAGTTGGGGGCAGTTGCTTCACTAGAAGGAAGGCTGGAAGCTAGAGAAAGTGGGTGGCAGGCAGATTGAGATATGTCTCGGGAAGAAGAGAGAGAGAGAGAAGATGCACTAAGGTCCTTTGTGGGCCTGAAAAACCCATGAGGGCACTAGGATGGGAAGGTTAGAAAACACCTCTGAGATGCTTTCATCCTGCAGAACAGTGGCTACAAAGAGGTTTCCAGTCACCAGCCTGGCACTTCAGCCCGTCATGCCTATTCCTCCACACCTTGAGGAGCCTCCAGGCTGGGCCCCGGCGTGCTGCTGTCTGTCTCTGATACTAACCAACCAGCTGTGCAGCTTGAGTGGATGTTGTAATCACGCTGAAAGATGCTTGGTGAGCCAGAGCACTCACATTGCAGTGGGGAGGCACTCTCAATATCTCTATGGGGTGAAGGATCAGCCCCTTACTGAACAATGACCTCTGACCTCTAGAACAAGTGCAACGAACGCAGTGGTTTCAGCTCAGGGCAGGGAATGGGCAAGACCTTGAGGCAGGGAGCCTGGGTATTAAGTGATGACTGAGGGCTAGAGAAAACTTAAATGAGCCAAAGAGACTCAGGCTCAAGAGCCTCCCCCTCTTCCTCCCACCCCTGGGCTCTGTCTCCTCCCTAGGGGTAAGAGATGGGTAAGTAGTGCCATGTCTCAGCGTGTGACATGCACAGTGGGGGTTACGTTCATGAGGGCAATAACCCCCTCCCTTCCCACCCCTCCACAGCCTGCCTGCTGCAGAGCGAGCACTTTGGGAAAGTGACAGCCCTCTGCTGCGCTGGGAACTTGACAGCTCCCACACTGCTCTGTGCTCTGGCCCTGACACAAAGCCCAGCCAGCCCCCCCCCCACCCCCCCACGCACACACCTGTCTGTCTGGGGGAAAAGGAGGGAGCTAAGACTGCTGTGCCTTAGCCTAGGGCGCCTTATGCTGGCAGCTCCAGAAATAGCCTGGAAATCCTTGGTTTTAATTATTTGCCTTTTTTCTCTTAGGTCAGCCTGTTCTGGGCCATGCAGGGACCTGTAGTTTCTTCCCCGCTGGGAATGGGCTCCAGCAGCCCATAGGAATACATCCGGGGGGGTGCATGGGGCTTTACAGTCATCCAGCTAGGACCCTGCACCTGCTTGTCCCAGGCTCGAGTTTGGTGACTATATTACTGTCCCATATTTCACATATCAGGGTTGGATGGGAAGCTGCATCATGTGGATCTTCGTGGAGGCCTCCAGCAAACCTCACTGTGACACCAATTCCACCCAGCTCCCCCCCGGGAGGGGTCCTAGGCCTGTAGCTGAGCGCAAGGCAGCCCCTGAACTTGATACTTGGGTAAGAGGACAGAGCAGCACCAGTCCCCTGCCATTGCCGAGAATAGAACAGTTTACACAGGGGAAGGCTGGGCGCCCAGCTAGAACAGGGACAGCAGGGAGCTTTCCAGGGTCCTCTCTAGGGATTTCAGTCTCTGGGCCAGTGGCCAGCTTTGTCCTTGTTATCAGTGCCACTGAGCACCAAAGGGCATGTTCAAGGTAATATCCCACCTGATGAACAGCAAGTAGGGAACATCCCTCCCTCTCTCCCTCCTGGTTAACACTCCAGTTGGCCACTCGTGACACCAGTGCTAACCCCACTGCAGGGCAACAGCTCTCCCATGCTGCCCCTGCCCATCCATGCCAGCCACTTTCAGCCCCCACTTTGGGGCAGAGGCCCCTCCAGCACTCTGCTGGAGAAGAGATGGGGGATGGGTGCAGACTGTGTTTCATTTAGATTCAATGGGTGAGTGGGTGGTGGCCCAGGTGCCCTAATGGCAGAATTCCCACTGCAAACTCTCATGATGTCAGCAAGTTCCAGAGCACTCAGAGACTGTGGATGCACAGTGCAGTGTGAGATTTCATTCTAACCACCCAAGGAAAGGAAGTGCAAGAGCCATAGAGCTGGCAGGGCATCCCAGCTTGGGCATCACTGGGTGACAACGAGATGTCCTGGATGGTAACAAGACATCACAACATAACAGGAGGTGCTTTCAGATGGTGAAATCACACTGCCAAATGTGGAAGATGGTGATTGCAGCAGAACCTTCTCTGAGCTGCTATAACACCTGATGGGCAGGAAAGAAATTGGGGAGAGCCAATGCCCAGAGCTGCGGAGGAGGGAAAGTGGCTTGATGCTCAGGGAATGTCAGCAAAATGAAAATCTCCCTGAAAGGGAAGGGTTGAGGTTTATGTCCAGAGGTCTTGGGGACTCAAGTTTTATTCTTGCAATTTCTCAATAATAGCACCTGGGACACTCAGTTCTCTTTGTGGTTAAAAGGAGTCTCACTGGTCATGCAAACCAGACCATGTCAAAACCCACTGTCCACAGGTGTGCCAAGCATTTCTGTATGGGGCAGAGATTTCTCAATGGGGGAGCAGAGAGAAACAGGGCCCCCCCAGTTAGATACTGTTCCCCATCAGAGATGTTGGGACTAAATGAATCTTCAGAGGAGACATTTTAAAAACACCCCATTGAAAGGGCTTCCCCAGAGGAGCTGGGAGCCTCTGGCTGCTGCATGTCCAAAGTGGGGAAGAGAATGTGTGTGGGAATGGAGTAAAGCAGCCATTCCTGGGGGACAAGCTTTATAAATCAAAGCCAAGCTGTTGAGGCCCAAACTCCACACATCCTGATTCATGGACCACTCTGGAAAGGCCTCTGCGGCTGCCTTTTCATGGCCACAGAGAAAGTGTCCCACCCTTCCCCCCGCCGAGGCATCTCTTACAAGTCCCCACATTCCCTTTCATAGCCCATAACTCACCAGAGCCCCAGAAGCAACAGGAAACTGCTGGGACTATCCAGACTGGAATCGCGGGTGAGCTGTTATCTGCCAATCAAATGCCTATGCAAAAAGAAACCCCACAAAACAAGATGTCTGGTGTGAATCTCCTGATCCCGTTAACCCGACGGCTCTGCCAGACTAGGCCCGGCATGCAATCACGGGCTCCATGCCTTGCCTAGCAACAGGGCACCAAACAGCCTGAGGCCTCACTGGAGAAAAAAGGCCCATTCTTGTCTGTGAAAGATTCATCGTTTGGGCTGAAAGTGGCCCCTCCCCTCTTTCAAATACTTGTCAGCAGGGAGAATAAAGCTTAGATACTGGGCTGATCAGATCATGGCTAATCTGTTATTCGTTGCCACTAAAACTGCCAGAGGACTTTCAAACAACTTTACTGAGTGTGTGTGTGTCTGGAAGGAAGCAGGCGGGAGGCAGAGGGACTCTCAGGCCATGGTGCATATCAATGAAGGCTGCTGAAGGCACAGCCAGACGTGCATTTTCCTCTGTGTCTGTCATGAGCTGCAAGAGGGGCACTTCCAAGTTGCAGCGCTCTGGAGGGACATACCAAGCAGCTAAAGCCATAATCCTGTCTCTGCCCCACCTCAGAAATCATGGAGGATTAACTGCAATTCCCAGGCCTGACTAAAGAATCTGGGAGGGGAAGAGGACACAGGCCTGTTTCCAGCCACGTGGGAGAAGCCTGCAGCAGGACACTGATATGACATCATCCAGGTGAGCTAGCCACAGTGTAAATGCCACTGGAAGCCCAGCCAAATGCAGGGGCCCACTGGTATAAGAACCTGGCTGCTTCCAGCTCTTGCAGGATTGGTGGTGCTTTCATGGCTGCTTCCCTGCAGTTTTGTGAAGTTTCCCACTTTGAAAGCACTTTAGCTGCCCAGTACCTGTAGCCAAAGCTCACAAAGCAGCGCCAGCCAAAGTGTGTCAGAAAAACAGCTTTCAGGCTGATTGCAAAGGAATAAGAGGATAGATTGACAGATACCAGCAAATTCTCAAAGGTGTGCAGAAATTTCACTGATTGGCCCAGTTCTGCTTTCATTTACACCAATATAAATCAGATGGGACTCCACTGACATCAGCAGAGCTGCAATGTTGTAAAACTGGTGTGAGATCAGACTTGGACTGATTTTTCACTGGGACATGGAGTTCAGAGGATGGCACAGAAGAATCTCACATGCTAACTAACCCATATGAGGAATGTTAGTTCAAGAGACAGAAAGCCTTGGCTGGAATTAAGCTGTGGAGCTGGCTGGAAAATGTGGCATTTTTCTATAGAAAATTTTGCATTTAAAAAAATTTTTTTTAAACCATCCACCCAAAACAAACAAACAAACAAACACAAAAATAACCTAGAAGTTTCAGTATTTGGCCGAAAAATTTTGGTTTCTGGCCAAAAAGTCTGGACTCAAATTCAAATTTTTCAGCAGAAAGCAGATACTTATTGCAAAAAATTCTTAGTCAAAAACCCAAATTTTCCATCAAAAAACAGTTTTTAAGAGCCCTATTAAGCAGAGAGCAGAAGTCCTGGATAATCTTTGCTTTAAAAGCTCAGTGTCTGAGCCTTAGTCTTCATCCAGAGCACCCCTTGGTAGGTCAGTTTTGGCCTCTCTATAGCCAACTTTGCCAATGCACCTCCATCCTGTCCCATAGCACTCCCTGCTGTGCCTGTCTTGTGCTCCCTACACAGTTGTACTGATGTATCTCAAGCCCAGCCTGCAGCACTAATAAACCCTCAATCTTACAGTTCTTCTGTGCTTGGGATTTGGGGAGATGGATTATTGGGGCAAGCCAAGTTGATGAGAGTCTGGTGAGGATGGGACAAGAGGTGCCCACTTAGACTGGTGCTTGGATTGAATCCTTCCAGGCTCAACAATCTCCTCTTAATCAAGAGTAATTAATGACCTTGTTGAGGATCTCAGCCTCAGCCCTTCCCTGCTCATGTACCAGCCCAAGGGGGGAGGAGACAGTGGAGAAGAGGGTAGAGAATTAATTGGATATTGTGCTGGGAATCGCCTCCTGGTTGCTGTCAATCTTTGAGTGAACAGCCTCTTGTCTCACTCAATGGGAACTTTATATGCTCCTTTAATCCTCCAGTCTGTATTGTCAGAGCTTCTCCCTCCTCCTGTCTCTTCTCCCCACCCCAAGACTTCTGATGACCCCAGCTGGCAATCTCCTGTCTGATGCAATACATAGAAGCCCTTAACTAACACACAGTGATCTATATAGGCAATAAAGTCTCCCCTTTACAAGGGCTTGCAGGCAAAATATATGCAAATGCTTGTCCCAGTATGGGTGGTTAGGTGTGTCACAAAAGCAATGACACAGTTTGGCATGATTTACTCTCTCTTTGCAGCAGAGGGCCAGGACTGGAGTAGTGGGAAGTGCTGCAAGTCAGGGTGGAAGTGCTTGGGCCGAGCTGTGCATGTGACCTAAAGTTAGAGACAGCAGGCGACTGCTTCAGGTAGGGACTGAGGTGCAGAAGCAGAGTGGTGCCTGGGAGACCAGGATGGAAATAGCAGGGAGTTTAGCCAGTCAAGCCAGTCGTTGGCAGAGCTGCCGGAGGGTGGGGCACAAACAGACAGCAGAAGATGTTCCCAGTCAGAGGGCTTGTCTACACTGGCACTTACGGCGCTGGCCAGAATGGCAGAGCTATAGGGGGACCCAATGTGGGGTTGCTACAGGTCAGGACTGAGTTGAATTGCCTCCCTGGATTGTGACTAAAACAAAACAGGATAATGTTCCCTAGATTCAGTGCGGATGTGGAGGTGAGGGATACAACCAAGTGTCTATAGTTTGGACAGACACGTGTACATTTGCAAATAGAATTTCCTTTGTTCTTCTAAACAAGTGAAGTACCAGCTCTCCCCAGCAATGCACACTGGCTGACTCCTCATAGATGTCACGGCAGAGTGGGACTCCTGAGGAGAGCTGAAGAAGCAGGGGCACTGGCCTTGAGGGCTAGTTCAGGGAGGGCATTTGGAACACACAGGAAGGTGCAAATATACTTGTGTGAGGAAATGACAAATGGAAGACAAAGCTGGTGTCACAGGTGGAGCAGGAGGCAATGTACGGCAACCCCCATTCATGTCCATCTCATAGATGGTGCCCAGATGCCCTGCACGCATCTGTCGCAGAGACGGCCTGTGGGCGCCCCCTGTAGCCTACATCCCAGAGAAAGTGCATGGATGACAATCAAAGACTGCATGAATTCTCCACAATATCCCCTTCACAACAGCTAGCTCCAATTCCACACATTGGCATTTCTTCCTTCATCTCCTCCCGCAGACCATCCAGCCTCCCGCTGTCATCCTCTTCCCTGTTGATTGATCTTGCCGTCTCATCCTTTCTCCCTGTATTACCAACGTTCTCAGGAATTGCATCTCTGGGGGTGCCTCCTTCTCTGCAGAATCCTCCTGACCTTCCTTTCTGCTTGTCTCAACCATATAAACTTGATGCTTCTTCGTAACTTCCTTTAGCCAAATGTCAACAAGCCACCAGATGGGCAAGAGGAGCCTCCTCCAATGCAACTCCATCTCCTCCCTCTCCCTCCTCATCCCAGAGTTTCCATTTGACTGCATAGTCTACAACCTTCATGCCATCCTTTACACTGGATTCTCCTTCTCTTTTGAGGTCTGGGCCCTGCCTTTGGCTGCCTCTGCAACTCTGACCAAAAGTAGCATGACCTCCCTGCAGGAGTCTTCATGCAGGTCAACATCTCCTCCTGCCAAGACTATTGAAACTCCCTTCTCCGACCTCCTATCCCACTTTTCTAGATTCCAGCACACTTAGAATACTGCTATATTCCCTTCTCGTCCATACAAAGCAGCTTGGCCAGCCCATCTAGCTCAGCACTGCCCTCCTTGTGTTTGCCACCGTCGGGCCATCCTTATGGTCCCTGTCTTTCAACCTCTCTCCAGTTGTCTAGCACTGGCCTCTTGTCTATCCCTTTCCACTGTCTTACCACTACTGGTGAAAATTCTTGCTCCTTTGCAGCTCCCTGTCTTTGTCTTGCCTTGCTCCCTCTGATAAAAAAGTGCAGAATTTCACTCATTAAAACACTGTCTGAAAGATGCTGTACATAACACAGTGGCATCCCACTGCAGCTGAATTCCCCAGTGTCTGCGGTGTCCCCTCCAGTGAGCAGCCCTGGAACAGGGAAAGAAACCTCAAGACTCAACCACATGAAAGAAGAATGAAAGTTAAAGCAAACGCTGTGTGGAAGCCAAGCACCCCTTTGGTGAGCTGTTCCTGCCCTGTGAGCTGGGCGTTGGAAGGGCACTAGCAGCCAGCAGCCTGCCTGAGTTTCTCCCCTGTGGGTTCAGGTCCCTGCTCTGGGAATGTGTACTGTTCCTCAAGAGGCTGGCAGCATCTCCTGAAGCCAGGAGGCCATGTTCCTTCCCACATTACCACATGAATAGGGCCGGGGGGGCAAGCCCCCACTGTCCACTCAAGCAAACAATTTGGCTAGCAAATTGACATAATTATAAGGGACACAGAGAAAAGAAAGGAGCGCCCCCTCCCCTGCGCTCCAGAGGGCCCGACCCCTGCCGAGTTACTTAGACCCTTTGTGAGACTCAATGCTAGGTACTGATTAGAAAACGTATGCCTTTTTCAAGGGCTCTAAGTGATTGGCTGCTTTAATCTGATTACAATTTACAGAGCTCCTTCAGAAGGGTCTGAAGAGCCGTTCACACACACATGGACACAGGGTCCAACACACACACACACACACACACACACACACACACACACACTGAGACCAACCCACACATATATGACTAGACACACTGTGACTGACGCACACACATATGGACACACTGAGCCCAACACACATACAGGCGACACACTGAGATTAATGCACAGCTAGACTGTGCCTGACATACATGCATGCACACAGATACACCATGACACACTCTTTCTCTCTCTCTCTTACACACACACACACACGGACACACAGACCGACCCATGCACACCACAACTGACACACATGCACCTGTGCACAGGCACACTAAGACAAACACATGTGCACACCGTGACTGACATGTGCACAGAGACAGACACCCTGACAGGCAGATGCCTCCCTACAGCTGCGCAGTGGGGTTCCTATTCCAGGGGAGCTAGTGAGCTAAGTACAGGCCTTGCCCTTGTAAGTAGCTCTGTGGCAGCCCTTTCAGCAGCTGGCACATGATCTAAACCCACCTGCTTGCCTATTCACCATAGGATTAAATGCTGCTGTTCCCCATCTTGCCCCTTGCCCCCTTCCAGAGCCATTTAATGGCCTCCCCTGGAGAAGCCACTATCTTTACATGAGAGTTTGTTTTCATCCTTTCTGCTTCTTGGCCCCAGGGCATTAACTGCCAGGCTGAGCCTTAGTGCCTGCATGAACATGGGTTGGTTCATCCAGCCCTCTTCCCATGGGAACCTGTCTCAGGATAGATTCGGTCAGTGGCTTCATCCTTCCCATCCAACGGGTACTTCCTAATCCCCAGGAGTCTGGGCCTGAAGCCTTCCATGACTTCTTTTCCCATACATCTTCCTGCCCTCCAAAAGAGGCCAAACCTATGCTCTCATCAGCCCCCCAACGGGAAGCTCCCAGCCGGCTGCCACTGAACTTCACATATGCCACCTTGAGACTGGCATTCTTTGCCAAGGCTCTGCTGGGGGTAGTGGGAAGCAAAAGGGGCACTCAATCTACAGAGCCTAGCCCACCATCTCCCAGGGACAGGCACGGAAACGTACCACCAGGGAGGAACACAGTCCAGAGCAGAGCAAGGGCCTGGGGCAGGGAACACACAATCCTAGCATGCAGCAAAGAATCCTGTGGCACCTTATAGACTAACGGACGTTTTGGAGCATGAGCTTTCGTGGGTGAATACCCACTTTGTCAGATGCATAGCATGACACAAGGAAACAGGAGTAGCTCTCCCTGTGGTATAGACCTGGGGGACTGTGCAGAGCAGGGCACAGATAAACACTAGCACTTCCATTGCATGGTGATAAGCCGCTAGAGATGACGTAAATAGACAGGTAAGGATAGGGCCAAAGCTGGCTGGCCAGGATAAGCTGAGAACCACGACGCCTGGATCCACCTGGGTCCTTGGGAGCTCCCTCTCTAGTATGCAACAGGCCCATTAAAAAGACTCACTTGAATATTAGGGGTTGAATATTTTAAGATTCACTTTTTAAAAGGGGGCAGTTTAAGACACCTAAGAGGTTTCTTAATTGTTGCCGGGTAGATTTCCCCCAGATGAAGGTACGTGCACAGAAAGGCCTGCTGTTTCCTTCCCTAGTGAAACCAGATTGTGAGGTGAGCTGTGGTGGATTTAGAGTTAGTGGAACCCTGTGCACAGCTTCATTTTCACCATTCCCCTCTCCCAGGACCCAGCCAAGTAAAAGAACATTCGCTCTTATCTCCCCTGTTTTTCATTCTTTTTTTTCTTCATCCTCCTCCTATATTGTAAATAATAGGAAATAAATGAAATAAAGTGAGGTACTTTGACTGGGGCAGGGGGTTGGGAAGGGGTAGGAGTGCAGGATCTGGGAGGAAGTTTGGGTGAGGGGTCCAGGCTCTGGCAGAGGGTTGGGGTGTGGGAGGGGATGAGGGGTGTGGGTTCTGGGAGGAAGGTTGGGTGTAGGGTGCGGGTTCTGGCCGAGGGTTGGGATGTGGGCGGGGATCAGGGGGGCAGCGCTTACCTTGGACGGTGCAGCTCCCAAAGTGACCAGCACATTCTTCTGGCAGTGCCTTCTAGGTGGTGGGGGGAGGAGGTCTCCATGCACTGCTGCCCACAGGCGCTGCCCTCGCAGCCTCCATTAGTCACAGTTCCCAGCCAATGGGAGCTGCGGAGTCGGCGCTCAGGGTGGGGGCAACGCATGGAGACATACACACACATCCCAGAGCCTAAGGGAAATGCCGGCTGCTTGCGAGAGCGGGGCAGCGTGGAGGGAGGGAGGGAGGCAAAGCAGGCAGAGAGCACCTTAGCCCTGCTGCACTGCTGCTGGCACATCTCTGCATGCCCCTTAGGAGGAGGTGGGCAGCGGGTCTCCGTGCACTGCCCAGAGCAGAAGCAGCACACAGAACAACCTCCCTCCAGCCAGGGGCAGTCAAAGAAGTGCCAGCAGCCGGTTGCTTCTGGGAGCACCGTGGGCCCACCAGCCATGGAATGCAGGCGGCCTGCCTGCCTGAGTGCTTCTGCGCTGCCACATTTTGGGGGCCCAGTGCCACCGCATGGTGTGTTTAATGGTTAATCCGCTCCTGGGGGTGAGGGAAGTGGGATTAAATCTTTCCCCTACAGCCCTAGGAATCCAAACACCATAGCACTGAATTAGAGCATGGGAGCATGGATGTGCCCCAGGCCTAGTCCTCAGTCACTCCCTTCCTGCTCCTGGGGCAGGGGCCAGACAGTGACTTTAAGCACTTCACCATGCCCCTGACATACCCCGACCTAATCCTCTACTGCAATGTTTCCCAAACTTGGGACGCCACTTGTGCAGGGAAAGCCCCTAGCAGGCCGCGCCAGTTTGTTTACTTGCCGCATCCGCAGGTCTGGCTGATCGCAGCTCTCACTGGCCGCAGTTTGCTGCTCCAGGTCAATGGGAGCTGCTGGAAGTGATGGCCAGTACATCCCTCAGCCTGCCAGGGGCTTTCCCTACACATGCGGAGTCCCAAGTTTGGGAAACACTGCCCTACTGGGAGTGCTTACCTCTGCTCCACACCAGCCAGCAAGGCCCTCAGTGGGGAGAGGTATTCCTAATGGGGCCATTTCCATCCCCTTGAAGGTCCCCATTATGGTGTCAAGGCTGCATAAAAAGGAGGTGAGCGAAAATGAGACTCAAGCCCCATAAGTCAAAATAGAAAATGAAACTCGTCAGGCTTGAGTGAAATGCTCTGCAAACAAAGAGCATCACAGGGAAATCTTGAATACCACGTGCAGATGTGGTTGCCCCATCTCAGAAAAGATATATTGGAATTGGAAAAGGTACAGAAAAGGACAAAAAAATAATTCGGAGTATGGAACAGCTTCCGTATTAGGAGAAATTAATAAGACACTAGGACTTTTTGGCTTGAAAAAGAGACAACTAAGGAGGGATAATACAGGTGTACAAAATCATGACAGGTGTGGAGAAAGTACATAAGGAAGTTTTATTTACTCCTCCTCATAACACAAGAACTAGGGGTCACCAAATGAAATTAATAGGCAGCAGGTTTAAAACAAAAGGAAGTATGTATTCACACAGCACACAGTCAATCTGTGAAATTATTTGCCGAGGGTGTTATGAAGGCCAAAACTATACCAAGGTTCAAAAAAGAATTAGAAAAATTTATGGATAGGTCCATCAATGGCTATTAGCATAGTATCCGTAGCATCTGTGTGCCAGGGATGGATCACTTGATGATTACCTGTTCTGTTCATTCCCTCTGAAGCGCTGGGCATTGGCCACTGTCAGAAGACAGGACACAGGGCTAGATGGACCTTTGGTCTGACCCAGATGGCCGTTCTTATGGAAAATGCAGTAAGGTCCCCAAGCTCCGGGGAGAAGTTAGTTAAGCAGGGAAAGGACTACTTCACAATACTGGAATGGCTTTTTATCACATTAATAGAGTGATTAGCACAAAAGACTGAAGCTCCTAAGGTCTGTCCCTGGCTCCCTACAGGCATGAGGGTGGGGGGCTAGGATCCCTGCCAATTCAGTCAGCTGAACTGCAGAGGCAGGGGCAGCTCATCTCCCTCTCTCCAGTTGACCCAGGAGTGGCACTGATTGCTACCAGCCTCATCACAAGGGCTTGAGTCTTCACTGCCTTGCACATTGTGCCATCAAGTCCACCAGGACAAAACCCTGCCACTTGGATCTGATCATGTTCCCATTCCCTTTGCAGTGCTGTAAGGTGCATGCAATGGAGACTCTGACTCAGGTCCTGTGGGGTTGTCAGGAAGAGCTTCCCTTTTAAAGATCCAAACTGCCCCACAACAGCCCAGCCCTTAGTTTTTCCCACCCTTCCCAAGCAGAGGTGGATTAAGACTTACTGGGGCCCTGGGCACAAAGAACATTTGGGCCCCTCATGCCCTCCTCACCACGAGGCCCTGCCCCCTGCTCCTCCTCTTTCCCCAAGGCCCAGCTGACTGGCCAGGCCAGAAGCCAGAGCCGGACCATGGTAAGAGCTGCCCAAGGAGCCTGGCTGCTGTGGGGAGCCCCAGGCCTTCCACCTGTCCTGGGCAGTGTGGGAACATGGGCTGGGGGCTGCTCTTGGACACCCCAGCCCCTCGCACAGGGCAGTTGGAGGGTCATGGGCTCCCCTCAGCTAATCCACCACTGTGCATAAGCATGTCTCTTCCCTTCCAGTACTGGCCCATACTGCCACAGTGCTCCAAGCTGCAGACTTCTGGCCATTACTGCAGAGGATGGCAGTCCTTTTTTTTTTTTTTTTTTAAATAGCAGGGTCGTCTCAGGTCAAACTCAGACAAACCCTGATTTCTACCAGAGCATCTCCTGGCACTGGGTTTCCTCGCCCCGGGAACACAGCGTTTCAGAGCCTCCTCCTTTGTCACAATGTTTTTCAGTTCCACCAAGCAAACTGTCCAATTAGAGCAGGGCCTCTTGCTTCCATCTTTGCCGACATTTAATTAACATGCTGCCGCTGGCAGCTGCTGACAAATTCCAGAAACATGTTATAAAGGGTTTTTGTCTTTACCCAGCATGGAAAATGAGGGTGTCACATCCAAAGGGGGCGTGAATAGCTACTTTCATCTCCCCTCCTCAGGTGTGAGAATTACAGAGAGACATAGAGAAGAGATCCAATCACCCCTCCCTCCGCCTTTCTTTCCTTTTCCCTCTCTGTTCCTCATACATTACCCTGAGAAATACACTGGCTCCAGAACGGGTTTTCTCCACTGCCTCCAAATTCCTCTCTTATTGCCAGTTTTTCCCTTATGTCCTTGATGGATGGGAGGAGGTCGAGTGGCTAGAGCACTAGACTGAAACTCAGGAGACTTGGGGTCTATTCCTGACTCTGTTGAGTGACCTTGGGCAAATCACTTCCCCACTCTGTGCCTCGGTTTCCCCATCTGTAAAATGGGGCTAATGCTATTGCCCTCCTTTGTAAAGCACTTCCAGCTCTACCAATGAAAAGCAATATACAAGAGCTAGGTATTATTAACATGGGAAAGGGATCCACATTCTGTATCTTGGACTCTGACGGATCAGGAACCCCCAGCATAACCATCTAGATAGAAGGGAATGATCTGTCCCAGGAGAGGGAGTAGACAAGAAGGAATGGCTGAAACCAACAAAGAGGGAAAAGTTCCTAATAGTCAGTGAAACAGCTTCCCCAGGAGACTGATGGATGCCCAGTCACTGTAGCCTGGAGAATATGGGAGTTGGGACAACAGAGGCAGCAGTTCTGCTCAGACTGGAAGAGCAAAATGATCCATTTTCACAAGGGATCAATGTGCAGCAAAAATATTTCCCACAAATAGCCAGTACAACACCATTTGGACCCAAACACCAGCAGTTTGGAGAAGCAGAGGCAGGACACCAATGATCCACAAGGCAGTCCTAGGCCCAGATCATCAGAACCATGCAGGTGTGATATCTGTGTGCATGGCTATTGTGATTTCACATGCAGTGAGTATAACTGTGCACCCAAATGTCCAGCCAGACCTCAAACCAGTCACTGATATGGACACTGGCTGAGAATGTGAGCACAGCTGGGATGGTTGTGCTTACGGAGTACAAGACTGATTTTCAAGTGCTCAGCATTTGCCATCAGAGCCAGATTTCCAAAAGGGCCCACCACCCCGCATGCTGAGCAATTTGGAAAATTTATTTTGGTGCCTAAATGGGAGCTGAGCTCTTTGGGAAATCTGAGCCCATGTAAGTGCTCGGTTCTAAGCAGTTGGGCCCTGATATGTCCCAGACACAATAGCATTGTCAGCCCCTGGTATTCAAAACACACGTGTCTGAAGTCAATCTGAAAGCAGACCATGTGGGCCCAATTCCCCGAGGTGTGGAGCTTCCCAGCTCCCCTGACTCCAGTGAGAGTTGAGGGGAGGGGGCTCAGTGCCTGGGAAAAGATGGATTGCAATGTATTTCAGGAACATGGTGCTGGGCCATAGGCCAGCTGATTCCCCTCACCCCATGTCCTTGGATTTTAGATGCACTCTCCTTTGTTTTCACCAGCAGTATTCCCGTTCCCCACCCCACTGTAGTGGTAGGAGGGGGCTGTTGGCCTGCTCAAGGAAGCTGGTAGCATGGGACTCTGTGCAACAAAAACAGGGATCAACTTGCCCTCCTCCCCCACCCCAAACCTTCTACTGAGGGCTGAAAGATTCCCATGAACCAATCACGTGGCAAGTGAATCTGTCTCTATCCCAGCATCCTCCCATAATGGCTCCCTTTGTATTGCTACTGGGGGAAATAGGACAACGGCCAGAGTCCCACCTGAGTCTCACTGCTCATTACCCAACGGTGCACAGCGCTGGAAAGAATAACACGGAGCTTTTTATTCACACATCCAAGGAGCAAGAGCTAATGGCAAAGAGCCGGGAGAGAGAAGGGCAGCCGAACTCCAGCAGTCAGGGACCTGGTGGTCAGGCCAAGAAAGCAAACACTTGTTTTGAGTCAGCATCGCAAAGGAACTGAGAAAGGGGTAGGCACCCAGACTCCTGGGTTCTAATCCTTGGAGCAAGTCACTTTCTTTCCTTGTGCCTCTGGGTCCCCATCTGCCAAATGGGGGCAATGATGCTTACCCACCTCACAGGGGTGTTGGGAGGGTTAATTATTAACGATTGCAAAGCACTGGATATGTGCCAAGCATGATTATCTCCTCTAAGTGTAACAGCGCCCCCCAGCTGCAAGGACAGGCTTCTCTTACCCTCGAATTGGATCCATTATTATTGTCACTTCACCCTCCACAATCCCCAGCATCCAAGGTGTCATGGGGCCCAGTTAACTCTGGGCCTAGGCACAGTGCCAGCTGAATTGTTTCAGTGTAAAATCTGGGAACTTGAAACCTAAGAGATCCCACCCAGCAAGCACCTAGTAAAACAACTCCCCATAGGTGCTAAGCCCTCTCCCACTGCTGCTGCCCCATGGCAGTGGTAAGGGAGATGCCCCAGTGTCTGTTTCAAACCTCTGGCCCTGTGCACAGACATATGGCTTCACTGGCTGTTCTCCAGAGTGTTGCTTAGTGTAAACAGGGCCTCTTCCAGGCTATCCCACCATGGAGGGGAATGTGGGAAAGGAAATGGGGCCTTTGGAAGCTCTCAAAGAGTCTGCGTCCAGTTGGGGATTGGCGCAGGGCACCTCCTTTTCTAGAAATACACCAATAGTTTATCTGGGGAGCTAGAGACTGAGGAGGAGTCCAAATGCCACCTAAAGGAAACCCAGAGGGAGAGGCAAGTCAGAGGTCTGTCTGTGACCTCTTAACAGCAGGATGATGGAGAGTATCCCTCCCTCCCACCAGCCACCTGGCACATTCCCCTGGCAGTTGCCCAGCACCTGCACTCCTCTCCCCCGACTAGGCTAGTGACTGAGCAGTCGCCTTTGGGGTAAGGTTTCAGCACGCTGGGCCTGGCCTGAGACACAGGAGCTGTGCCGTTTAGCACCTCTCCTTACCCTTCTCCTGATGAAATCCTGCCCTTTACTGTGATACCAACAACAGGCAGTTAGTACATTCACACCGCACACCCGTATACACCCAATCCCCAACCCCCGTCCTGCCGTCCCCACACCAAAGAGGTCTCGGTGCCCAGCATTTCTGCCATGAGGCAAACATGCTGGCATGGATCCCTGATGGATGAGCCCATGTGTGCATGGCACTGGCCAGTGCCCTGTGCTTGTGTGTTGCCATGAGGGCAACTGGGATCTTTTAGTCCCTGTCCATGCAGTGCTTCCAAGTGCTGGGTGCTAGTGCTCTACCCAGCTCGTGGGCTCTTCAAGGCCTGCCCTCCCCATGCGTCTCAGCCCTGCCTACCCAGGTGGGTTAGGAAGTCACAGGTTTGAGGGTGGGGTCATGCATAGGGTACAGGCTGCTCTCCTCATCCTCAGGCACCTGCAAAGACAACGAAATTTCCATCAGGCCCCAGTGCCCTGTCATGAAGGTATCGACAGAACCTGCTTTCCTGCCGGTGGAGGGTGCCATAGCCACACAGATGGGGAGGAAAACTATAAACAATGATGCGGCCATGTCATGGACAATAGCGCCACCTTGTGACACACGACAACTCCCAAACAGTCCACATAGCTCAGGTCCAAAGCCACAAACAGGATTCCAACACCTCCTCCTGCCACTCACCAGCCCGTCACAAAACCTCATTACCCCAGCCATATGGACACCGAATCCCAAATCCCCATAAGCCGAAGGGCACCTGACTGTGACACCCTCTCCACCACTTTATGCAAACAGGCCACCAGGCCCCAAAGCCCCCCTGCCCTGGCCACAGTGACGAGGTCCAGCCCCTATAGCTCACCTCCCAGTAGACATCATCCTCAAAGCAGTTCTCATCTGCAGGGTCCCCCAAGAATGGGATTTTCAAAATAGCACCTTAAAGCCACAAAACAGAGAGTGAGATGGGAAATGCCACCATCAGTGAGAAACAAGCGTGTCAGGGCCAGGGGCAAGCGGCCAGGGCCAGGGATGAGCCCCGCTGGGGTGAGCGGCCGGGGTAGGGATGGGTCAGGGAAACTATTCCCTCCCAGTGTTGTAGGTGAAGTGAGGTTGGGTCAGTTTTGAGCGTGCCTAGCCCTGGCCCTTCATATTCTCCCTGCTCTGCAGGCCTGGGTGGTCTTGTTTCAAGGAACTCGGTGTTATTCAGTGGAGTTCACAGGCTGGGGGTAATTTTAAAGGGTGACTCATGAGGTGCATTATAGCAATGTGGGCAACCCTATGGGAAACAGCTGCAGAAGAGGCCATCTCCTCCCCTACTATCTGTTAGATGCTGAAAGCAGAAAAGCACTTCCTAGAATGGTAGGGTTACCAGACATCCCGATAAAATCAGGACTGTCCTGATATTTAGGCATTTGTCCCACAATTTGTCCCAATATTTCGCACTCCTTGTTTGTTTGTTTTTTTTCTCCCCCCAGGAGGACTCCCCTCCTACCCCCAATGTGTCCCAATATTTTCCTCATCCCATCTGGTCACCCTATAGAATGGAGACCGGCTTGTGAGTGAGCTGCTCTGAAAAAAGTTGACAGCCCTAGGAGGCAGTGGGAGAGGTTTGGGCTAGAATTCTGCAGCCCACAGGATGGTAGCAGCAAAAGGTCAATTGGAGAAATGCAGAGCATCTGACTGCAAGTGTAAGAGCCAATCAGAGGCAGAAAAAATTAGAACTAGAGCTCACCCCTAGCTCAGCACTGAATCAAACCAGACGCACAACTAACCCAACCCAACCACAAACTGAACCAGACCCAGTCAGAGACAATCCCAAATGAACCTCTAAGTTGGACCCAACCCCACTCAGAGACAACCCCAAATGAATCCACAGCCACCTCCAAACCGGCCCAAGGGCTCAGGCTGAACCTGCTGAGATTCAGGGTTCTACATTCGCTGGTCTATTTCCTCTCCCCCTTCTGGGCTTGTGGGGTTCAGCTGAAAGCAGAAGCTTTGGGGACCTCACAAGCCTGGGCCTGTTTTCCCTGGAAATGCTCAGCCCTGTTTGAGATACAGAACTGATCCCCTAAAATTGTTATGTTTCCCATTCATTGCAGCCTTCCTGGTTCTTGAAGTTATTTTCTGGTCCCCCTTTTGGTTCATAACATGCCCTGAAGTCTCATCGTGCCAGGCCTGCCTGGTAAAAGGGGATGGGATGGCAGATGGGGCTGCAGAACATCTGGGCAATTCCTCGCCCCCGGCTGTCAAAGATGTGCCTTATCCCAGTGTGTCTCGTGGTGGACTATATGCAAGAGCCAGGATCTGCCCATTCTGCTGGGGACCTGCAGGGCACAGTGCAGCACTACCGTGTGAGGCAGGCCCTCCTCCAGAGGGCAGTACTTTTGGAAATGACATCATAGTTTCAACCAATCAGTATTTTCCACATGACATCATTACATCTGGAAGTGCCACTTTTGGAGGTCGGACTTCCTGCAATGCTAGGGTGGGAGAGGTATTAAGGGGTTGTTGTGATAGGGCCAATGGGGAACAAAATAGTCCTTGATATGCTACATGTTTGCAAGCCTTAGGGATCGTCTCAATTTCAGGGGCTGCATGTGGGAGCAGAAGAGTTCTTCTAGTCCAGGAGATGGACCCTTCCTGTAAGCCAGGGTCTGAGCAATTCGAATGGCTGAGCCGGCCACTCTACAACCACAGCCTGGACCTGGGCCTTCTCCTCCGTTCCCTGCACCCCACCCACTCACCCACAATGGCCCCTCCAGCCAAGGCCATGGCCAGGGACACGAAAATGCCAGCTGCCTGGAACCCCCCTTGGACACTGGGTGTCCGATCCTTGTAGTCACCCGTGAAGTCAAAGGCACTGATGAGCCTGCGAGGAAGGGAAATGGTGAGACCAGCTGTCAGAGAAATATTCCTCTGAGTTGGGGAGTCCACGCTGTGGGGGATGGGGGAGCTGCATTCACAGCCCCTTCAAACCATCTCCCCGGCACTGAGTGCTCACGTTCCCATTGAGGAGTGGGGAGATTGTAGCAACATAGCCCAGCCTCTTTGCTTGTATTCCTTCTTTTCCAGCCATCCCCCTCCCCCAGAGCCTCAGCCTGGACCAACAGGCTGCACACTAGAGGGGTCCAAAAACATTCTGAGTGGTGCTGGGCCTGGGGTGGCTTCCAGGCCTTCACGGTTTATCCTGGAGTCTGACCCGGAAAAGGAAGCAACGGAGATAAAGAGATGCCCCTTCATGAACCCAACTGCCCTACTCAGAGTCCTCCAAGACCCAGAATGAAGGTGGGCCTTGGAGTTATAGGGGCTCCCAACAGGAGGCAGCTGGAAGAGGCTGCAATCCTCCAAGCCTGACTCAGCCCTACAGGCCCAGCACCACTCAGGATGCATATCTGTAAGGGGACATTCTGCTGCTGCCACTGACTCATCTCTCATCTCCCTCCCTCCTCAACATGCATGCTGGCCCATAACCCACCCCACTGCCAAGGGAGAGATTTAAGCAATCTTACCCTTCCTTTCCATACACCTCTTCAGTGGCTGTGGCTGCGGTGACAGCCCCCACAATGCCCCCAATAAGCCCTGGCATGGCATGTAGGTTGTGGATGCCGCAGGTGTCCTGGATGCGCAGCTTGGACTCCAGGAATGGCTGGAAGGAATGGAGGAGAAAGAGAGAGGGAGAGATTATTTCTTCTTCCTAAGAGGCAAGAGACTGGAATTCCTCTGAGCAGCGCTTACCATGAGGTAGACGAACCCAACGGTGGACACAATGCCACAGAGGAATCCAACGATGAGGGATCCGTATGGAGTCAGCATCATCTCTGCGCTGGTCCCCACAGCCACACCACCGGCCAGCGTTGCATTCTGGATATGAACCTGCGCAAATAACGCTCATGTCTTACCACTTTGGCTTTGGGATAAGAGAGTTTTAAACCCATTACTGGCAACATTTCAAGCCAACGAAGAAGAAAAGCAGGGGAACTGGCTGAGAAAATGTTCCGAGAAAAAATGAAGATCTGGGCCCATTTTCATTTGCACTGGGATTGGCTCCCTGCCCATCGCAAATTCCCAATTACTGGATTTGCCTGAAGCCAGAGATTTTTGACCACCAAAAGTTATGTGAATGGGAGGAGAATGAAGACGAAATGTCAACAGCTGATGGGCTGGGGTATCATTTTCATGTAGTGGAAACAAAAAACTGTATATACACACATGCGCATTGCTGCACAGATATGCCCAAAGTTCGGTGCTGGCATAAGCACAGCACTGTATGGGGCTTGCTGTCTCTCACATACACACGCATGTAACACCCAGAAAACACCGTATGGGCCCTGCTCTGATACACACATCACTGTATGGGCCCCTCTCCCTCACAAACACACACATCTAACACCATGTGCTTGCATGACACCGTACAGTTCAACCCTGGAACATGCCCACCGCCATGGGACCATTCCCACTGGCTCTGCAGCACAGGTATCTGCATGACTCTGCTGTCCTATGGGTCCACCGGCACACAGGTGATCACACATATCTGCTCCTCTATTTGCCCAAGCATGCCCACACGCCTGCTGATGCATGGATACCGCACATGGTTTTCATGCCAGAGCTTTGCAAATGATTCATCCCACTAACATGGCTCAATCTGCTGTTGCATCCAGAGCTCCTAGCCTCAGAGGCTTTGCCTCTTCCATACCCCATGAAATCCAGTGCATACTCAGGAAAGGTAGCAACCTCCAATCAGACTGCCTGGCCCTTCAATCATCCATGAGCCAGGAGAGGGCACAGCTGGCATCTCCATCCTGTGCTTACCATGTTGAGCTTGCCTTTCTTCTGCAGCAGGCTGGAGAAGGCCACGGTAGTGAGGACACAGGAGGCCAGTGAGCAATAGGTGTTAATGGCGGCTCGGTGCTGTGCATCCCCGTGGTTTGAAACAGCTGAGTTAAAGCTGGGCCAATACATCCACAGGTACAGGGTACCTGGGAGAGGAGGGGCAGGGGTGGATCAGTGTGGGAAAGGAATAGGAGGGAGGGGAAGGAAAACAGGGAGCAGCAAGGGGAAAGGGGGTTAAAAAGAAACCACAAGAGATGATAGTTATATGGAGAGCAGGCTAAAGCCGGCTGTGCCCCAAACTCCCAGCTCTGCCTCCAACGTCAACTCTTCCCGAAACACTCCAACCAGAAACTCAAAGCTGCAACAGCATGTGGAGCCTTTCATTTCTAGGGCACAAATTCCAATCGGACCCCAGGCTGGGGGGACTGGGGGCTCTGGGGTGTCTGGGAATGGGACATGGAACCTCTCACTTCACAGCAGCATTTCCAGTCAGACCCCAGGCTGGGGGACTAGGGGCTCTGGGGGTCTGGGAATGGGACATGGAACCTCTCACCTCACAGCAGCATTTCCAGTCAGACCCCAGGCTGGGGGACTAGGGGCTCTGGGGGTCTGGGATGGCACATGGAACCTCTCACCTCACAGCACCATTTCCAGTCAGACCCCAGGCTGGGGGACTAGGGGCTCTGGGGTGTCTGGGATGGCACATGGAACCTCTCACCTCACAGCACCATTTCCAGTCGGACCCCAGGCTGGGGGACTAGGGGCTCTGGGGTGTCTGGGATGGCACATGGAACCTCTCACCTCACAGCAGCATTTCCAGTCAGACCCCAGGCTGGGGGACTAGGGGCTCTGGGGGTCTGGGAATGGGACATGGAACCTCTCACCTCACAGCAGCATTTCCAGTCAGACCCCAGGCTGGGGGGACTAGGGGCTTTGGGGTGTCTGGGAATGGGACATGGAGCCTCTCACCTCACAGCAGCATTTCCAGTCAGACCCCAGGCTGGGGGGACTAGGGGCTCTGGGGGTCTGGGAATGGGACATGGAACCTCTCACCTCACAGCACCATTTCCAGTCAGACCCCAGGCTGGGGGGACTAGGGGCTCTGGGGTGTCTGGGATGGCACATGGAACCTCTCACCTCAAGCAGCATTTCCAGTCAGACCCCAGGCTGGGGGACTAGGGGCTCTGGGGTGTCTGGGATGGCACATGGAACCTCTCACCTCACAGCAGCATTTCCAGTCAGACCCCAGGCTGGGGGACTAGGGGCTCTGGGGGTCTGGGAATGGGACATGGAACCTCTCACCTCACAGCAGCATTTCCAGTCAGACCCCAGGCTGGGGGGACTAGGGGCTTTGGGGTGTCTGGGAATGGGACATGGAACCTCTCACCTCACAGCAGCATTTCCAGTCAGACCCCAGGCTGGGGGACTAGGGGCTCTGGGGGTCTGGGAATGGGACATGGAACCTATCACCTCACAGCAGCATTTCCAGTCAGACCCCAGGCTGGGGGGACTGCGGGCTCTGGGGTGTCTGGGATGGCACATGGAACCTCTCACCTCACAGCAGCATTTCCAGTCAGACCCCAGGCTGGGGGGACCGGGGGCTCTGGGGTGTCTGGGACGGCACATGGAACCTCTCACCTCACAGCAGCATTTCCAGTCAGACCCCAGGCTGGGGGACTAGGGGCTCTGGGGTGTCTGGGACGGCACATGGAACCTCTCACCTCACAGCAGCATTTCCAGTCAGACCCCAGGCTGGGGGACTAGGGGCTCTGGGGTGTCTGGGAATGGGACATGGAACCTCTCACCTCACAGCACCATTTCCAGTCGGACCCCAGGCTGGGGGGACTGGGGGCTCTGGGGGTCTGGGAATGGGACATGGAGCCTCTCACCTCACAGCAGCATTTCCAGTCAGACCCCAGGCTGGGGGGACCGGGGGCTCTGGGGTGTCTGGGATGGCACATGGAACCTCTCACCTCACAGCAGCATTTCCAGTCAGACCCCAGGCTGGGGGACTAGGGGCTCTGGGGTGTCTGGGACGGCACATGGAACCTCTCACCTCACAGCAGCATTTCCAGTCAGACCCCAGGCTGGGGGACTAGGGGCTCTGGGGTGTCTGGGAATGGGACATGGAACCTCTCACCTCACAGCAGCATTTCCAGTCGGACCCCAGCCTGGGGAGACTGGGGGCTCTGGGGTGTCTGGGATGGCACATGGAACCTCTCACCTCACAGCAGCATTTCCAGTCAGACCCCAGGCTGGGGGGACCGGGGGCTCTGGGGTGTCTGGGATGGCACATGGAACCTCTCACCTCACAGCAGCATTTCCAGTCGGACCACAGGCGGGGGGGACTGGGGGCTCTGGGGTGTCTAGAAATAGCACATGGCTTTACAGTTCTAAGGCACTAATTCTAATCTTATCCGGCCCCTGAGGCAGGGGGGGAACTGGCCAGCTCTGGGGTGTCAGGATTGGGAAATGGGATACACAGTTTTTCACCACTAGGGTACTGGCTCCAGTCTGGTTTCACACAGTCTGTGGGATGTGGAGGGACCTAGCACAGCTTTCATGAAGTCTTCAAGTCCGCAGTTAACTCACCGATCATAGCAAAGAGGTCGGAGTGGTACACAGAGCCTTGCTTGTCTTTACTCTGTTCCAGGTTGGGCCGGTACAGAATTCTGGTCACTGTCAGGCCAAAATAGGCTCCAAACGTATGAATGGTCATGGATCCACCAGCATCCTTAACCTGTGGACACAGAGCAGAGGAAAGGAAAATTCACATGTTGGGAGTATTCTGGCCAATCAACTGACCATCTGTCCGTCCAGCCTATGCTGGATCACTACAGGAGGGAAACAGAAATGATCCTGGTCTCTCCGACTGGCAGGCAGAACATCTCAGCCACATCCTTTCAATTAACCTCCTCTGTGGAAGGCATCATGACAAAGGGGCATTTCTGGCCCCTCCATCATGTGACTTCATGGCACATGGGTTCCAAAGCATCCCCAGAGTAGAACTACCCCGAGGTGGCAGTCCCAGTGAGGGCAGGTAAATGGCAGACAAAGAACAGGGCTTTTAAATAGAGTTTATTGCCCCTCGAAACCTAGGGCTTTTAGAACAAATATTAAAAATCCACAAAACTCCCAGTAAAGGCCATGAGCAGAGATCAGCAGTTCCAGAACTACAGACCCATCGGCAATGCTCAGATCTGGATGCAAACTTCCCAGCTGGTAAGGGGCTGACTCAGAACTCCAGGTGCAAACACCCCAGAACTTCGGGGGAAGGGAGTAATCAGGATCTGGCCACTGTGAACAATGAACCCCAGTCATCTCTGTCCTCAGCTCTTACTTGGGCTTTCCTCCTTTCCTTCACTGCTGCTGCCTCCCACCCTTGAGCGTGTTGTTTTCCCTCCTGTTCTTCTGCCTCTAAGACACACATGCAGCTGCTGAGATGAACTCTCCTGGAAGGGAGCTTTCCAAAGGCATTCTCCCTAGCTAAGTTTACCCAGAGCATTGGTGTCAGGAGGAACAACTATGCAGATGGAAATAATGGGCAGTTCCCCAAAATGAAAAGGGTTGAACTTCCATCCCCAGGCACAAGCTCTGGTCTGACCCCACCTGCACTTAGGATCGAGGTGAATGAGTTACCCTTTCAGAACAAATCTCTTTTCCTCCACCAGAGCAAAAATCTCTTGCATGCTGCCAGAGGCCCTGCTGCTCCTTTACCAGACAGCTCTTCACTTTATGGTGTGCTCTGATTTTCTTCAGCCAAAGGAATATTACAGCAGGTGAAGGCGCCCAGAGGGAAATACTGTGCAGTCATAAAGGGTCTGGCTACACCGCAAGAAAAAACCCTGCGGCAGCAGATCTCAGTCCAGGTCAACTGACCCAGGCTTGCACTCCAGGGCTAAAAATAACGGTGTAGATGTTCCTGGTGTGGCTGGAGCCCGGGCTCCAGAGACGCTCCCGGCTTTGCTGGGTTTCAGAGCCCAGGCTCCAGCCTGAATGAGAATGTCTACACTGTTATGTTTAGCTCCAAAGTGTTAGCCCGGGTCAGTTGGCCCAGGCTCTGAGACTTGCTGCTGCTGGGGTTTTCTGCAGTGTAGACGTACTCAGAGAGAGCACCAGGCCCTTTGTGTGGAGACTCCCTGGTTGCTTAGGGAAACCCCACCAGAGAGGATCCCTTGCTCTCAAGTCACGGACCCTGCTTGCAGAACCCGGGGAGATTTCCTATTCCCAGACTAAGGTAGGAGAGAAGCCAAAGGGCGGGGGAATTAGCCCCTGCTGTTTGCTCATTGATGCGTTTGGAATCTTTTCACATTTCTGCTTAAATTGTTGTGGCTGGAATTAACCCCATGTGTTGAGCCAAACAAGGAGCTGATGGACCTGACTGGAGCCAGGCACTGTACAATAACCTACAGTACAGACAGCTCTGCTGCTGCATCTCACTCCTGACCTGCATCCCCCCGCACCCAGCAGTGATATCCCTCTGCACTGCCAGAGAGGAAGGGCAGGAGGCTGCTGATTTTGCTGACTCAAGGGGAGTCTTACGTGGAGCAGGCTGACGAGGATGTACTCGTTCACAGCAAAGAGCGTGACTTGAAACAACGTCAGGATGAGCAGCTGCACGGGGCTGGTTTTGCCCAGGATGGCCCCAAAGGCAATGGAGACAGAACCCACACAGAAATCTGCATTGATCAGGCTGGGGAGCAGGGGATGGGAGAGAAAACAACCTGCAGGTTAGTAATGGAGATTCTTCCCCTCCACCACTCCCAAATCTAGAGAGCCTCACCCTTGCCCGGACACAAACCTCATCCTGGCTTCTTCACCAGCACCCCACTTGCTGGGTATGACTAGAACACTGTCCCTTTAAGGGACAGTACCACTTTTGCATCCCACTCCTCGTGGGCTAGAGTCATAGATGGAAGGCCAGAAGCGACAATTGTGATCATCTGGTCGGATCATCTGTCTAACACCGGCCACAGAACTTCCCCACAATAACTCCTAGAGCTGATCTGTTAGGAAAACATCCAGTCTTGATTTAAAAAAGGCCAGAGATGGAGAATCCCCCACAGCCCTGGGTAAACTCTGGTTAATTGCCATTATTGTACTCCGTATATGCATGGCTAAGAGTGAGATAAGTTATGGGTCTCTCTTCACTGGGGTCCCCAGAGGAGCCCCCAGTGGGAAGTTAGGAGCCACCTTGTAAGGATTAAGCCTTTTTTCTGTAGCCATATTGTAAGGTCCAAAGCCTTTGTCTGCAGCCATATTAGGAGAGCAGCAGCCAGAAGCTAAGCAGCAGAAAGTCACATCTTCACATTCTATCTAAATTACATTAAAACAATGTAATAGCAGGCTGTTAAGAAGGCCATCCTGTCTTAATAGTACCCATCATCACCAGATAAAGAAACAAATCTTAAGATGGTTAAAGAAAGCTTTGTTTGGTAGCATTCTGTCTGGCAACTTATCAACAGGTTGTGGTTATGGAATCTCTACTTCTTTGTTGTTTTGTCTTTATGGTCCCCACTCCTCTATTGTTTATCTGTATGGTCGCTGATTCTTTGATGGTTTGTCTGTCGCATAACAAATTTTGCTAGGTGTAGCTCAATTAAGGTGGTGGGGTATGATTGGTTAAAGGATTGTTTTACAATATGTTAGGATTGGTTAGAAAATTATTTAGTAATATTTTAGTTAAATGATTGGTTAAGGTACAGCTAAGCAGGACTCAAGTTTCACTATTTAAACTGGATCCAAAAGGAAGTTCTTGGGAACCAACCGCAGGACACAGCCCCAAGATCAGAGCTGCCAGACCACAACACGGTGCCAATTACACCGTGCGGAAACTGGAGTTCCCCACATAACCTGATCCTGACTGGTCAGCAGGAAAAGTTCGTCTGCCTTATTGGGAGTAGCGAACATTGTATATTTAGCACATGCAGTCTGTTTTGGTGATTGTTAATAAATAGAGGTTAAGTAGGATATTACTGTATAAGCCTCTTTCATTGGTGGAAGGCCCCGTAAACCCGCAAAAGATTAAATCCTGAGTCCACAGGGAATGGGTGTTTACCCAGTGCCCACGGAGGAGTAGAGCCCAGAGCCCACAGAGGGGTAAAGTTAGGTGCCTTTCGCCTGGAGCCCTAGGAACTGGGAAAGAGGGGTGGGGTGCCTAAATAAACTGGATTATGCCTGGAGCCCTAGGAACTGGGAAAGAGGGGTGGGGTGCCTAAATAAACTGGATTATGCCTGGAGCCCTAGGAACTAGGTAGAGGTGAGATGTCCTAGAATGTGCAGGTAACAAATTTAGGGTAAAAACTGGGTGCCTTATATCTGGAGCCCTAAGAACTGAGAAAGGATGGAGGTGCCTAAGTTAACAGGGTTACGCCTTGAGCCCATGGAAAGGTAAAGGTGGGTGCCCTAGAGTGTGTGTAACAGAATTTTGTGCGGGTAACACCCTAGTCCTCAGCATGTGGAGAATGTTACAATGAAGTTTAATCAGATATGAGGCTGTTTGTCCAAAAGGACCTGAGCAATGAAAGTCTCAATACTGAGGGAAAACTTTGGCCCTGACACTTGGGGCTTGGCCTGGGGCCTGTGAGAATGTGTTCTTACGTGGCTAGTCTCACCTGATCATCCATCAGAGCTAGGCACCCCTGGAATGGAGGGTGGAACCCAGCCAGAGGTACACAGTGTCCTGCACAGCTGAGGAGGGGAAGGGGAATTGGGACCAAAGACCTTTTCTTATGAAACAGGCTCCATGGGGTCTTTAACAGCAGGCAGGGCAGAAGATGTAATATGATCTGGAGTGCCCTTTCTCCACAAGGAGCAGGGGCAGAAGCTCCAGGCTGCTTAGTCCCTTCCCTGCATCTCCTCTGTCCAGCAGGAGATGGCTTCCATCAATCCAAAACCCTCTTACTTTTCCACTCCAATGAGTATCTTTCCATTCTCGAAAGAATGGAACCAGCCCTGCATCAAGAGAGCCCACTGGATCCCAAAGGCGGCAAGGAGGAAGTTGAAGCCAACAGCTCCAAAGCCATAGCGCTGGAGGAATGTCATCAGGAAGCCAAAACCCACGAAGATCATCACGTGGACATCCTGGAAAGCTGTGTCAAGGAAGAGAATTCACCATTAGCATGTGGGGGAGAGGAGGCTCCTGCAGCCTAGGGACTCGGCAATAGCCCCATTTCAGAAATATCAATGATTTTTCAGGAGAAATGTTGGAAAAAAATTATTTTAAATTTTGCATAAACATTTTAAAAACAAACTGAAAAATGAAAAACCTTCAGTTTTGGGAAATGTTTTTTAGTAAAATATTTTGGCTGTGAGGAAAAACCATCAGTGTTTGGAAAGCCCTTTAAGTAAACATTATTGGTTTTCATTTCAGTAAAAATATTCAGTGTTGAAAACAAAACACTTATCAAAATAACCTAAGCTGTAAATCACAGACATCTACCAACACATTTTTTTTGTTTTCAATCTCCATTTGTTAACAAAAAAACAGAGACTTTGAATCAGAATTAACATTTTCCATGCACACTTTTGCTTTACTAACAAACCCTTTTTCATTAAAAAAACCCATAAGTTTTGATAATTTTTTGCCCAACAACCTGCCTATACTAGGTCAGAATCCAGTGTCACTGACTGCTGTCTGCCTTCCTGCTCTGGGAACTATTATTATTAGCAGCCATTATTTGTATTATAATAGCACATACAAATGAGCCCCAGTCATGGACTAGGACCCCATTGTACTGGATGCTGTACAAAAACAGAACAAAAAGACAGTCCCTGCCCCCAGGGGCTTACAATCTAAGTACAGGACAAAAGAGAACAGATGGACAGAGAGGAGGCACACACTCTGCTCACTTCAATGGAGGGTGAAATCCTGGCCCCAGTGAAGTCAATGACAAAACTCCCATTTACTTCAATGGGAGTCAGGATTTCAGCCAGAGACTTTCATTCTTTGTTTCATTGTGTTCTTAATCTAAAGTGAATCTTCATCTGACTGGAGGTCCACAGCAGCTTTACTGGACCCATATACTAAGTAAGCCTAGCACTCAGGGTATGGCAGCTCAGACACCGCTCCATATGTTCTGGTAGGAAAATGAGCCTCTAGAGAGGAACTCTTGATGTGATAAACCTGGAGTGGATGTCAGCCCTGCTGGTTTCTTTCTGATAACGATCAGCCCCAACAATGTAAAGTGAAACTTGGCACAGTTATAAATTAAACCATAAAAACCACATGTGCAAAAAGCCTTCTGAACCCTGTAGTAAGAGGAGGACGACGAGGGCTGGTTCCCTCCGCCAGTTCCCAGGGGGATCCCACAAGGAAACCAGCAAGTGCTGCACTCTGCCACTGTGGAATGGAATGGGTAAACATGCCACATTGTGCAGATACGTCAATAGCTGTACTACACAGTGTGCAGAATATTGCACAACATATCTGTTTTTTAAGTGCTTGGGCACTGTCAGCTCGGCTTGGAGAATGGGCTAGCTCAGAGAAAGGAGAACACCAATCATGTGGAGTCTGGTCTAGGCTCTGACACTTACAATGGATTTTCCAACCCTTTTCCCAGCGTTCAGAGGGAAGGCCGGCTGCGTTTTTGTGGCTAGTTTGCCATCTAGTGAAAGCGCACATCTTGAGAGGTGTGGAACGAGAGTCTGATCCAGCTCTCACTGAGGCCAATAGGATTCTTTCCATTTACTTCAATGGAAGTCAGATCAGGCCTTGAATGAAACATGGCTCTGCAGGAGTCCTGGTTTTAGTTACTGTGCACTTCACAAGCTCTACCAAGGTGTGGGCGGAAGCAAGTGTGGATGGGATCCAATCACACTGTGCCAGACTCTGGCTTTTATTTGTTCTTTCGGCAAAACCTAGGAAAATCCATACAGACGAGCTACAGGGCCAGATCCACAGCTGGTGTAAGTCAGCACAGTTCCACTCGCTCTAATGCAGCTCTGCTGATTGATACTAGCCAAGGATCCAGCCCCTACAGGTCTCAAATGACAATCTGTAAACACCCAATTTTACCATAAATACACTGAAACACACTCTCCCCTATTAGACTATTTATGCAACACCATTCTCAAGAAAGAAAGAAAAAGAAAAGCAATAAATACATCTATTGCCAATTAAATAATATTAACTGACTTTTCTCATTTTAAAGAAAATATTTAGACAAAAATCAAGATTATGAGAAATAACACATAAAATAAAGCCCCAAAGTCATAGTTCAGGTGGTAGGGTTGAGATGCTAATTATATTATTTTATTATTATTTATTTGTATTGTGGTAGCACGAAGGAGCCCTGCTCATGGGCCAGGACCCTATCATGCTAGGAGCTGTACAAACTCAGAACAAAAAGACCATCCCTGTCCCCAAGAGTTTACAATCTAAGGAAAACTTTGTACTTTGTTTGCCCTTGAGAAGAGTAATGTGCCCGCGTCTCACATGGGCAGAGTAGGAGTCATGATGCCCTTAAGTTTTTATTACATATCAATTAAGAACTTGGGTTTTAGCTTGTTGTCATTTAGTAACCTTCACTGTTTACTGACAGGAAGAGTATGGCCCCTGGAATACTGTCAACACTGAAGAATCTTTCATCCCTCCTCCCCCCATTCAGAACAGATGATTCGTCCTACAGGGAATTTCACCAGCTGATTTTAAATTCAAGTGAATTTTAGTGCTGCTTCTGAATGTGGTTGAATTGACAGCCCTGGAAATGGACACCCCAAAACAGTTATACACCCCTTCCTCCCTGCCCACATTTGTCAACCCTACCCAGGAGGAACCATCTCTAGGGCCAGAAGAGAGAGTTTCCCAGGCCTGTTCACTCTTTGTCTGCTGCTATTTTGTGAGCACCTTCCACCACTGCACAAACCAGGTCACTTCCACTGTGGTACTAAGGATAGAAACTCTAATGAAAACCATCCCTCAGGATTTTAACCACCTAGACCCGCTCTAAGCAGAGGTGACACAGAAAAAATGCCAGTGCCCTATCTACACTAGTGTGGCCCTCATTGCCACTACCCACAGAGCCACACTGGCGCTAATGCCACCACGGGAGATTTTAACAAATAGCTCAGTGTAGACACAGTGGCTACGCCTACACTATGAGCTAGGGGTGTCATTCCCAGCTCTCGTGCATATATTTGAACTAGCACAATGAGAGTTAGTGTGCATGGCTTGTAGTGCAAACATGGCCAACCTTGGACTAACACTAACACTGTTTGGACTTACATGGTTTTCATAAGCAAATCCTTTTCTGAAAGACATAATCCTTAGAGAAAACTGGGCTGGTCTCTAGTTTCTAGCCTCCTCTGTTTTAACTAGAACACACTGTATTTGTAATGGAAATGTTCTAAACCAGGGGTTCTCAACCCTTTTCTTTCTGAGCCCCCCTCCCCGCCAACTTGCTATAAAAACTCCACAGCCCAACTGTGTCACAATAACGGGGTTTCTGCATATAAAAAGCCAGGGCTGGCATTAGTGAGTAACAAGCAGGGCAATTTCCTGGGGTCTCATGCCACGGGAGCCCCCGCAAAGCTACATTGCTCAGGCTTTGGCTTTAGCCTCGGGTGGCGGGGCTCAGGCTTCAACCCCATGTGGCAGGGCTTCAGCTTTCTACCCTGGGCCCCAGTGAGTCTTATGCTGGCCCTGCTTGGCGGCCCCTCTGGAAGCCTGCTTCCAGCCCCCCAGGGGTCCTCGGACCCCTGGTTGAGAACCACTGTTCTAAACAGATCCATGGCTCAGTCCCTCATGCAGCCTTGGAAACAATCGCTTCTGTGCAGACTCTTCTGAGCCGCCACCCACCAGGGTGACTCCAGCCGGATGGCGTGCACAGGGGCTCAGGCCAGTCATAAAGGGGTTAGCCAGGGCTGGTGCAAGGATGTTTCGCACCCTAAACGAAACTTCCACCTTGCGCCCTCCCCTGTCCCTGAACCCCCGCCCTGAGGTGCCTTCCCTGTGGCAGCTCCCCACCCCGAGGCCCTCCCTCCGCCCCAGTTCACCTCTGCTCTGCCTCCACCGAGCACGCTGTCGCTGCTTCACTTCTCCCGCTTCCCAGGTTTGCGGCGCCAATCAGCTTAGGTGCCGCAAGCCTGGGAGGCAAGAGAAGTGAAGCAGCCACAGCGTGCTCGGGGAGGAGGCGGGGCAGGGGTGAGCTGGGGTGTGGAGTTCCCCTGCATGCTGCCCCCTCCTTTACTTGCTGCAGGCGGCCTTTCCCACACTCCCCTGCCCCAGCTCCTTCCGCCTAAATGCTGTTGGCGACGGGGCGGCCGAAGATCCGGCAGCCGCGGTCAGTGCTGAAGAAAATGGCGCCCCCCAAATCCTAGTGCCCTAGGCGACCGCCTAGGTTGCCTAAATGGTTGCACCGGCCCTGGGGTTAGCCAGCTGAATGATCCCGGTGGCAACATGAGACAATGGCCCGAGTGCACTGGGGAGCTGCTGTGAGCCAGGGAGGACTCAGACACCAGAATGGGATCAGCAATCCAAAAGAGTTTCCTTACGAAGCTAGACCTCCTCATCTGAGAATGGCAGATATTTTGTGTCCCATTTGCCGTAGCTTAGGACAAGACAAACCTAGAAGGGGTTAATCAGGGGCCTAGCCTTTGGCCTTCAGGGCACATCCAGTTTATTAAACAAGACAAAAAGCATTTGGAGTTTCAGCCTGGTCATCACTCCCTTCCTCTCAGACAGCCGCATGCCTCCCAGCTCGGTGTGGCATGTCTGCTCCAAGGGCCTTGTATCAGTGGCACTCAGAAACTGAACACATATCTTGCACGTGCTTGATGATAAGGACACGACCTAATAAGAAGCTCCCAGCCTGAGATACTTCCTTGGGTTGGGACCTGCAAGTCTCTTTGAGGGATTTGTATCTGAAATCCTCAAGGTCAGCTGCAGTTTGTCATTACAGCGGCAGGAAATGTGACAATATTGCAAGGAAGGGAGTGTGTACTACTGTCGTCACCTGGACAGAATCAGAACAGTGCCGTGTGGCATAGACACCCTCTGTTAGTCCAAGTGGTGGGGCTGGAGTTTTAGAGAATACAGATCTGACTCCTAAAGCCACTGTCACTTTGTAGTTCCAAGTGATCAGCATGTGCAATGCAGTGACCCCCGCAAGCATCTAGGCATCCACATATTCTGACACACTCCCACCAAGGGATCCCTTTGTCTCACTGAAACACCCGGAGTTGCCCAGGCAGTATACCTGAAGGCCTTGGAAGATCTTGTCCTCTCCCCTGTGACTTGCTCAAACACCAGGGTAATTTTCATTTGCCTTTCATGTCTCCCTGATCTTACGTCAAACAGTCCTGGCCCTGTATTGTACTCCCTTACCGTGTCCTCTCAGGTGGAATTTCCTGTCAACAGAGCTTGGTGGAGTCGGCTTTTTCTGGTTGCAGATGCTGCTGCTGCCCCTTGTCCTCATGCACCCAGTTCACCCTCCACATACCTGCCTCCTTCCCTTCCCCCACTATACACCACAGCTGGTTTGTTCTAGAGAAATGGCTCATCCCCCAGCTGCCTTGCCTATGGGAGGTGCATGCTCTCCCTGCCTCAAGTGATCCAAAGGTTGGTGTCTGTCACACTGTGTTCAGAGGCACAGTCCCTCCCCCTATCCCTGAAAGAGCTGAGTGTCCCACTCCTGGGAGTGCTGCCCGCAGAAGCTTCCCCAATGTGCCCCAGAGGGTTCCAGCAGTTTTGGGGCTGGGTCTCTCCCTTGGCCCCACCTGCCACCCCCAGGTGCTCCCCCCTCAGGGGCCCCGAAAGCACAGCAGAGCTGAGTGGTGTCTGCCTGGGCATTCCGTGTGTCTGCGGGCCCCTCCCTACAGCCCAGAGTATGCTGCCCCCACCCCGAGGGCCCCTGTGGCCAATGGAGCTCCAGGTAAGACCCCCACTTCCTCCCACTCCCAAACTCCCTCCCAGAGCCTCCATCCCTCCCCCTTCCCACACCCCCCTCCCACCTCCAAACTCCCTTCCAGAGCCTGCACCCCCTCCCCACACTCCTCAGCCCCTAAACTCCATCCCAGAGCCTGCACCCCCAGACCCCCTCCTCCACTCAAACTCCTTCCCAGAGCCCAACCTCTCACCCCTTCTGCATCCAAACTTCCTCCCAGAGCCTTTCCCCCAATCCCCTACCCCAGACCTGCACAGCTGGAGGAAGGAGGTAGGGCTGGGGCAGTGGGGTGGGAGCATGGTGCAGGTCAGGACTGAGGTGCACTGACAGAGCTGAGTGAGCAGCGCAGGACTGGGTTGGGGGGGGTGGCGCTGTAGGTCAGGACTGAGGTGCACTGGCAGAGCTGGATGAGCAGCGCAGGACTGGGATGGCGGGGGTGATGGCTGAGTCAGGACTGAGGTGCACTGGCAGAGCTGGGTGAGCAGCCCAGGACTGGGATAGCGGGCGGGCAGGCGTGCGGGGGGGGGGGGGGGGCTGCAGTTCAGGACTGAGGTGCTCTGGGAGGGCTGTGCTGGGGAGCCTAATACTGGGATAGAACAGGGAGATGTGGAGCAAGATTGGGCAGAGCCGGGGGGCAGGGGCAATGCAGGGGCTCAGAGCTGCAATAGCCAGGGGTACTGCAAGCTGGGATGGAGGTGCATGAGCAGAGCTGCCGGGGGAAGTTCCTGCCGTGCCTGCCTTCACAATCCTGGGGCTGTTTCTCTCGGACTTTCACGAGCCCCAGAACTTCAGTAACATCGGTCTCATTCACCTCCCTCCTGGCTGACCTGTGGAGGGTGTGGCATTTACCAGTGCAGGGGCTGGTGCCTGCCAGCCGTACTCACATGGATACCTGAAGTAGAAATCGTTCTCTATGTCACTGGTGAGGTTCTTCTGGCGCTGCTCCTCCTTCCAGTGCGCATCAGCTTCGGGGTCAAAGCGCACAAAGACCCCAAAGAGGATGATCATAGCAACCTCCCAGAGGAGGCAGACAAACGGCAGCCGCCAGCGCATGTACGTGTTCTTCACCATCCCAGACCAGCTCACCCGCTCAGATCCCAGAGAACCCACTCGGGCAGAGCGGGTCCAGGCACCTAGACAGCACGAGCCAGTCCTGACGCCTGGGGAGACTCAGTCCATTTATATAAGTCTGGTGATGTGGAGTGTGGTGCTGGGAGCTGTCAGTTCTCACAGCTGCCTGGGGCAGGCTCACATTTCAGTTCATGGCAAGTTTAATAGATTTGAACTCTCTGCTTCCAGCAAAAAGAAGGGGGGTTGGGAGCACGGAGACATATTTCCAGCACCTTCTCTCTGAGGAGCTCAAACCCACCTAGAAGAGTTATACCTGCTTTACAGATGGGGAAACCAAGGCACAAAAAGGGGCAACAGTCACACAGTGAGTCGGCTGCAGAGCTGGGAACAGAACCCAAGACTTTTAACCTCACCCCCTTGCTCTAGCCACTAGACCCCACTGTCCCAAATACAGCCAAGGAGTCCTGAGCCTCATGTCCCTTGCTCTAACCACTAGATCACTCTTCCCTCCTGGAGTCTGGAATAGAACCCAGGAGTCCTGAAGCCCTCTCTGCTCTAACCACTAGGCTAGGGGTTCTCACAACAATCTTTCCTAAAATTTATTATTTTTCCTATATTAATATAATAATATGCACAAACATATACAAACCATTGTAATTTATTAATGCAAGGTTTTGGGGTGGTTGTTTTTTTTTTGCAGACTCAATGATAAAACTAATGCTCAGTTATTTCTATTCTTTACTAGACCTAACAGATTAGAAACACAAATAAGGTGCTTTGCACGTTCTTGTCTTTTTTGACTATTGTTTCTTTTGCTTTTTTGGTAAAAGTGGTTGTACAACAATTCTGAAGTACATTTTAAAATGCTTTGACATAATAGAAATCCAAATAATAATGAAAAACCTATCTGGGTGTCTTGAGTCTGGGGATGGGAGAGCAAGGGAGGCATGGCTGTGACTGCAGCTGGCCCTGGGGCTCCTTCGGGCAGGGGGTGGGGTGCAGGGCTTTGGCCAGCCCTGAGTGTCTCTGGCTGGGGGGAGAGGGGCACACTCCAGGCTTCAGCCAGCCTGGGCTCCTCCAGCTGAAGGGGGGGGATGCACTCAGGGGGCTTGAGGCTCCAGCTGCAAGGAGGGAAAGGGAATCTTAGTGCTCTGGCTGCCAGGGGGGTGAGGTGGGCGGAAGGGGTGTAGTCGGGGGCTAGTCTTCCCAAAGGGGGGCTCCACCTGCTGCCCATGCACCCACTGCTCACCTACTCACCCCCCGCCTGCCTCTTGCATCCCTCCTCAGTCTCCTACCCACTGCTCACCTCCTCACTCCCCTGCCACAGACACCCCCCTACCTGCCATGAGACTCCCCACTCATTAGTGGCTCACTGCTTACCTCCTCACTCCCCCGCTCACAGCCAGACACCTCTGCCCGCCTCCTTACCTTGCTGCTAGGTTGCCGCTTGCCTCCTTACTCCCTCACCAGGCCCTGCCCCCATCACTTACCTTGCTGTTTGTCTCCTCACCCTCCTGCCACTTGCTTCCTGCATCCCTCTCACCTCCTCACTCCCCTGCCCACCACGAGAACCCCCACTCACGATGCTCTTGAATGAAATCACACAGGAAAATGACAAAAGACAAAAACACCACATCAGCTGTGTGTGAACACTTTTCACAAAGCGATCTTTTATGTCTGAACTACCAGTTCTGATCCCGCACAACACTTTCAAAAGACGAGCCTGGGACCTTAAATTCAGAACTTTGCTAGACACTAAAAATCATGGACGGAATAGAGACACTGGATTTAAGGCTTATTACAACAATCTAAAACCCACTAACAAACCCCTAATCTGCTTTCCCCATTCCTTTCCACCTTATGATTAGAGTGCTGTTAACAGGCCCCTTCACCTTGAACGGTTCCTTAAAATATGAATTAACTACTTATGCCAAACAATCTGTTCCATCTTGTATTGAGCTTTGACATTTAAAATTTCCCAGACCTGAAGAAGAACTCTGCGTAACTCAAGAGTATTTCTCTCACCAAGGGACACTGAGGTTGAGCTAATTAGACACAGCTGATCTGGCTGCCAAGTGAGTCAGCAAAGTAGCTCTTCATCTCTGTGCAGGGTTCTAGCACCTGACACCCTGATTCACTCACACAAGATGCTAAACTTATACCAGCTCTTTTCATCACAATTGCATTTGGCTCCAAATCTTCAAAATAAAGGACAGCTATTACCCTTATTGCCTGCTTCTAGACTGCCAATATAGCCTGAGAGAGCATGGTCCTGTCCTGAGGGCTTGATAGCACCATCCACCCTAAACGATCCCCTAAGATAGGGCCTGCATGCAGGGCCGGCTTTAGGAAGTGCGGGACCCAATTCGAACAGTTTCAACGGGGCCCCAGCAGGGATGACTAAAAAAAAACCACACACACACATAAAAAACACGTGGGGCCGCCGAAGACCCAGAGCAAGCGAAGGACCCGCCGCCCTGCCGAAGACTCAGAGCTCTGCCAGGTGAGTAAAAATTAAAAAGGCACCTCTAGCCAGGGAAGGGATTCTCACTGGGCACGGGGCCCGCTTAGGTGCGGGGCCCGATTCGGGGGAATTGGTGGAATAGGCCTAAAGCCGGCCCTGCCTGCATGTATCATGAGGCTGCACAGCCATTAAAACATTATCCCATTATTGCAAAAAGTGTCCTAACACAACAGCTCCCTGCAGTGTTCCCGATTGTTACCATACACTGTTGGAGTATTTCTCATAAGGGAGAAAGATCAAAGCTAGCTTGTATGTCTGATTACAGCTCCTTCTTCCATGGCTGTGCATCTCTCATATGCGATAGGGGCCATCCTGCATCAGGTAGGACCCAAATGGGAAGCACTGGCACCCAGGCAGATAGCCCATTTTTTTCAACTTGGCATAAAAATGGCAGGTGGCATCTAATTCTGGGTCTTCCACCTGAGTGAGCTATCCTGCAATTCCTGCACAGATTTGCCCATACTTACAGCTGCAATTATTTCATGCTTATAGTCTTGCTAAATGCCATTGGCCAGTCTGCGATGGAGGCTGATGGCCAGACAAAATCGGCCTCAAACCCCATTCATGGTCTAGGAAGCCAGCAGGTCAGGTACCTCTCTGGACATGGCTGAAGTGCAGGGAACCTCTGCACATTTCTGCGAGGAGCTGAAAGGGAATTAGGGAATCAATCAGCAAATCCAAAGGCACCACAGAGGGTCACATGGAACCTGTGCAGCAGGTGATCAGAACACATGGCTGCCGGGAACTTGGGCAAATCCCATCAAAAGTGAATCCCCAAGGAACTATATTGCACATTTTCCTTCCCACTCTCACTCCAAATCTGGCTCTTCCCCTCTCACTAAAACATCTTCTTAAGGAGCCTGGGCCCACTCCCCAGACTCCTCACTTTCACAGGAAGGGGGTCAGGATTTGAACCTATATACAAATTTCCCACCCAGCCCTCTCCCTTCAATGGACTGAACTAAACTCCACATACTTCGAGGGCTTGGTGATGAAGAGAGCTCAGATCCCAGATCCAGGGCTGGGAGCTCAGGACCCCTCCAGCTATGACAACATGAAATACTGTGGCTGGAAATTGAATAGTCTGGTTCCAGCTGAGCCAACTGGAGTCTAGCAGCCAGTCTCTGATCCTTGGTTCCTCCCCACGCTGCTGCTGGGGTCACCAATGCAGGTGGCATTGGGAGCATCCGCAGAGATAATTGTTTGGTATCACGCTTTACTGGAGGATTTATTCAGCACGTTGTGTGCTTGCCCACACGTGTTCTGGACTGCAGCTGACAATGGATCTCTGTTCCCCATCTGACTAAAGCACCCTGACTCCTGTCTATGGTACTGAGCTGTACCTGCCACTTCCTGTCCCACAGAGTCTGTCTAGCTAGCCAGGGGGTGGAGTAGCCTCCTGGAATGCTACAGCTAGCAGCATGTGTCTTGGCTTACTCCAGCACCCAGATCACAACATGTATGTAGAGACTGTGTTTGTCCTTGCTGGTTCCCACTGAAGGCCAAGCACCTTCCCCGAAGGAGGATCTTTGGAGGACCAGCTTAGTTGCCCTGAGGAGTTGGCACTTAGGGCTGTCCTTAGCCATCTGGGTGCCCTATGCAGCCCCCCCATGGGGGGGGGCTGTGAGGGGCCCAAGGCCTCCCCCCCCAGGGTCTGGGAGGCAGGAGCTGTGAGGAGCCACTTTTGGGCCAGAGTGGCCATGGGGATTAGCGGGGGTTCCGGGAACAGTCCACTCCGCTTCCCTTGCCCCTAGCTGTGTCTCTTGGAGGAGGGGGCTTGGGAGAAGGGATTTCCTCCCCCACTCACCAGCAGCGTCGGGAAGCGGAGTACCCCGGCCCCAGCCTGCTCCACTCTGCCAGCTCCCAACGGCGGTTCTCCGCTTCCCACCACTGGTGAGAGCCGGGGGCAGTCATTTCCCCAACCCGAGTGACACGGCTGGGGGAAGGGAAGGGGAAGAGGTTGGGGCCGCGTCTCTCCGCTTCCCACCGCCAGTGGGTGCGGGGGACAATCCTTTCCCCACACTCACCAGCGGCGGCAAGTGGAGCTCTGCGGCTAGGAGCTGGCAGAGTGGAGTGGGCTGGGGCCCGGTTGCTCCGCTTCCCGCCCCTGCCGGTGAGTGCGGGGTCACTGGGAGAAGAGGTGGAATGGGGGCAGGCCAGGGGTGGAGCAGGGGGGAAGGGTAAAGGGCAGGGCAGAGGGACTTGTCTGGGACCCCCTCCCGCCCCCCAGGGATGGCCCTGCCCCTTGCAGGGAGGGCCGGCCAAGGGATAGGGCTGGTCGCTGGGGCGGGAGCTGCCCTGTGTGCAGCAGCAGCTGCCTAGGGCACCATGAAATTTGGGGAAGTTTGATGCCCCAAATTTCATGGTGCCCTACGCAGCTGCGTGTGCCTAAGGACAGCCCTGCTGGCATTCCCTGTAGGGAGGCTGTTCAGAGTCCTACCCTAATACCTTCAAGTGACTCTGGCTGCACTTGCACACCTGAGCGACAAGCATACCTGGAGCTCCAGTGCAGGGTGTGACTAGGCCATGATCCAGACAGAGTTCAGATCCCTTCACGATGTACCCACCAGCCAGTCCTGGCAAGCACCTGCTCCCTGCATTAGCTAAGAAAATGAATCATAGACTTTAAGGTCAGAAGGGACCATTATGATCATCTAGTCTGACCTCCTGCACAACGCAGGCCACAGAATCTCACCCACCCACTCCTGTATCAAACTCGTGTATTCAGCCAATCACTGTGCTATCTATGACCCAATAGTGTTTTCTGCTGGAAGGATACAGATATCTGCATGTCAGTGGCATGCTGGCATTGCCGCCTGTGTCATCTTGCTATGCTATCAAAGTTTTGCATATAGATATTTGAATAAAAACAGGACTGAGTCCTGCGGGACTCCACAAGTCAGCACTCTTGGCAAAGAGCAGTAGAGATTCTAGCCATGTGTGGTGGTGGTGCGGCGTGGTTGGTAGTAGCTGACTCCAGGGTGAGTGCTGTGGGACATCAGAAACACACATTAGTTTCCAATAATAAATAAAATGAGCACTGGTCTGTAGCATTGTTAAGCCCCCCGTCAGAGATCTGGGGGAACCAGCCCTTTGGCCTGCAGCCCAGTCCAGATGTTTTCTTCTGCTGCCAAAGTGACTTCTGGAAAGTCTCTGGTAAATGAGCGTGCAGGGTTCAAGAGAAAATCTTCTAACACAAGGAGTCCTGTCACAGCTGGCTATGCTGCTGTGAGGCATGGTGTGCATGACTGCCCTCTACCCGAGTAGGACTGAATTGCTTGTGTATATCGGTTCTGCAAAGCTGGATCTCTTTGGGCTGGTCCACACTACGGGGGGAAATCGATCTTAGATACGCAACTTCAGCTACGTGAATAACGTAGCTGAAGTCGAATATCTAAGATCGGATTACTCACCCGTCCTCACCGCGTGGGATCGATGTTCACAGCTCTCCGTCGATTCCGCAACTCCGTTGGGGTTGATGGAGTTCCGGAATCGATATAAGCGCGCTTGGGGATCGATATATCGCGTCTAGATGAGACGCGATATATCGATCCCGATCAATCGATTTTAACCTGCCGATACGGCGGGTAGTCTGGACGTAGCCTAAGAAAAGCCTGCGTCCTGGGGATCATCCCGCTGCCTCTGGTAATGATGCTATTGGCACATTTGAACCCAGCTACCCTGAAGTGGAATGCATGACGCACTAGGTCACCTCAGCTCATCTCCAGGACTTTGAACCAAACATCTGTGGCCAGACACTTTACAGAGGTTTTCAGTTCAGAGCCTGATTGAAGAGCAGCATCCTCTGAAAACCACTCCGAGATGCTCTCTACCCCTCCAGAGATCATTAGATCCATGCAAACAGCGAGAGAGACAAAGGCATTAGCTCCCTCCCTAGACCCTACAAATACCACACTCTGGAATTCATGGATCATAACAGCTTCGTTTATTGACCCCTCTCTTTCCACCCTGCCTTCCCCCTTCCTCACCGGCTGTTTGAGCACGGAGCTCCCATTACGGGAGAGTGGGGCAAAAGGTAATGGCTTTTCCACTGGCCTGATAGTCTCACCTTGCTGCACTGCTCAGCATTCCCACCTTATCAGCCTGCAGATCAGTGATTTGCCACCAGAGTCCAGTCAGAGCCTGCATGCTCCAATGGCTCCTCTGTACACGTGCTCCCACTCCCACCTGAAAACCCCCATGAGTGGCTGCTAAAGGGACAGTCTCCCTTCAGGCTTCTAGCCATGGGAACAGTGCTGCTGAAGTGGCTGAAACAGGAGCAGCATTGTTAACTGCTTACGTGCTGCAGAGCTTGAACAGCCCTGAAAAGGAGAGGTTGTGCAGTGTCACACCTGGGAGGGGGTACTGAGGAGCGGGGGTTCACCAGACAGCCTCTTGGAATCCATGGGCCTGAGCAGATTCCCCCTCTCAGGGGAGTCATTCTGTCCGTGGCTAGGACTTCACTGTTTTATTATCATCTGCTGTCAGCCAGCAGCATGGAAGCTCCTAAATATCCTCTTCCCCCACAGCAGCCTCCCACCTCTCCCAGACCTAGCTGGCCACATCTGTAGGGGCACCTCCATCTCTGGAGGGGACACTTATCATGTGCCAGATTCTGGCCCTCACTAGATCCCCTTTTTGCTGCTCCAGGAGCAGGGAAGAGTGAAAGCTCTGGTGATTGTGTGCTGCAGAGCAGCCTGTCGGTCAGGACACAAGGCTGTCATAGGTTAGAGTGTGCCCTGGAACTGCTCTTATTTACACTGGGAGCTGCACCAGCCCCCAAATCAGCCAGGATTAGGAAGGTGCAAAGATGGCATTAAGGTGCCTTTGCCCTGGTCCCTGTGCGACATTTCCTGGGAGAAGCACCCTGGAATCTGGACCCTACCGCCCCACTGCTTCTCAACATGGTCTGTGAATTTGCCTTGGAATAAGCTGGCCCAAAGGCCTCACTGACATGAAAGCTGGAGGATCTCTCTGACCATGAATGAATGCAGGACTCAAAATGGTAGAGGAACAGAGGATTTGCCAGAGTGGACTAGACCAACAGTTTCTCTTTTCTGAACTCCTGTCTCCAACTGTGGCTTGATCCCATAATGCATCTGTGCTGCACCGTCCTATGGGATTCAATCTTAAGGCTTAGGTCACTTTGGGTATGTCTACTCTGCAATTAGACTCCCACAGTTGGCCCGTGCCAGCTGTCTCAGGCTTGTGAGGCTTGGGATAAGGGGCTGTTTAATTGCAGTGTAGACATAAGAACATAAGAATGGCCGTACCGGGTCAGACCAAAGGTCTATCTAGCCCAGTGTCTGTCTACCGACAGTGGCCAATGCCAGGTGCCCCAGAGGGAGTGAACCTAACAGGCAATCATCAAGTGATCTCTCTCCTGCCATCCCTCTCCATCCTCTGACAAACAGAGGCTAGGGACACCATTCCTTACCCATCCTGGCTAATAGCCATTTATGGACTTAATCACCATGAATTTATCCAGTTCTCTTTAAAAACATTTGGGCTTGGGCTGCAGCCCAAGTTCTGGGACTCTCCCACCTCTCTACCCATGTGTAAAGCTGTCTGCAGTGACTGAAGAGCATGAGTACCAAATTTCAAGTTGGTTGTGAGTTCTATTCTTAGATTTCACCAATCACTAATCAAGTGTAAACCCCTCAGGTTTTACAACAGCCTAAATAGAGATTCACAGATAGTTCCCTTGGACACTCTGATCTGTCTCACCACCCAGGTAAACGAGGCTTTGTGATAAATGGCCCCTTTCACCAAAAATCACAGCAATTTTCAGGTTACTCCCTGTCCCAAAGGACCAGTCACTTACCCCAGGTCAATTGTTCCTTAGCTCTTACACCAAAGACTATGCTTCCAGCAAATCCTATAATAAACTAGCTAAAGATTTAACAACTAGGAAAAGGAAATCTGAGAGTTAATTACAAGGTTAAAGCAGGTAAACATATATACACACAAATGAATTCCAATCTTAAGTTTCAAAAAGTAATGGACGCTTCTATGATAAGCAAACTCTATATATCCTTTGGCTAACCCAGGCTAAGCACTGGGGATCTTTTGCTTATGCCTAGTAATCCTGGCTCCTCAGAGTGCAAGCAGCATAAAGATACCATTCCTCCTTGCTAGGAATTTTTATTCCCCTCCCCTGCTCTGCTTGGAGCTGTAAACTCAGCTGATGGGAGGAAATCATTTGCAAGATTCCTCTTTATGGGTTGAGGAGAGTAAACAAAAAAGTATTTTGTCCTCCTTAACATTCCATTCTAGTCCATCTGGTATTATGGACCTTTCCTGTTGGGCAAGATGTAACACTTTCTATTGGAGATCAGCAATTCATACTAGTTAATGTCTTTTCCCTGTCCGGTGATCTACATAATCACAGAGACTTGCAATGCAAACGTTCAAATATTACCTTACAATATGGGATACAGATGCTATAAGTGAGATTAACGCAGGTAGCAACTCACAAGCATTCAATAAAGTCTAAACACTACCCACATTCTTATCATTCTAATTCCTAATTTTACAATACTAACACCCAGGTGAGCTAGATTGATTCCAGCCGTGTATTTGTCAGGGTTCCCTTGAGGCATGGGGACCTTAGCATGAGCTGGCATCTGCTCTGCCAGTGTCACAATACAGTATTAGGCTTTTTAATGCAGCATAGCAGCTAGGGTTGGGGAGGTTACTGAGGTGGTAATAAGGTGCTAAAAGGTGTGGGTTCCTGCTGCAGACTATCACCATGTTGTCTGCTCAGACCTGAACCAGTGCCCTAGAGCAGAGGTGGGCAAACTACAACCCGCGGGCCACATCTGGCCTGTGGGACCATCCTGCCTGGCCCCCTGAGCGCCTGGCCTGGGAGGCTCACCACTGGCCCCTCCCCTGCTGTTCCCCCTCCCTCACAGCCTGAGAACGAGGCCTGTCTTTTGTTTACCATGTTTGGGGTGAATTTGCTGCTCATGCAAGAGACTGGAACTTCCTGCAGCAGCCAGCAATGCAGACCCATCAGAAATATGGGGGAACATTTACTACTAAAAGTTAAGACTATGACATGAAAGCTGGAGGATCTCTCTGACCATGAATGACCCAGTACTCTGTGCTGCACAGTGGCGGCAGTGTGGCCCGGCTCCAGCCAGGCAGTGCAACTATAGTGCCGCCAGCCACCGGTGCTCCAGGCAGTGCGGTAAGGGGGGCAGGAAGCAGGAGAGGTTGGATAGAGGGCAGGGGAGTTCGGGGTGGTGGTCGGGGGTTGAGGCAGTTGGGGGGGGAACAGGGGGTTGAATGGGGGCAGAGGTCCTAGGGGGGCAGTCAGGAAGGAGGTGGGGTTGGATGGGGCAGCAGGGGGAAGTCAGGGGCAGGGGTTCCAGGGACAGTCAGGGGACAGAGAGAAGGGGTCCCGGGGGGGCCGTTAGGAATTAGAGGAGGGGTTGGATGAGGCAGCAGGGGTCTGGTGGTGGTCAGGGGACAGGGAGTGGGTGTGTTTGGATGGGGCAGGGGTGCCACGGGGGCTGTCAGGGGACAGGGGGGTTTGATGGGGTAGGAGTCCTGCGGGGGGGGGGAGGCAGATAGGAGGTGGGGGCCGAGCCACAACCCCCTCCCCTAAGCGGCCCTCCATACAGTTTACGAAACCCGATGTGGCCCTCAGGCCAAAAAGTTTGCCCACCCTGCCCTACAGTCTTAGCACACATTCCTCTGTGACACCCTAGGGATAAATCAGTCCACCAGGAGGCAGTTTGATGACCCCAGGGAATACAGTAATCCCTTGAGGGGAAAGATTTGGAATTTACTTATGGTTCCAGGGCAGGAGGGAAGGGCTGAGACAGCTGGAGGACTCTTCGGTTCAGAATCTGCCATAGATCTCATGGGGAAATCAGCTGGGTGACTCTGGCAGACATTGGTCCCAGGTATGGCTCTACCACACAGTTTGGAAATACTGGTCATTTCTGCTCAGGAGAAACAGAACAGGAATGACAAAGGGGGCTGCAGGTCAGGCCTGAGATTCACTGGCAGAGCTGAGTAGGCGGGTGTCTGTATCGTGTCTGGCCACAGCTGGATCTCTCAGTCCCGCACTTTTATGAGCATTAAAGTTATTTTAAAAAGAAGACAGAACCCCTCCCTGTTTGCCTGGGGTCAGTGGGTAGAATCCCCATGGAGGCGGGGCAGGAAAGAGGCTCTTTGGTTGGTTGTGAGCTGTCTCAGTGAATTCCAGGAGACAGAGACTACAGAGAGAACTGACCCCAGAAGATTTATGCGGCAGCAGGCTGCTCTTGTTCCGAGGAGACGTGGCGAGCCACATCCTGATGCACCTTGCAGGCAGGTGTCAGTGAGCTGGGAGGGCACAGCCATGCAGGGCTGCAGGCTCCTGAGAATGAGGCCTGTCTTTTGTTTACCACATTTGGGGTGAATTTGCTGCTCATGTGACTGGAACTTCCTGCAGCAGCCAGCAATGCAGACCAGGCTGGGGCCTTGATTTGGAAAGTGAGAACTGGAAACACAGTGTCCTAGTGGATGCCTGATGCACCTGAGAAAGCTTTGCCTGGGCAGCTGCAGCCTTGGCCCCAAGGCAGCTGGAGCATCTTTGCCTGGGCAGCCACGTCCATGGCCCCAAAGCACATCCCTTCCCTGGCAGTCCTGTCCCCAAGGCAGCTGGGGGCATCCCTGTGCAGGCAGCCCTAGCCCTGAATCAGCAGGAGGCATCCCTGGCCTGGAGTCAGCTGGGGGCAGCCCTGACACAGGGAGCTGGTGGCAATTCTGCCTGTGCAGCCCTTGCCCTGTTTAGCTCTCACTTCTACTTTAATTAATTTCTGATAGCTCCCTGGGATCTGCTGGAATGAGAAGAATGAGGTAAATGCAGCCAAGATCTGAATCGTCTGAGCAAGAACACAAGGGCAGATGAGGAAGAAGATAGGGTCAGCATGGGCAGTGGGGCATATCCTTCCTAGGCATAACTCCAGGGACATTATTAGATTTACACCAGGGATTATTTTGGCCCAGTATGTTTTAGTAAGACGTGAGTGGAGGCTGCTCAAATCCCTTCACAGGAAGATGATGCTGAATGACCCCCTGTGGGAATTCCCCTTCCCAGAACCAGATTGTTGCATCTGCCTGGCTCTGGGGGCCAAGGTGTGGACAGGGTGTCAGTGAACCAGGGATGTGGTAACACAGTCTTCACACAGTCAGGAGAAGGCAATCGCTGGAATCTTAGTGCCAAGGCAGTTTAGTTAACCCCCCCAGTTGCCCAATGCCCCAGTTCTTTTCCTGGAGCTCAGTCACACTCACAAGGGACATGGTTGATTACTTATTTCCTGCCTCTGAAAACATCCAAGAACTTCTTGTCCATCCTGACCCCACACCCCAAAGCCTGAATGAGCACAGGACAAAATCCAGCAGCACCCACTAGAACTGGCCTTTGGGCATCAAGATATGGGATCAAATGCGGCCATGGTATAGGTTGGCACAGCTCCATTCAGTCCCGAACAGCAGGGGTGAATGCTGAATGCTCTCTGTGAGTATTCAGGAGTCAGTATCCCCTCATCTGGTGTCAGGAGCCACCTATGATTATTATTTACTATGAAAAGTGTCACAAGGTGCCTCCTACTATGGATCAAAGGAATGATCCCTACACATGAATGTGATGACATGATGCCATCAGGAGATGGGGAGGGGTGATGAAAGCATGGAGGGGTGGAGGAAGAAGCAGGAGGTTACCCCTAGGACGTTATTCAATTGCTCAGTGAGCGGTGATTTGATCTTTGCCGTGCCGTCAAAGGTGGCTCATTTCCTGTCGGTTCTGCACAACATAAGGTCAGTGCTTAATTGGAATGAAAGAGGTGCCGGGGCTCAAGCAATTTTTTTACATTCAGAACTGATGCAGCAGGTGCCGGGGCTATGAACCGCCAAGCCGAGAGTTGGCGCGGCTCAGCCCTGGCACAAATTAAGCACTGCACCTGGCTCTTGAGGAGCATCTGTAAAGAGGAAAGGGCAGCGTGGAAAGGCTGAGTGTCTCCTAGGGGGCAGCATGAAAGGGCATAGACAAGTTGTGGGAGAAGCAGATAAGCAGGCAGTCCAGTCTGGCATCACTGGCAGAGCAGGTGCCTCACCAAGGGCCAGCTCCAATTCCTCTTGAAGTCAATGGGAGTCTTTCAATTGGCTTCTTTGGGAGCTGGCTCAGGCTGTAAAATTCATGCACAGTTATGCTGGGAGGGCCAGGGGAGGACAACGAGCTTGAACTTAGAGAAGAGGGATTCAAATGGGGGCGGTGGTGGTGAGTGGCCAAGGGAGAGGATCTTGATGGCTGTGCTTTGTGCGGACCAAAGGAGGGGCAATGTCGGGAAGCTAGACAGGAGAAGTTAATGTGATCAACATGAGAGAAGTAAAGAGGTTTCAGTGACACACTCCAGTGGGATAACTCTGCTGGAGCAGCCCCGGCTCTGGAGGCCACATTAGCAGCTGTGGACTCTGGCAATCAATCCAGGAAGTCTGCAAACAGCATCTTTCAAGGAGACATCCATGAGAAACTCTGTGCTGGGCTCAGCTTGTTTTTCATCCTCAAGCAATCCCCGATAAGGCAGGTCTTGGTCACACCTCGCTAAGTGCTGTTCTGGAGCTGTTGGGACAGGATCGACCTGGAGGGAAGCTCGCTAAATGCACACAGGGCACCTTTGCTGGACAGGAGCCATCTGGGCTTCCCATGGGCGAGTGGTGGTTGGTGCAAGGAAGGATTCTGTTACCTGCTGTGGGGTCCTAACCCCCCTGTGGGGGTGAGGCTTTATTAACAGAAAGTAAGTGCTGGCCTTTGAGAGGCCAAACACAACACTTCACGGAAGACCAAGCAGGGAAAGGAGGGGTGGTGGAGCCCATAGCTGCTGAGAGCCCAAGGAGCTATAGCATGGCCAGCCAATGTCACTCAATCTTGGCTCAGCTGAGAGCCCGGGTTTGAACTCAAGTCACCCTCACCGGGCTGGGTTTATTGCAGAGTTCTGCTTTAGCCCAAACTGACACCCACACAGCAGAAAACACAAGACACTTAGTGCTCCCTTGCCCCCCGAAGTACAAACCATACAGGGCAGCTCCTAGGTTCCCCAGGGCTCACTGGCCTGACTTCCGGCTAGCCTAACCCTCCTTTCTGGACTAGGAAAACAAGCTATTGTTGACAACAGGGGCCAACAAGTGGCACAGTTGATCTGGTGCGAAACATGGTTCAGCTGCAACCCTAGCCATGGACAAAGCGTTTCAGCTGTACCTGTTAGTGGCCTCTCTGCAGCTATCAATGGGTCGCGTTCCTGAGTGAAACACCCCCTTCTTTTAAAGTGCTCAACTGCATCTAACTAGCTCCCAGCCGAGAGCCTGGTTCATCCTGGGACACCGCTCCATGGTGGACAGTCAGTCGCGGGCAGCCTACCATGCACACCCATTCGATCAAAAAGATGTCATGGGGCTGGGGGCCCTCCTGTGGCCTTCAGCCCATCAAAATGACTGAATATGGGTGGAGTGAAGGGCCCGACAGCCAATACCCTCTGATAACAAGCAAATGTAGGCTGTTTACGGGTCTGGCAGGGGGTGAGGAGGCGAACATTTCCAATGGGGTCTCCCCAGAACTACATATGACATTCATTCTGCCACATCACTGAATTATCTGTCTGTTCGACGGAAGGGGGACTGCGAATCAATGTATCAGCACATTGAGCAAGTTCCAAATCTGGGAATCATCTCACCCCTCATTATTACCGCCGCATTTTTCAGAGCAGGACACTGAGGTACAGAAAGGTTTTGCCCACATACAGACAGTGGGCCCAGCTCTCCATTGCCCTGAACCTTGCACAGTCAGGGCCGGCGCTACTGTTTAGGCAGCCAAGGCAATCGCCGAGGGTGCCAGGATTATTCAGAGGGTGGCATTTTGCCGGGGGGGTGGCAGGCGGCTCCGGTGGACCTGCCACAGTCGTGCCTGCGGAGGGTCAGTTGGTCCGTGGCGCTGGTGGAGCTGCCACAGTCATGCCTGCGGACGGTCGGCTGCTCGCGTGGCTCCAATGGACTGCCCGCAGGCACGGCTGCAGCAGCTCCACCGGAGCCGCGGACCAACGGACCCTCCGCAGGAATGACTGCGGCAGCTCCACCGGAGCCGCAGGATCAGCGCGGGGGGCAGCAACCCTAGAGCCGGTCCTGTGTACAGTCATTTCTGCCAGCGCAAAGAGGACATCAGAAAGCAGCTATTCGGACCTGATCGCATTTGATGCCCACTTTGCATGGATCAGATCACTCCTCTCTGGCTGAACTCAGAAAGCCCTGAATACCCAGTTCCACGCTGTGTAATATCTGATATATTCCATGGTCTAATACCAGATGTCATATATCACAGGAGGGATTAGCTTCTCTAGGGGGACACTTTGCTCCATGCAGATGGTTAGCAGACCTGGTGTCCTTGAGTTACTTCTGGCCGGTAGTTTCTTCTTAGCCCCTGACTGGACCGGCTCCTGGTTCTGAGCCATTAAAAGCACCTGCTTCCATAGACAATAATAAATCTGATTGGGCAGTTTACTGCCCACTTATCTCTGTTGCTCTATAAATACAACTGGTTGCTGGTGATACTGGTTTAAACTGGGGTGTGCAAGCTCTGGAGAGAAGCATGGCATAGACAGGATGAAAGTAACTTAAAGGACTTATTGGTATGCTGGACTCCTGAGTGGGTGTGGCCTCAACCAGAAGAGGTGTGGCCTCAATGGGAAGAGGCAGGGCCTTTCAAGATTTAAAGGCCCTGAGGCTCCAGCTGTGGCTGGGAGCTCCGGGGCTAATTAAAGGGCTGGGGGCTCCAGAACTGCAGAGTTCTGGGCCCTTTAAATCACCATGGGAGCCCTGCTGTTGCTACCCTGGGGCGGCAAGGCTTGGGTTAGGGCTGGGGTAGCGGTGGCAGGGCTCCAGCAGTGATTTAAAGGGCCCGGGGCTCCAGCCGCTGTGGGGAGCCCTAGGCCCTTTAAATCCCCGCTGAAGCCCTGCCGCCGCTGGGGTAGCAGGGCTCGGGTGGTGTTTTAAATCACCCCTAGGGAAACCGGTCTAGTTCAGCCTGGAGTACTGGCTCTTGCTGGTATGCCGTACCGGACTGTACGGCTTACTTTCACTTCTGGTCATAGACATGCAGGTGGCTCCAGTCTGCACTGTTACTTCCTCCCCAATACACCTCCCAGCCCTCCTGTGTTTCTCCACTGAGAAGAACCATCAGTATCTGGACTGAACCTAAATCTTACTGTCCAGACTGAGGCAGGCAGGGTCTCACCTGGGATGCTGAGGAGAGAAGCAATGGAGCTAGAGGGCACAGCCTACAGTGGGGAGTGGAGTCAGGGGAGGGGGATGGACTACAGTGGAGGAAGGGGGAGGGCAGCTGTGATCAGGCCACAGTTTATAGATATTATACCGGACTGTTCTACCCTCTCTGGCTCCAACTCACACATTATCCATTCACCCTCATTTCCTATCCGTAAGAACATAAGAATGGCTATACTGGGTCAGACCAAAGATCCATCCAGCCCAGAATCATGTCTACTGACAGTGGCCAATGCCAGGTGTCCCAGAGGGAGTGAACCTAACAGGTAATGATCAAGTGATCTCTCTCCTGCCATCCACCTCCACCCTCTGACAAACAGAGGCTAGGGACACCATTCCTTACCCATCCTGGCTAACAGCCATTAATGGACTTAACCTCCATGAATTTATCTAGTTCTCTTTTAAACCCTGTTACAGTCCTAGCATTCACAACCTCCTCAGGCAAGGAGTTCCACAGGTTGTCTGTGTGCTGTGTGAAGAAGAACTTCCTTTTATTTGTTTTAAACCTGCTGCCCATTCGTTTCATTTGGTGGCACCTAGTTCTTATACTATGGGAACAAGTAAATAACTTTTCCTTATTCACTTTCTCCACACCACTCACAATTTTATATCTTTCTATCATATCCCCCCTTAGTCTCCTCTTTTCCAAGATGAAAGTCCTAGCCTATTTAATCTCTTCTCATATGGGACCTATTCCAAACCCCTAATCATTTTAGTTGCCCTTCTCTGAATCTTTTCTAATGCCAGTATAATTTTTTTGAGATGAGGAGACCACATCTGCATGCAGTATTCAACATGTAGGAGTACCATGGAGTTATATAAGGGCAATAAGATATTCTCCATCTTATTCTCTATCCCTTTTTTAATGATTCCTAACATTCTGTTTGCTTTTTTGACTGCTGCTGCACACTGCTTGGACATCTTCAGAGAACTATCCACGATGACTCCAAGATCTCTTTCCTGATTAGTGGTAGCTAAATTAGCCCCCATCATATTGTATGTATAGTTGGGGTTATTTTTTCCAATGTGCATTACTTTACATTTATTCACATTAAATTTCATTTTGCCATTTTGTTGCCCAATCACTTAGTTTTGTGAGATCTTTTTGAAGTTCTTCACAGTCTGCTTTGGTCTTAACTATCTTGAGCAGTTTAGTATTGTCTGCAAACATTGCCACCTCACTGTTTACCCCTTTCTCCAGACCATTTATGAATAAATTGAATAGGATTGGTTCTAGGACTGACCCTTGGGGAACACCACTCGTTATCTCTCTCCATTCTGAAAATGTACCCTTTATTCCTGCCCTTTGTTCCCTGTCTCTTAACCAGTTCTCAGTCCATGCAAGGATCTTCCCTCTTATCCTGTGACAACTTAATTTATGTATCAGAGGGGTAGCCGTGTTAGTATGGATCTATAAAAGCAGCAAAGAATCCTGTGGCACCTTATAGACTAACAGACGTTTTGGAACATGAGCATGAGCTTTGAGTTTTGGAGCATGAGCATGAGCTTTCGTGGGTGAATACCCACTTCGTCAGATGCATGCATCTGATGAAGTGGGTATTCACCCACGAAAGCTCATGCTCCAAAACGTCTGTTAGTCTATAAGGTGCCACAGGATTCTTTGCTTAATTTATGTAAGAGCCTTTGGTGAGGGACCTTGCCAAAGGCTTTCTGGAAATCTAAGTACACTATGTCCACTGAATCCCCCTTGTCCACATGTTTGTTGACCCCTTCAAAGAACTATAATAGATTAGTAAGACATGATTTCCCTTTACAGAAACCATGTTGACTTTTCCCCACAATTTACGTTGTTCTAAGTGTCTGACAATTTTATTCTTTACTATTGTTTCAACTAATCTGCCCAGCACTGACGTTAGACTTACCGGTCTGTAATTGCCAGGATCACCTCTAGAACCTTTTTTAAATATTGGCATTACATTAGCTATCTTCCAGTCATTGGGTACAGAAGCTGATTTAAAGGAGAAGTTACAAACCATATGTAATAGTTCTGCAATTTCACATTTGAATTCTTTCAGAACTCTTGGGTGAATGCCATCTGGTTCTGGTGACTTGTTACTGTTCAGTTTATCAATTAATTCCAAAACCTCCTCTAGTGACACTTCAATCTGTGACAATTCCTCAGATTTGTCACCTACAAAGGACTGCTCAGGTTTGGGAATCTCCCTAACATCCTCAGCCATGAAGACTGAAGCAAAGAATTCATTTAGTTTCTCTGCAATGACTTTATCGATCTTGATCGTCTAAGGGCCCTGCTGGTTGTTTAGCAGGCTTTCTGCTTCTGATGTACTTAAACATTTTGTTATTATCTTTGGAGTTTTTGGCTAGCTGTTCTTCAAACTCCTTTTTGGCTTTTCTTATTACATTTTTACACTTAATTTGGCAGTGTTTATGCGCCTTTCTATTTACCTCACTAGGATTTGACTTCCATGTTTTAAAAGATGCCTTTTTATCTCTCACTGCTTCTTTTACTTGGTTGTTAAGCCACGGTGGTTCTTTTTTAGTTCTTTTACTATATTTTTTAATTTGAAGTATACATTTAAGACAGGCCTTTATTATGGTGTCTTTGAAAAGTGTCCATGCAGCTTGCAGGAATTTCACTCTAGTCACTGTACCTTTTAATTTCTGTTTAACTAACCTCCTCATTTTTGCATAGTTCTCCTTTCTGAAATTAAATGCCACAGTGTTGGGCTGTTGAGATGTTCTTTCCACCACAGGAATGTTAAACGTTATTATATTATGGTCATTATTTCCAAGCGGTCCTGTTATAGTTACCTCTTGGACCAGATTCTGCGCTCCACTCAGGACTAAATTGAGAATTGCCTCTCCCCTTGTGGGTTCTTGTACTATCTGCTCCAAGAAGCAGTCATTTAAAGTATCGAGAAATTTTGTCTCTGCATTTCGTCCTGAGGTGACATGTACCCAGTTGATATGGGGATAATTGAAATCCCCCATTATTACTGAGTTCTTTATTTTGATAGCCTCTCTAATCAACCTTAGCATTTCATCGTCACTATCACTGTCCTGGTCAGGTGGTCGATAATAGATCCCTACTGTTATATTCTTAATGGAGCATGGAATTACTATCCATAGAGAATCTCTGGAACGTGGCCATTCCTGGCCTCATTCCTCCCACCCCCATATCTCAACCCTTCCAGCTCCTTCCCTCTGCCCCCTGAGCAGGGCCAGTGCAACCATTTAGACAGACGAGGCGGTCGCCTAGGGTGCCAAGATTTGGGGGCGCCAAAAAGCACCTCCAATTTTTTTTAAGTGGTTGAGCGGCCACTGCCGCCGGGATCGAGAGGGACTCGGAGCTGCCGGCAGCATCCGCAGCCGGCAGCCCAGGGTGCCCCCTGGGTCAGGGCGCCGCCGCGGCAGCCAGCAGCCCAGGGTTTATAGGGGGCAGGTTCTATATGTTTGCGGTGCTCGAGCACCAGCAATATTCAGGGCCGGGGGGGCCCTGCTCCAGCAATATTTGGAGCTCGGTCTCTCCCCAGACCCTGCCTGGATCGGGCCCCGGCCCCGGCCCCGACCCCCGCGGGTCTCCCCCCCCCACACCCCGCCGCGTCCCTGCCGCACAGAAAGTAGCGCAGCACCTCTCCCCTGCCTGCTTCTGTTGCTGGAGCAGAGCGGGCTCCCGGCAGAACTGCTGTCTGCTGTCCCAGGGTCCTAGTGCCCCCCAGCTCCTACTGGCAGGGCAGGCTGCCCTTACCCTGTGCTTCCGCCGTCGCCCTGAGTCTCTCCAACACCCCAAACCCCTCAGCCCCCCACACCCTAATCCTCTGCCTCAGCCCTGAGCCCTCCCACATCATGAATCCCTCATCCTCAACCCCAATCCTCATCCCCCTGCGCTCCCTCCTATCTCCAAACTCCCTCCCAGACCATGCACTCCCTCCGAGAGCGTGCACCACCTCCCCTTTCCCACACACTCGTTCCCACCCCCAAACTCCCTCCCAGAGCCTGCACCCCTCACCCTTTCCTACACCCCCACCCCCAGCCTGCACCCAAACTCCATCCCAAAGCCTGCACCCCTCCTGCACCCTAATCCCCATCTCAGGGCCTGTACCTCAGAGCTCTCCCCCCAAACCCCATCCAGAGCCTTAGGCAAGTGGGGGCGGAGTTTGGGGGGCAGGTTCTGGGCACCACCAAAATTTCTACAAACCTGCCACCTATGCCTGGGTCATGTGCCACCAGCAGCCCAGGGGTTCCACTGCGCAGTTGCTACTTCACTTCTCCCACCTCCCAGGCTTGCGGCGCCAATCAGCTGTTTGGCGCCGCAAGCCTGGGAGGAGAATTAGAGCAGGACAGCGTGCTCGGGGAGGATGCGGAGCAGAGGTGAGCTGGGGTGGGGAGGTACCGCAGGGCTCCTCGGGCCAGGGGGGAGGGGAGCTGCCGCGGGGGCGGCGGGCACACTTCAGGGCGAGGAGCTGCTGCAGGGCTGGGGGGGCGCAAGATGGAAGTTTCGCCTAGGGCGCAAAACTTCCTTGCACCGGCCCTGCCTGTGAGTCCATTAATTTGCCCCCTCCCCCTAAGCCCACCCCCTCAATTTCTCCAGTATACTGTTTCCTCTGGTTACATTCATACTCTTCACTAACCATCCCACTTACCCTGGCATTATTCAGCTAATATTATGCCTCCTCAGGCTCCGTTCCTCCTTATTCCACAGTAGTTCATGCTCCATTCCTCTGTATGTTGTCCCCTCCAGCTCCATCCCGCTCCTACCAGCATCCCATGCACTTGGACTCAGCACCCCCACTCAGGTTCCATTTCCTCAGAGCTGCCTGGGGCCAGCACTGTCAGATATCAGATATATGAGGATAAGCTCTGGAGCGTGGCCGCTCTCCCCACCATGCTACCCCCAACAGGTACCCCCCACTGGACCTGAGTCCCCCCTGCTCTGCAGGATCTTTAGAGTAGCTGAGCAGGGCTCCTTTATTCCCAGCCCCTTTCCCTCCACAACATGTGTCAGTGGAGATGGAGTAGTAGATTATTTCCCAGCTTTGTTCATTAATAACATGAGCCAGGCCTCCACATGAAACTGTGAGGATTGGAGTGATGGAGAAAGCCACCTCCGTGCATAGGACCCAAGCTCTGATTTTTGGGTGTGTAGTGACCTCTAGTGGAGAACATGTGTATGTTTAAAGTAGTCACATAAGGTGAAAGGCGAAGGGAGTAGTACAGGTCTGTCGCATCTTATGCGCATTTAACATGCGCGATTTTAACTATATGCACTCGGCAAAACAAAACAAAAAAAAAGGGAAGAGAAAATTAACCATTTTAATACTGTACCTGTCGTGCAGGCGATTTCGCCCTCCATTCAACTCAATGTAATTTTGACTCTACGCAGTTTTCGCTTTGCGCGCTAACTGTGGAACAGAACCCCAGCGTAAGATGAGACTCGCCAGCATAAGGAGAGAAAATGCCAAAGCAGCAATAGGGGTGCAAGAGTGGGAAAAAAACAGTGTAACAAGAAAAGCAGTAAAATCACACACCCAGTACAGAGCAATCCAGAATTTTCTGGTGCCTCTCTCTAGAATGTTATAAAAGTCAAATATCTAGCAACTGGGAGAAGGGACTGTGGCTCTTGGATTTTCATGTCTGTATAGGCTGTTATGATCCCCAAATCTTAGCAGCAAACTGCAAAACGAAAATAAATTCTGCTACTGAGACCATAAGAACCATGGGAGAGCGAGGGAACATGACTGGACCAGCAGGTGGTTCTACAGGTCTAGAGGAGGCACACTGGGAGAAGAGTAGAGGGCCTGGAACTGGATTAGCAGAGGGTTCTGCAGGCCAGGACTGGATTAGTAGAAAAGTCAGTACAAATACCAAAGAACTTGATTCAAACAGCCCAGCGGACTCAATGAATACACACTTAACATTGCTAGAATAGCTCAGCACACCTCAAAATACTTGATTGTTCAAACAGTCATGGGCAGAATGAGAACATCTAAGAAGCTTCCTCAGCCAAAGACAATTAACCCTGAAGTAGTTACAAAGAAGCTATATGCCAAGAAACTAGAGTAGAAGAAACACCATGACAAGAATGCCAAGCCTCCATCACTGCTAGGGGAGAATGTTAGATTCTAAATAGAAGGCTATTGGCAGTCTTCTGCCAAAGTAACAGCTACACCATCCAAATCAAGGTCATTCATCATAGTTACCCCTGAGAGCCATGCCTATAGGAAGACTGAGGCATCTAAACAAAACCAAGGAGAACACTAATTCTCTGTTGAGGAAATCCAGAATCCTGCTGACAGAAGTAATATACACCCACCCCAGCCACTGACCAGGAATAACATATGGTGCAGCAAACACACATTGCAGGTGGTGGATCCACCTCAGCAGCCAAACAGAGCCCTGCTGAAAGGACTGTTCTGAGAACAAATGACCATGAGATCATAAAGCCATTGAGAGTAAGAATTGGTGGCTACTGACAGATGTCCACTATGAGGCGGCATAATCCTCACCCCCCACCCACCCTCCAGTGGAAGTTAAGGTTATCTCAATTTTTCATCTCATTGTACTAGTCTGTGATTATTGTTTCTGGCTGTTATGTTTTGTTTGCCTTTGTTTTTTTTTTTAAATAGAAAGACCTCCCTCCACCATGACACCAGAGTGTTAGTCTTTGTAACACTAACCCAAGTCACATGAACTGCATCACTGCTGATCCCAAGTGTTCAAAAATCAGGAGTCAGGCCCAAAAATCATTAGATTATTTTAAAAATCACAAGATTTAAAAAACATTAAATGCAAGATTCTTTGAATTTGCCTCTTGGAGTCTGTGCTTTTAGGGGTCACATTTTCAAGCTTTTCTCCACCAAATATTGCAAAATTTGAGATAAAAATCATGAAGATTGGCAACACTTCCAGGGTTGATAATTTTGGCTGGATGTATTGCTGGGGGGTTTCATCACATGACATACTATTTAAATAAAGATTAATCATTCCTGGAGACTCCATGACAATTCTGGAGAGTTGGCAACCCTACAACCAGTTCAGGGGACTCATTCCCAAATGTGACTAGGGTTGCCAACCTTCCTGGAGTCTACTGGAATCGGACTCTATTTCCCGGAGGCTACTGAAGTCAAATTTTAGGCATTAAAATCCGGCGCCGCAGTTGGGCTGAGGCAGTCTCCCTGACTCCACACTGCTCCTGGAAGTGACTGGCATGTCTCTACGGCCCCTGGGGGAGGAGGGCGGGCAGGGGGTCTCTGCATGCTGCCCCCACCCCGAGCACTGACTCAGCAGTTCCCATTAGCCAGAAATTGCAGCCAGTAGGAGCTGAGGGGTGGTGCCTGCAGGCAGGGCAGCGTGTAGAACTGCCTGACCACCCCCAACAGATGTTGCAGGGATGTACCAGCTACCTCTGGGAGCAACATGGGGCCAGGGAGGCTGCCTTAGCCCTGCTGCGCCACCAACCGGGAGCTGCTGAAAGTAAACCCCGCTCAGTTGGAGTCTGCACCCCTCACCTCCTCCCGCACCCTAATCCCCTGCCCCAGTCCAGATCCTGCGCCCCACACCCAAACTCCCTCCCAGAGCCTGCAGCCCACACTCCTTCCTGCACCTCAACCCCCTGCCCCAGCCCAGAGCCAGGACCCAACACCCAAATTCCCTCCCAGATTTCACACCCCCTCCTGCACCCAATCTCCCTCCCAGAGCCCACGTCCCCTCTTACCTCTACCCAGAGCCCACCCCACACCCAAACTCCCTCCCATACCCTGCACTCCATCCTAGGGTTGCCAGAGGTCCAGTTTTCAACTGAACACCCAGGACCTCAGAGGTGTGGCAGGGGCTGGGGCACGGGTGTTTGGGTTTGTGCAATTAGACAATTGGCAACCCTAAAGGTGATGTCACGAGGGATCTGTAAACGTTCCCCAGGGAGCTAGGCAGCGAGAGCACTGGCCCGAGGGCTGTTTCACCGGAGAGCAAAGAAGGCTCTGGTGCTCCAGTGATGGACCCCGTCATAGTGACATCACAATGACATCATCGTTTCAGAGACCAATGAGCGATCCTGGCAGCTAGGGTGTGAAGGGAGAGGGCAGACACCACGTGGTCGCCGAGCCCGACCAGGCAGGTGGCATAGAAGACCCTGGCAATTACCTCATCATTGCCCAGCGATTACGTCATCACACCCGTCTCTGTATTTACCATCCTCGCGCTTCCTCCAATTCCAGCCTTTAAATTTTAAACTCAGGGCAGCAGCCAATCAATGGTCCTCTCCCACAGGCTGACCCTGTACGTCGCGGATCTCCGCCAATCGCAGCCAGAATCCCTTGCGGTCGGACCTATCAACATGGAGTGGAATAGGGACTCCGGCGGAGACTGCGCCGCCCGGGTACTTCCGCCCGGAGCCTATTCAGCAGGAGCCAATCGGAAGCCTGTGAGGTGAGGACGGGGGTCACAGAAACATCGCGAGAGGGCGGAGCTTGAGGGCATTCGGCCCAATGGAGACGCGGGATGAGAGTAACCGGGAGCCAATGGGAGCACAGGGAAGATGAGCGCGCGAGCAGTTGGATTGGGGCAAAAGAGGATTGCAATGGCCGTGGTGGCTCCTTGAGGGGGGCCCGGGGCAGCCGGGCGGGGGCGGCGAGAGGGGCACGGGGGTAGCGAGTGTGCGGGGCGACAGGGGCCCCGGGGGAGTTGTTGGCTCTGGGCTAGGGAGCCCCTCTAGCCATACGTGCGGGGGGCGGGGGGCGCAGCTGAGGGATAACAGCCTGTGTGCGGGGGGTGGGCAGCCTGTGTGCAGGTGGGGGGCTAGCTTGGGGGAGCAGCAAGGTGCGTGCGTTGGGGGCGGGGAGGGAAGAGCAGGGTGTGAGTGGGATTGGGGGTTGCTGCCTGAGGTGCTTTGTGACTGGACCCCTCTTTCAGTGGCAACATGACCTGTTCCCACAATGTGGTCTTTCTGCTGGATGTGGCCAGCTCCCTGCAGAAGAACCAGCTCCAGCTGGGCTGCCTGAGGATTCTCAACTACTTGGGCTGCAGGTTTGGCCTGGCCAAGGTCCGATGGGGCTTCAAATTCTTTGACTCGCTGGGCGCCCGAGGTAGAGCCTCACGGGTGGGTGATTTCCGTGAGCTTGGGCCCCGCAGCTGGGAAGACTTTGAGGAAGAACTAGAGACCAGGTTTGGGGTGCAGAGCCACAAATCTCACTTACCTGGCCCAGCACCCAGAGCCATCCTCACCCAGAATGTGCTGAAGGAAACACTACTGGATTACCAGTGGGATCGACCTGAGATCACTTCACCAGCCAAACCATTCTTGAGAAGCCAGAAGAGCAGGTTGATTGTGGCCCCGGATGAGCCACTTGAGAGCCACATGCCCTCTGAAGGCTTTGTGAATGCCATCTTTCTTTTCTCTCCCTGCCCGCATTCTCAGAGGGAGCTACTGCAGTTTGTATCTGGAAGTGATTCCTGCTGTGATTTGCCCTCTTCTCAAGAGGTGGCAGAGAAACTCTTACCCAAGAGAGTCCATGAAATGATTGCAGGCCAGAAAATTACTCTGTATTGGGTGGACACTGCTGAATGGTCTAAGGTAATGAGAGAGAATGCAGCAGAGTATTTAAGCCTAGTGATAGTATACCATCCTCTACCAGTTATCCAACTGCACAGGATGATGTCAGGTGGCTTTATAGTTTAACCTTTTGGTGAGAGGTGACTTTCATTACAAATGAAATGAGTAGAATTAGCTACTTATTAGTTAATGAGCATCCCTGCTCAGCTGAGGCCCATGACTGGAATGGCAATTAATCTTTGTTCAGATTTAGGTACACTGGAAGATGGCAAATTGCGACAAACTGCTTATTTGTGGGATGTCTCATCCACTGACTTAAGTGGGAGTGCAGATGCTTAAATACGTGGGTGCCTAAATTCAGGCATCCAAGCTTAAAAACTGGCCGTGCCTTGTTAAATAGGGATGATAATACCTTCCTTGCAAGATGGTTGTGAGGATTTGCTAGATAATGATTGTAAAGCACATGAAGAACCCGTTGTAATGAAGTGCCAAGTATAATTATGCATAAAAGTTAAGGATGCAGGAAGCTAGATTTAAGAAGGAAAAAGACAAATAGGCCATTGCTTGCCCCAGTACCTTCTTAGACATTCTCTTGCAACATTTTCTCTAAAAACATGACAAATATTTAAATTTCCCGATAATGATAATCGTATTGCCAGTACTAACTTGTTTCCTTGTTTCATTTCAGGTGCTAGACTCTCCAGATCATGCTGGGTACTGGACAATCTTTGAACTGATCCGTCTGGTGGGGGGCACCATTTTGCCATCTGAGACCTTAATTCAGGGTTTGAGTCACCACAGAACAGAGGCAGCCCCTCCCTTTTGTAGAGAGTCCAGGTCTGCTAAGCCACAGTTTGTGCCATGGACCACAATCCTGCCCTTTGCTTCAACCTTGAACTGTCTGCTCTCTAAGCCTTCTGTATTCCAAGCATCATTCCCGCAGCAGGAAGGAGCAGTATTCCTCAGCAAGCATGGTAATGGAAGGGGTGGCTAGGCTATAATTAATAATGGATTCTGTGTTAGAGACCAGAGCCATGAGGCTTTCCTCTTGCTAAGAGCACATGAAGAGGACTCCAGTTATTTAAGGAGATCTCAAATGATGAAAGTAAAATAGAAAGATAGTACCCTGAACAAACTCCAAAGTGGCCAGTCATATGTGAGCCAACAAAACTAGGCTTGGAAGGATTAAGTTTTTATGGGTAAATGTCAGTTTCACCATATGCACATAAACCAAAGAAACAGTATTTCCATCTATAATAATCAAAATTTACGGATGGATGAAGTATGAAAAATGCTTCTTGAAAACTTCTTAGAGTTTGATTCCAGGGTATTTATGGTGTATATTTTGACATATGATGTTGATGAATTGTATTATCAGTTATAAAGCTTTAACTTTTTGAATCTGTCTGCCATTAAATAATTAGTGTCTGACTTCCTCTATTGTTTGACCGCCCCCCATAATTTTCCTCATTGTGAAAACTTAAATTAATAAAAAATAAAAAATGCTTTAAAATAAACTAATATCCGTTGACATAAAAAATACAAATTTAATTCTGCCCAGCCAAAATATAACTGTCGGACTCTGTTGCGCTGTTTCTGAATGAATACAGATAAGTAATGGACAGGAACCTGATTTGGGACCTTGTGAAGTACCTGTACCTATTGCACAGCCTTGTGGACATGCATGTGTGTGGGTTCCTGTGTGGAGATCCCCTCTCTTTAATCTGTACCACTTTCCCTTTGCTTTCCTTTGGCCAAAGAGAGCTGAATGGGAGACCTCCTTCAAAGCTGATCAGATCAGCTTGCAGGTGTAGCTTTCCAAGGGATATGCAGTGCTTGTTTTTCCCCAACATGAGCTGAGTTTGCTGTTTCTACAGTGCTCTCAGCCCTTGTGCTCAGGACCACAAAAGTTCAGATCTTCCCTTTGGTCCCATAGCATACTTATCACAGAGCCACTGCCTGCCTAATCTATGAGCTTTTTGTACTCTTGCTGCTCAGTCTTCTGTTCCTTCACCCATTGTTTGTTTTTTTTCCATCCTGAATAGGAGTAGAGAAGCAGTGGAGATGTGCAGTGATTTTGGAGCCCATAGCCATGAACCAGAGACACTTCCAGAGTCCAGTCAGCATCTTCCTGAGAGGCACCTTGACAGACTGGAATTTGGTGAAGGCTGACAGCTTCCTCACTGAGAGTTGGATACTGCAGAGCTCCCAGGCAGGACAATCAGAACAAGACACGTTGTTTCAACAGCTTGTAAGATGGCTACTTACTGAAGAACTACACATGGTAAATGTTCCTTCCTGTACTTAGCTCTCTAGAATTTGCCAAGAAATAGCAGAAACTCATATTACAGTGAGGAGGGCATCTTAGTAGTTTGATAAATATTATGATAGCCTGCTCCACAAACTCATTTTTTGTTCTAAATGTGGAAACTTTAAAAAAAAATTTCAGTCTCTAACCTAGTTGTGAGCTGCCCCTTCTGCCTTCCGAAGGCTGTTTAGTATGTCTGTGTATTTCTAGATAACCTAGATGTCGTTTCCCTTCATGTAGATTGCTGAAGTGTCTCCATCTGAAGTTTGGTTCCCCCACACTGGAATTTTATCCCCGCTCTCTGACACTGTTGCAGTCCTTACTCTATTCTGCACTGAAAAGGCTGCTGAAGTTCAGAGATGTCTCCTCCAAGGAGCTGTGACCGAGAGTTCTTCCCAGGACTATGCCTTTCATCTCCCAGAAGTTGTGAGCAGTGTGTTGAGTCAAGTTGATACTTCAATCAGAGATGATCTCGCTAGTTCTGGTAAGTGTGTAGAATGCAAAATGAACCTCCTTTGGTAGTCCCTAGGTCTGAATTCTTAGAGATTGAAAATTGATGTTCCTAGTGGAGTATCTCTGGGTGATGAGGCTTGCTCCCTCTGGCTATCTGCCAGGGTCCAAGTTTGATGGACCCCCGGCTATGGTGGTGGTGGTGAGTGTTGTTGTTGACTGTGCATTTGCTTTACTACGCTTATTGGTAAGGCTCGGTGACGTGCCAGGTAATAGAAGGCTTTGGGAGTGCTGAGGCCACTTGAAATTTCCTTAGTTTCATTCTAACTTTTGCCTTTCTGTCCAGAAGAGACTTCAGTCCCAGAGTGGGTCCAGCAAGAACTGTCCCACGCAGATGGCTGGAATCCTGCAGTAGTTGAAGGGTGGTACTCTCTATCGAACATCTGTGGAGCAAGTTCAGATTTAATGGAGTCATTCAGGTAATTCTCTTTGACCTATCCCTGTATATCATTTAGACATTGTTACTTTAGTCCAGGGAATGTCACTTACACTTCTCTAACTAGTCTCTAAAACACTACATAATTATCTAATACTTGCATTGTTTGTTAAATAGGTAGATGTTACTGTACCTGCTTTACAGAGGAGTAAGAACCAGGGCAGGAATCCAGGAATCCTCACTAGTGCTCCCTTATTCTAAAAACTAGACCAGCAGTTCTCAAACTGTGGGTCGGGAACCTATTTTAATGGTGTCATCAGGGCTGGTTTAGACTTGCTGGGCCCTGGAGCTGAAACTGAATGAAGCCTGAGCCCCAAGGCCAAAGCTGAAGCCTGAGGGTTTCAGTGCTGGGTGATGGGGCTCAGATTACAGAACCCTTGCCTGGGACTGAAGTGCTTTGGCTTTGCCCTGCCCATCCCCAAGGTAGCAGGGCTCTGGCAGGTTCAGACTTTGGTTCCCCCTCCTTCCATCATGTAGGAATTTTTGTTGTCAGAGAGGAGCCACGGTTCAATGAAGTTTGAGAACTGCTGAACTAGACCTATGTCCTTTGATGCTGTGATGATAGGTATTTCTAGGACACCAAAATGAGACAGAGATACCGCAGACTTCACCCCTTAAGATTTAATAAAATCCAGGGCAATACAGTGAAGTCAACTGGCTCATTAAGAAGGACCTTTCTTCCTATTTATGCTTACTGGTGCCCTGTGAATGCTGACTGACTATAGTGAAATCCTCCTAAAGGGCTTGCTGTGTGAAACATGCAAAAATACTTACTGAGGGTAGGGATATGATTAGATTATCTGAAACTGTGTTCTTGGCATTGGTCGGTGACGTGTCCTATGAGAGGAATTCTTATTTTTTTCTGAGCGTCACCTGCTTAGCATAAATGAAAAATGTTTTCCTTTTTCTCTGTGCCAGCACACACACCCTAGGCAAGGTTTTGAGAGCAAGCGGTTTGGAGAAACTGGGGGTTCTCTAATAGGTAGTGTGTAGGGGATCAGGCTGAACTTTCCTGAGATGAGGGTGGGTGGGCAACCTGCAGTGGGAGTAAGGAATTCCTCTCATTCCTTGCTTCTGCTGACATCTGTTTTTAATTGCTTTGACTTTTGTACAGGCTGCTGCAGGCTGTTTCTGCTACTGAGAAGGAAGAGGCCTCCCAGCCTGAAATGGAGCTGACACACTTTCTGTCTGAGTTCTATCAGAGAAAATCTAGTGAAGTATCTGCCACAACTGAGCCAAGGGACCACAAAAAAAGACGTATGTCTAGACTAGGATTGTGTGAGTGCTGAGCCTTCCCATCATCCTATGGTCTTCTGCATTTTGCAGCAACATTCTTGTTAACATGAAATTTGAACACCTGACCTTCCCTGAGCAAAGGCACAGTTCTGAGCTGCCTCAGATGGTGGCAGTGGAGCGGGTTTATTAAAGGGCAATGTTATTTATGCATAAAATGAACCCTGAGCCCCAGTTGGAGCCAAGTAAAGCTGTAGTTATTGGCAAAACCATTTTCAATAACTATGCAATATGCAAATCTCTGCACTTCAGTTGCCTATTCCTTCTGGACATCTCATCTATATGCCCACAACTAACATGACATCACATCTTCTTCATTTTGTTCTAATTTTAAAAAATTAAGAAAACATTTAAACATTTCTTCTCATAATATTTAGGCATTAGACATTTCAGTATAATAATTCAGGGATACTTTATGAATGTCTTGTAGGGAATTAGCAGCCCATTTTCAGGGGAAGCTTACCTAGCTGGGATATAGTGGTGGAGTTATATAAATAAGAAGCAGCCTCATATTACAGAAATTGAATTCTTTGTGACATAGGGAAGGCTGCGTTAGTCTCTAATGCAGAACTAGGGTTTTTACCCAGTTAAGCAGCTCCACTCTGGGAGCATCTGAATCATATAATCCCTGTAGAGCTATTTCTCAGTGACATTTCAGTTAATATGCAGATTTCTATACCCTGTATTATAAACCCTCTGCTCTAATTAGACTGTGTACTCAGGATTTTCAAGCTGCTTGCCTGAAACAAATATACCACTTAATCATCATTCTCTCTTCACTGAAGCAGAAAATCTCTAAAATGTCCATTAAAAATTAGGAGAAAATGCCCAAAAAGCACTGAAAAATGCGGTTTGCTTTTTAAAATTAAAAAACTGTTTACAAGTCAGTTGGGCGCTTCTCCCCACCGTAACTCATATATATGGATTTATATTGTCTGTCCTTCACTGTTGGTAAACAAAAATTATTCAGAAGACATGAGCCTGATTCTTAAGAAGAAAGAGGCTGAGGAAAGGGAGGTAGGAATGACAGAACCTTTAAAGAATTTTTAATTTTTTAAGGAATTTTCCCCTCTCAATTTGAGAGCCCGTTTTGAAACAACAGACTGGGGAAACCTTTTTGTTAATCTGGTAAAAATCATGTTCTGACTAGAAACAGTTTGGCTTCTAGCCTAGACTTAGTCCAGGATGCAACTGTTGTCTTGAAACAGGAAGCTGAGCTTGCTCTAACGTTCTCCTCCTTGTGTAACGTGGTACTGTCATCCTTACTCTAAAACGAAGCTGCTTACCCTTGGCTCCTTTTTGAATCACTAGTGGGTTTGCCCCTCTAGTACCATTTCTCTTATAGAAAGCACTGAGCACAGTCCAAAAGCCAGGTGCCCGGAATAATTGTTTGAGAGCAGTGTACCTATACATTACAATTACGTTGCATATGTGTATTGCATACGTTCCAAGATCATAGTTTGGCAAGCTAACTGAAAACAGTTAGCAGTCTCTGTTCTTTCCTAGGTGAACTGGAGATTCACTCTTCAAAAAGGAGGCTGAGCCTAGTGAAACAGTCAGAACCACCTGCCTGAGTCTTTCCCTCATGTCCTGAATTCATATTGCCGCATCACTGTGCTGAGGGAAGCTAACATTGCTGTATTGAAATTTACATTTTAAACAACCAAAAATTGAATTCCAACTTCTCTGTGTCTGATGAGAATTTAACCTTTTGTGATCCTGCAGGGGGGGTCCCCCGGACTCCCGTCAGACAGAAGATGAAGACCATGTCCCGCTCTCTGCAGATGTTGAATGTAGCAAGGCTGAATGTAAAGGCACAAAAGTTTCAGCCAGACGGAGTGCCACCAGCAGCTGGTGACAAGGTACCCCAGAAGCTGTTACGGAGATCAGATGATAAGCTGGAAGAAAATCGAAAAGTGCTGAAAATCTCCATAGGTACGTGTCAGACTGGTTTATCAGCTCTGATGTTTGTGATGGGGCAGAGCAGAGCAATTAGGTAAAGTGCGCAGCTAGGCAGCAGATTCAGGTGTGGGGCACTCTCTTGAGATTCCATCTCTTCATGGCAATGGAGGTGAAGATCTTTCCCTCTTGAGGTTTGCTTTTTAGACCTTTATACTGACCTATTGGACTGCATAATTGTAGCATAGGATGTGGTTAGTTACTCCTCCAGTTGCAAAATAATTGAAAGCAATGTGAGACTGCATACGGGAGGAAATAAAGATGTCCAAGCATCTAGGTGTAGGTGGAAATAGACCCATATTCATTAGTTATGCCCATGAAATGGGGGGCTTTCTTGTCTTCAGCATTATTCTGAGGCAAGGAAAGGCCCTGTGAAGCTACCTCTGGCATTGATCTATTCCTGTCCTCCATCTTGGGATTTTGAGGAGGAATGTGACTGGGTGGCACTGAGGCTAAAGCCCCAGGAGCCCAGGCAGGATTTCATTTTAATCTGATGTGTTGGCTTTTGTTTTCATAATTTGGAAGTGAAGGCTGTGCCAGCTACAGTACTATAGCTTTTTACTGGTATTATGTATAGCAGAGGTGGGCAAACTATGGCCCCTGGGCCACATCCGGCCCACGGGACCCTCCTGCCCAGCCCCTGAGCTCCTGCCTGGGAGGCTAACTCCCAGCCCTTCCCCCCACTGTTCCCTACAGCCTCAGCTCACTGCGCCACTGGCGCAATGCTCTGGGTAGCGGGGCTCAAAGCTCCTGGGGCAGCGCAACTTCAGAGCCCGGCCTGACCTGGTGCTCTGTGCCGTGCTGTGGCATGGCTGGCTCCAGCTGGGCGGTGTGGCTGTAGTGCTGCCAGCTACCGGTGCTCCAGGCAGTGCGGTAATGGGGCAGGGAGAGTTGGATAGAGGGCAGGGGAGTTCAGGGTGGTGGTCAGGGGGCGGGGGTGTGGATAGAGGTCGAGGTGGGGGGGAATAGGAGCAGTCAGGAAGGAGGGGGGGTTGGATGGGGCAGGGGTCCTGGGGGGGGTGCATCAGAAATGAGAGAAGGGGTTGGATGGGGTAGCGGGGGGCAGTCAGAGACAGGGGTTCTGGGGGCTGTCGGGACAGGGAGCAGGGGATGTGTGGATGGGGCAGGAGTCCGGGGGGCAGTGAGGGTTGAATAGGGGGCAGGGCCAGGCCATGCCTGGCTGTTTGGGGAGGCACAGGCTCCCCTAACTGGCCCTCCATACAATTTCCAAAACCCGATGTGGCCCTCAGGTCAAAAAGTTTGCCCGTTCCTGATGTTTAGGAATAGTCCTGTGTACATGTGGGGAGGCTAGCATAGCGCCTGCCACTCCAGACAGTGGGTCTTTCAGGGCCTTGCTGCCTTTGGGGCTTGGTGTCTGTCACTGGCATATTAGAGGTAGTCTGGAAGCCTGTTTTGGTCTGAGAAGGTCTAAGAGCTTTATCGGTTCACCTGCCTTGGGTCTGAGTTGAGGATTTCTGAGGGACTTCTTTCGTAAATCTTCTGTTGGCCTGATCATCATGTTACAAGAGAACTGCTGTTACAATCTCACTCTGTTACATGGGCCTGGTTGTTGGAAAGGACAGCTGTATCTGCCCATTCGTTACCTCTTGCTTAGAGTTAGTTTGCTCTGCTTACCTTGCAGATTTCAAAACTGAGGAGGAGATGCTTTCCCATTTAACTGCAAATTACCAAGAAGCTGTAGTTAATGGAGAATTTCTGATGTTTGTGTGTGCACGGAATATGGTCACAGCTATTAAAAGCTTTCTGAAACCAAAAGATGCCAAAGAAAGAGAGGTAGGCAAATCTGTTGACAAATGCATATGCTGAGGCTGTGCTTTCAGTGACACAGGTCTCTCCAGTTATTTCCATATGTGGATAAAGATCTATGTCTCCAGGCTCTAAAACTCTAGAGATATGTGTTTGGTTAAAATTACATGCCAGGATCACGGCTGAAGTATGAGATTTAAGAAAATCTCACTAAATCCTAGAATTATTTCTGTGTGTGTGTGTGTGTAAATGAGCCAGTTCACGTGCGCGCACACAAACTTGAGCTCTTCTGCCTGAACTGGCTGATTTATACAAGAATCAGACAGTTATAAGAAATGTACAGGGGAGTCGCATCTTATGCGGGGGTTAGGTTCTAAAGTCAGCGCGTAAGGCAAACGCTCATTGAGTGGAATGGCGGGTGGAATTGCCTACACTACAGGTACAGTATTTAAATTGTTATTTTTCTCTCTTTTTGTTTTTTTGCCGAGCACATATAGTTAAAATCGCGTAAGTTAAATGCGCCTATGATGTAACTCCACTGTACTGCCATGGAGTTCTCTGGAAAATTGTAAACTAAAAACTGATTTGGTACTGATTCAAAAGAAAATGTATTTAAGTTCATATTTGAAGCAACAGTTGGAGAGTTGTGGGTTCATAAGGTTATTTAGAAACAAAAATTGGTCAGTTCACAAATGATTGAAGGGGGAGACACAAAATTCCAAAGTTCTTTTGAGGATCCTCCAGTCAAAACCAGATCTATGTCTGCACACTTTCCTGCCTCTTAGTGCTTACATTAGCTACATTTTAGTACAGATAAACCCACATGTGTGGATGAACTGCAATGATATTGAATTGGTTTCCTTTCAGACACACCAGATTATTCATAGGCATTAGAGATGGAAAAGGCCTGTTGTGTCACACTTAGTTCTTCCTCTGCCAGAGGCCAGTGCAGGATTGTTTGCCACAAATGGTGGTGGTTTGTTTTTTTTTAATCTCTTCCCACTAAAATGTCTGCCGCATCTGTTGGGAAATTATTCTACTGTCTGCTGTTCTCAGCCTGTGGCCCAATCAGCATATAGCTGTGGCCCATGTGACTTCCTCAGGGCTATACAGGTTGTGTATATATTTTGTGGCTGAGGCCCACATAACACACAGAGATCTGCATATGTGGCCCACAGTGGTAAATAGGATGAGAACCACTGGTCTAACTGATGTGTCTCAGGCAGGTTTTCCTGCTAGTCTAAGTTTTCCTTGCTTATCTTCATCCCATTACTCCTTATTGTACATTCTTGTACTACTTTACTAGCTTTAAGCCCTGGATTTTTTTATTGAGTTGTTTTCCATAGTACGGAACAAGTTAGAACGAGAACTTGCTGCATGATGAGAGAAAAAGTACCTTGGAGCCCCTGTGCTATGTTTCTGTGTATTTGCAGGTGGCCTGTCTGGACAGAGTCCGAAGTCATCTCCTGAAGACCAGCAAAACCCTCCGACAACAGTATGATGTCAATCCTGACAAGGAAACCAAAGTCAGAGAGTATGAGGCACATTATTCTATTTACTGCAACTTAAAAACCACTGCCATTTTGATTAGCTATTTTAGAGATCATTTTGCAGTACAACTAGAGCTGTATTACTATGGGCAAATCTTCTGGGATAATTTCTGTATCAAAGTGAGTGAATATCCACTGCAGTGAAAGCTTTACTACAGCAAGATACTACAGTGTTTGAGAGCATGTCACTCCTTTTAAGGAAAGAAAACTAACCAAATGAATTTTGTATTAATAATCCTCTCCTACTCCCCCAATCTTTGAATGCTCTAGTCAGTGAGCAGTAACATGAATGTGACTGTTTGACTAGAAAGAATGGTAATAAATTACTTACTGTTTCTGTGTAGGTGTCAGCTTCAGGTATTTCTGCGCCTTGAGATGTGTCTGCAGTGTCCGTCGCTACAGAGCAGCACAGATGAAATGGAGCAACTGGTGGAGGAGGCAAGTAAATAGGGCTGGGCTGGATTTCTAGATGGGAATGGAAATGGAAATGTTGACCTGGAAATGTAACTTTTTCAGCCCAATTTTCTTTGCTCACATCATAACGCTGGTCTTGGAGTGTTTGATTTATGACATTTCTCCCCATCTGATCTTCTCTTACAGATGACCGATATGCTGCGCATTTTGTGTCTCACTGAAGACCCAGGGTACCTTACGAAGTTTCTTGAGGAAGTCTTAGTATCGTAAGTGCTTTATGGTGATGATTAAATATTAAATGTTATCACTGGAATATAGGCTTGGTTAGGTACCTATCATAAGTAAATGGCAAACTTTTGAGCATGGATTTCAGGTAGCTTTGTAAAACTGTCATGAAAATGTACTAGCTCAGATGCAATCCACTTGCCATACTTTATTCTGATTGTTAAAGAAAAGATACATGATATTTTACTTGCCCATCAAAAACGGCTATTTGCCTAGGGCGAGTAGAATTTTAAGTCATGGTAAAGGGACAGGTACAAAAGTTGGAAGTGAAATCTCTCAGGGGTGGATTTTGTGGTTTTTACTACCTATTGTGTGTTTGACATGTATTTAGGCTTGGAAGGGTTAAATTATTTTTTCCCCAGTGAGTGCTGATTTCACCATAGGCACACAAATTGACGAGAAATATTTACATGGATCTTAAAAGATGGTTACTCACCTTTGTAACTGTTGTTCTTCGAGATGTATTGCTCATATCCCTTCCAATTAGGTGTGCGCGCACTGTGTGCACGTTTGTCGGAAGATTTTTACCCTAGCAACACTCGGTGGGTCAGCTGGGCACCCCCTGAAGTGGCGCCGCTATGGTGCCGGATATATACCCCTGCCAGCCCAACCGCCTCTCAGTTCCTTCTTGCCGGCTACTCCGACAGTGGGGAAGAAGGTCGGGTTTGGAATGGATATGAGCAACACATCTCGAAGAACAGCAGTTACAAAGGTGAGTAACCGTCTTTTCTTCTTAGAGTGCTTGCTCATATCAATTCCAATTAGGTGATTCCCAAGCCTTACCTAGGCGGTGGGGTCAGAGTGAGACGTTGCGGAATGCAAAACTGCTGAGCCAAAAGCTGCATCATCTCTGGACTGCCGAACCAATGCGTAGTGTGAGGCAAAGGTGTGAATGGAAGAGCAGGTAGCAGCGCGACATATTTCCTGGATGGGATGTGGACCAGGAAAGCGGCAGATGAGGCTTGCGCCTGAGCAGAATGGGCGGTGAGATGGCTAGCCGGAATGTGAGCCAATTCATAGCATGTTCGGATGCAGGATGTCACCCAAGACAAAATTCGTTGGGAAGAGACCAGCATGCCTTTCATCCAGTCTGCCACGGCTACAGAGAGCTGGGGTGACAGTCAAAAGGGTTTGGTACTCGTTATAAAAGGCAAGAGCCCTGTGGACATCCAAGGCATGTAGTTGTTCCCAATGCGATGAATGCGGCTTCTGGAAAAAAACTGGGAGAAAGATGTCTTGATTAACATGAAAGGCAGACACCACCTTAGGGAGGAATGCTGGGTGTGGTCGCAGCTGTACCTTGTCCTTGTGGAATACCGTATACGGGGGAACCACTGTCAAAGCTTGAAGCTCTGATACTCGTCTTGCTGAGGTGATAGCGACAAGGAAGGCTGTCTTCCAGGAGAGGTACAGCAGCAAGCAGGTGGCTGGAGGCTCGAAAGGGGAACCCATGAGCTTGGCTAGCACCAAGTTGAGATCCCAAGTAGGGATCGTCGGGCATCTGACTTGAGGGTACAACCGCTCCAATCCCTTAAGGAACCTGGAAGCTATGGGGTGAGGAAAGATTGAGCTGCTACTTTCCCCCGGGTGGAAGGCTGAAATAGCTGCGAGATGCACCCTTATAGAAGAGACCGCCAGGCCCTGCTCTTTGAGGGACCATAGGTAATCCAGGACAATGGGGACAGAAACCTGTCCGGGGATTAAGTTACTCTGAGCACACCAGTGGGAGAAACGCTTCCACTTGGAGAGAGATGTTGTCCTTGTGGAAGGTTTCCTGCTGCCCAAGAGCACCTGTTGTACCGAGACGGAACAACGCAATTCCGACAGGCTCAACCACGTAGCAGCCATGCTGACAGATGAAGGGATTGCAGGTCTGGATGGTGAAGCCTGCCAAAGTCCTGTGTTATGAGGTCCGGCCAGAGTGGCAGGGGGATCAGGTCTGCCACGGAGAGGTCGAACAACAGGGTGTACCAATGCTGCCTCGGCCACACTGGAGCAATGAGGATCAGGTGGGCTCTGTCCCTGCGGAGCTTGACTAAGACTCTGTGGACGAGCGGAAATGGTGGGAAGGCATAAAGTAGGTGCCTCTTCCACGGGATTAGGAATGCGTCTGAGAGGGAGCCTGGGGAGCGTCCTTGGAAGGAGCAGAACACCTGGCATTTCCTGTTCTCTCGAGAGGCAAAGAGGTCTATGTGGAGAAAGCCCCACCTCCGGAAAACAGAATGGATAACGTCCGGGCGTATCGACCACTCGTGAGACAGGAAAGACCTGCTGAGGTGATCTGCCAGAGTGTTCTGGACTCCTGGGAGAAAAGACGCTACCAAATCGATAGAGTAGGCTATGCAAAATTCCCAGAGGCAGATGGCTTCTTGATAGAGAAGAGAGGAGCGTGCTCCGCCCCGCTTGTTTATGTAAAACGTGGCCGTTGTGTTGTCCGTGAACACTGATACACAACGGCCTTGTAGATGGTCCCGAAACACCTGGCATGCTAGATGGACTGCTCTCAGTTCCCTCACGTTGATGTGCAGGGACAGCTCTTGAGGTGACCAGAGGCCTTGAGTGTGACGACTCCTGAGATGGGCACCCCAACCCAGAGATGACGCATCTGTGGTTAGGGCTACCGAGGCTTGCGGTGGGTGGAATGGCATCCCTGCACAGACCAGAGAGGGGTCTAACCACCAAGTGAGGGAGTCGAGAACCTTCCTGGGGATAGTGAGCACCGAATCCAGACCGTCTCTGTGTGGATGGTATATTGAAGCCAGCCAGGTTTGGAAGAGATGGAGACGTAGTCTCACGTACTTGGTCACGAAGGTGCAGGAGGCCATGTGACCTACTAGGCCGAGGCAAGACCGCACCAACGTTGTTGGAAAGGATTGAAGACTGTGAATTAATGAAGCCATTGTTTGAAAACGAGACTGGGGGAGGGCAGGCTCTGGCCAAACGGGAGTCCAGAACAGCTCCGATGAAGTCTATTCTCTGCGTGGACGTGAGAGTAGACTTTTCTGTGTTGATCATGAGACCTAAGCTCCCAAAGAGGTCTCTTGACGATGCACAGGTGCTGCGATACTTGTGACCGAGAAGTCTCTCGAATAAGTCAATCGTCGAGAAACGGGAAGACGTGTACTCAACGATGCCTGAGGGAGGCGGCTACTACAGCCATGCATTTGGTGAAGACCCTTGGAGCCGTAGAAAGGCCAAAGGGAAGAACCGTGAACTGAAAGTGTTGGTGGTTGATCACAAAACGGAGATACCGTCTGTGTGGTGGATAAATGGCGATGTGGAAATAAGCATCCTTCATGTCGAGGGCAGCATACCAGTCTCCTGGATCCAGGGATGGGATGATGGTCCCCAGGGATACCATGCGGAACTTCAACTTTATCAGGAATTTGTTGAGTTCTCGCAGGTCTAGGATTGGTCGTAGACCTCCCTTTGCCTTGGGGATTAAAAAGTAGTGGGAATAGAACCCCTTGCCCTTCATGTCTTTTGGCACCTCCTCTATGGTTCCCAGCTTTAGGAGCGCCTGGACCTCTTGCCAGAGGAATTGCTCATGAGAGGGGTCCCTGAAGAGGGACGGGTAGGGAGGGTGGGAGGGAGGGGTTGAAACAAACTGTAGATGGTATCCCATTTCCACCATGCGAAGGACCCAACGATTGGAGGTTAGCTGGGACCAGGCAGGGAGGAAATGGGAGAGGCGGTTGAAAAAGGAGGGAGAAGGATCCAGTAGGATAACTGGTGAGCCGTCCTCGGCCGTCCCATCAAAAGTTTTGCTTAGGCCCCATTGGTGGTTTAGGAGGCACTTGACTTTGGGATCCTTGAGGGCCAGACTGCCTCTGCCGATTCCCCTTGCCATGCCTTCTGGTAGCGTCCTAATGCAGCCTAGTCTGGTCGTACGGGCAGCGTAGCTGGGCCCGGAAGGACCTTCTTTGGGTCACTGGCATGTGCATACCCAAGGAGCACATTATGACACGATTGTCCTTAAGGCTTTGTAACCTGGGGTCAGTTTTGTCTGAGAAGAGGCCCTGTCCCTCGAAGGGTAAATCCTGAATGGTCTGCTGCAATTCAGGGGGAAGGCCTGAAGCCTCGGGTCAGGAGATACGCCTCATCATCACTCCAGTTGCCAGAGTTCTGGCCGCCGAGTCTGTGGCATCCAGAGAGGCCTGGAGGGAGGTTCTTGCCACCTTTTTACCCTCTTCGAGCAGAGCGGTAAACTCTGGACTGGACTCCTGGGGAAGAAGCTCTGTAAACTTCCCCACTGACACCCAGGTATTAAAATTGTACCGGCTTAGGAGGGCTTGTTGATTTGCCACCCTAAGTTGGAGGCCCCCAACTGAGTATATTTTGCGGCTGAGGAGGTCCATACGTCTAGCCTCCTTTGCCTTAGGAGCTGATGCTTGCTGGCCATGACGCTCCCGTTCGTTCACCGATTGAACAACCAGAGAGCAGGGAGGTGGATGGGTGTAGAGGTATTCGTACCCCTTTGAGGGGACCATATATTTCCTCTCTACTCCCCTAGCTGTAGGTGGAACTGAAGCTGGGGATTGCCAAATGGTATCCGCATTGGCTTGTATAGTGCGGATGAACGCGAGCTCCACTCTAGTAGGTGCATCAGGTGATAAGATGTCCATGACCAGGTCCTCTATTTCAGTGACCTCCTCCATCTGCAAATTCATATTCTGGGCCACCCCCTCAAGAGGTCTTGATGGGCCCTGAGATCGATTGGCAGAGGGCCTGAGGAGGATGTTCCTGCTACCGCCTCATCAGGTGAGGAAGAGGAGGAGAGGCCCGGGACCAACGGGTCCTCAGGTGGGTTGTGTACAGGAGGAGCATCAGCTGCATCAGGTGGAACCTCTGTGCCCACCGATGGGATTGGACCCTCATCCGTGCCTGTAGGGGGAGGGCAGCTCACTGTCGCCTCTGGTACCTGGTGTTCTGAGGGGGCCGAGCGTTGAGCCACTGACGGGGCACCTTGGGCCTGTTGGTATGCCCATGGTGTCCAGAAGGACCAGTGATGAGGCCCTTGTTCGTGGCTTTGTCTCTCTGGATAGTGGCTGGGGACGTCAGTCACCCTCCGGATGGTATGATGCACTTCTGGCCTGAGATGATACTGAAGTGTGTCTCGAAGGCCACGGTGGTGCTGAGAGGCCCTGTGATGACGGCACTGTTCTGGACGCTCAATCCCGGAGTGGTACCGGGAGCAAGACCGGGACCTTCTACCGTAGCAATGCCAGGAGGTCGACCGGGATCTCGAGCCCCGTCGCCTGGAGCGACTGCGGGATACACGGTACCGAGATCGGTGCCGAGAGCCGGATCGGTACCGGGAGTATCTGTCCAGTGAACATGATGCTGAGCGGCGCCGCGAGTGCGACCGGTACCGCAATAGAGAGCGGTGCCGGGACTGCGAGCGGCGCCGGGAGCGGGAGCGATGTGATCAAGAGCGTCTGCGAGACTGCGATCTGGAACGACGTCTCTCTGGAGGATCGACGGATGGAGGCCTTACCAGGGCCGGCTTGCCGATAAATTGAATAATACGCACCGGCGGTGCCGGGGGTTGAGGACGCATTGGCTCCATCATCTAAATGAGCTCCCTTGCCATAGAGAAGGTCTCCGGTGTAGAAGGGAGAACAAGCTCAACCATAGCAGGAGCCGGGGAGTTGTCTGGCAGTGCGCACACACCTAATTGGAATCGATATAAGCAAGCACTCGAAGAAGAAAAGACGGTTACTCACCTTTGTAACTGTTGTTCTTCGAGATGTGTTGCTCACATCCATTCCAGTTAGGTGTGCGCGCCGTGCGTGCACGTTCGTCGGAAACTTTTTACCCTAGCAACTCCAGTGGGCCGGCAGGTCGCCCCCTGGAGTGGCGCCGCCATGGCGCCCAATATATATCCCTGCTGGCCCACCCGCTCCTCAGTTCCTTCTTGCCGGCTACTCCGACAGTGGGGAAGGAGGGCGGGTGTGGAATGGATGTGAGCAACACATCTCGAAGAACAACAGTTACAAAGGTGAGTAACCGTCTTTTCTTCTTCGAGTGATTGCTCACATCCATTCCAGTTAGGTGACTCCCAAGCCATACCTAGGCGGTGGGGTCGGAGTGAGAAGTCGCGGCACGGAGCACTGCAGTTCCGAAGGCCGCATCCTCCCTCGACTGCTGGACCAGGGCGTAGTGGGAAGCAAAGGTGTGGACCGATGACCAGGTCGCTGCCCGACAGATTTCCTGGATGGGCACGCGGGCGAGGAAAGCCAGCGACGACGCCTGCACCCTGGTAGAATGCGCAGTCACACGGCCCGTAGGGACATGGGCCAAGTCATAACAGGTCCTGATACAGGACGTAACCCAGGAGGATACCCTCTGGGAGGAGATAGGAAGCCCTTTCATACGATCTGCTACCGCCACGAAAAGCTGGGGGGATTTTCGGAAGGGCTTAGTCCTCTCTATGTAGAACGCGAGAGCCCTACGGACATTCAGCGAGTGGAGCTGCTGCTCCCTGCCTGAGGAGTGAGGTTTTGGGAAAAAAACCGGAAGGAAAATCTCTTGGTTGACGTGGAAGGCTGAGACCACCTTGGGCAGAAAAGCAGGGTGTGGTCTCAGCTGCACCTTGTCCTTGTGGAAGACCGTATATGGGGGGTCTACCACAAGAGCTCGGAGCTCCGACACCCGTCTAGCTGAGGTGATAGCCACTAGAAAGGCAGTTTTCCAAGAGAGGTAGAGCAGGGAGCAAGTAGCTAACGGCTCAAAGGGGGGCCCCATGAGCCGGGACAACACCAGGTTAAGATCCCAGGTTGGAGCAGGGGGACGGACGTTAGGGAATAAACGTTCCAGCCCTTTAAGGAATCTCGACACCGTCGGGTGAGAAAAAACGGAGCGACCGTCCGCACCCGGGTGAAAGGTGGAGATAGCTGCTAGGTGGACTCGCAACGACGATAAGGCCAGACCTTGCCCTTTGAGGGACCAAACGTAGTCTAAGATTTCGGTTATCGAAACTTCCATAGGGCGGAGATTTCTCTCTACGCACCAACAGGAGAAGCGCTTCCATTTCGCCGAATATGTGGCTCTTGTGGACGGTTTCCTGCTGCTCAAGAGCACCTCTCTCACAGGCGTGGAGCAGCGCAGCTCGGAACCAGTCAGCCACGCAGGAGCCACGCCGCTAGGTGCAGCGACTGCAGGTCTGGGTGACAGAGGGTCCCGTGGTCCTGGGTAATCAGGTCCGGATGAAGGGGCAGGGGAACTGGGTCGGCTCTGGCCAAGTCCAGCAGCATGGTGTACCAGTGCTGCCTGGGCCATGCCGGGGCCACCATGATCACGAGAGCCCTGTCTCTGCGCACCTTCAGGAGGACCTTGTGGACCAGAGGGAACGGGGGAAACGCATAGTACAGGTGGGTCGACCACTGGATGAGGAAGGCATCCGCTATCGACCCCGGCTCCCTGCCCTGAAAGGAGCAGAACGCTTGGCACTTCCTGTTCCCCTTGGACGCGAAGAGGTCCACCCGGGGATAACCCCACCTCCGGAAAATGGAGAGAGCGACGTCCGGGCGAAGGGACCACTCGTGTGACAGGAAGGATCTGCTCAATCGATCCGCCAGTGTGTTCCGTACTCCAGGGAGGAAGGAAGCCCTGAGGTGAATGGAGTGGGCTACGCAAAAGTCCCAGAGTCGTATCGCCTCGTGGCACAGGGAGGAGGACCTGGTGCCGCCCTGCTTGTTGATATAGTACATGGTCGTCGTGTTGTCCGTGAACACGGCGACACAACGACCCTGAAGCTGATGACAGAACGCTTGACAAGCAAGGCGGACCGCTCTCAACTCCCGCATGTTGATGTGTAGCCCCACCTCCTCCTGGGACCACAGGCCCTGTGTCCGCAGGGCCCCTAGGTGGGCCCCCCAGCCTAGATCTGAGGCATCCGTTGTCAGGGATACCGAGGGCTGAGAGGGGTGGAAGGGAAGACCCGCACATAATACGGACTGGTCTAACCACCAGCCGAGAGAATCTAAGACCTTCTGGGGGATTGTGACTAACATGTCTAACGGTTGCCTTGCCGGCCTGTAATGACTGATAAGCCACAGCTGGAGAGGCCTCATGTGGAGCCGAGCGTAGTCGGTCACAAAGGTGCACGCCGCCATGTGGCCTAACAGGGTTAGACATGTCCTCACTGACGTCAATGGGGCTGACCGCAAACGTTGAACGATCGCCGCCATGGTCTGGAACCGTTGCAGAGGCAGCGAGGCCCTGCCCACAGTGGCGTCCAGGACGGCCCCGATAAATTCCACCTTCTGCGTGGGCCTCAGGGTGGACTTGTCTGTGTTTATCAAGAGGCCCAGACTTGCAAACATGCCGGTGATCACGCGGACATGGCTGTTGACTTGCTGTTCCGACGTGCCCCGAATCAACCAGTCGTCCAGATAAGGGAACACGTGGACACGGTTGCGCCGAAGATGCGCCACGACAACTGCCATGCATTTTGTAAACACCCTCGGGGCCGTGGACAGGCCGAATGGGAGGACTGCAAATTGATAATGAAGAGCCCCCACAACGAAGCGGAGAAAGCGTCTGTGGCGCGGCCAAATGGCAATGTGGAAATACGCGTCCTGCATGTCGAGGGCGGCGTACCAGTCTCCCGGATCCAGGGATGGAATAATGGTCCCCAGGGATACCATGCGGAACTTCAACTTCACGAGGTATTTGTTGAGTTCTCGCAGGTCGAGGATAGGCCTGAGGCCCCCCTTGGCCTTGGGGATCAGAAAGTAGCGGGAATAAAACCCCTTGCCTTTCTCGTTTTCCGGAACCGCCTCTATAGCTCCTTTGCTGAGGAGCGTCTGCACCTCCTGCCGAAGGAATTGCTCGTGAGAGGGGTCCCTGAAGAGGGACGAGGAAGGAGGGCGGGAAGGAGGAAATGAAACAAACTGCAGGCGGTATCCCGTCTGCACCATGCTTAAGACCCAGCGGTCCGATGTTATTTGGGACCACGCCGGGAGGAAAAACGAAAGGCGGTTGGAAAACGGGGGGGAAGAATCCATAGGGGAAACTGTTACCGCGCCCTCGGGCGCACCTTCAAAATGAAGGCTTAGGACCAGGCGGGGGTTTTGAGGAGCCTTGGTTCTGCCCCCCTTGGTTCCCCGACTGCCTGCGCCTTCCGTTCCTGCCGCGGCGCCTGTAAAGGTCCTGCCGCTGGCGGAACTGGGAAAACGGCCTACGTTGTTGCTGTTGTTGCGACCTAAAGGGTCTACGCTGCGTCACGGGGGTGTGCATCCCGAGGGACCGCATAATGACCCGGTTGTCTTTTAGACTCTTGAGTCTGGGGTCTGTCTTATCAGAAAACAGGCCCTGGCCTTCGAAAGGAAGGTCCTGTATAGTATGCTGGAGCTCCGGCGGAAGGCCGGAAACCTGCAGCCAGGAGATGCGACGCATCGTAACTCCTGATGCGAGGGTACGGGCAGCCGAGTCCGCAGCGTCCAAGGAGGCTTGTAAGGCCGTGCGTGCGACCTTCTTGCCTTCGTCCAAGATGGCCGTAAACTCTTGGCGAGCATCCTGTGGCAGCAGCTCCTTAAATTTGTCCACTGCCACCCAGGAATTAAAGGCATATCTGCTCAGCAGGGCCTGCTGGTTGGAGACCCTGAGCTGCAGCGCCCCAGCCGAATACACCTTACGGCCAAGGAGGTCCATCCGCCTGGCTTCTCTGGATTTGGGGGCTGGAGCCTCCTGGCCGTGACGCTCCCTATCGTTCACTGATTGCACCACCAGTGAACCCGGAGTCGGGTGTACATGGAGATATTCGTATCCCCTAGAAGGGGCCATGTACTTCCTCTCGACTCCTTTCGCTGTCGGAGGGATGGAGGCCGGGGACTGCCAGATGGTATTGGCGTTGGCCTGGATGGTCCGTATGAAGGGCAGGGCGACCCTGGTGGGAGCATCAGAAGAGAGGATGGTTACAATTGGATCCTCTATCTCCGAGACCTCCTCTGCCTGCAGACTCAGATTTTGAGCCAATCGCCTGAGGAGGTCTTGGTGCGCCCTGAGATCCAGCGGGGGGGGACTGTTGGAGGAGGTACCCGCCACCGCCTCATCCGGGGAGGAGGATGATGAGACCCCAGGCACGAGAGTGTCTAACTGAGGGTCTTCCTCAGCCCTCGCCTCTGCCTCCGGAGCCGCAGCGGAGTCCTGCTGCTTGGACCCTTCCTCCCCTTCCGGGGAGGGAGGGGGGCGAGACAACGAGGCTTCAGGGGCCCTACGCTCCGCAGTCGCCGGTCTAGCAGGGAGCTGCTGGGGGCCCTGGGCCTGATGGTATGCCCAGGGTGTCCAGAATCCCCACTGTTGTGGGCCTTGGTCCTGCAGCGGCGGATCACCGAACAGCGCTGCCTGCCGGTCGGTGCCCAGCGCATACCCGCTGTCCGTCTGGGAGGATACGGACGGCTGTCTCGAGGGCCATGGTGGGGCCGACCCTGGATGGTAAGGGTCTGCGTGGGCTGGCACGGAGGATCGTCTCGGTGCCGGGGACCAGTGCCGGGAGTCATATCGGTGCCGGGATCGGGACCGGGATCTGTCACGGTGCCGGGATCCTGATCGGTACCGGGCGCCGCTTCGGTGCCGGGACCTGCCACCAGCTCGGTGCCGGGAGGTCGACCGGGACCTACCACCAGCTCGGTGCCGGGAGGTCGACCGAGACCGGGACCTGCCACCAGCTCGGTGCCGGGAGGTCGACCAGTGCGGCGAGTAGCGTCGGGACCTGCTCCTGGAATCGCGGTGCCGGTGTCGACGACTGGAGCCTGACCGCGACCGTCTCGATGCCGACCGGTGCCGCGAGTGCGACCGGTACCGCTGAGGGGAGCGGTGCCGGGACTGCGAGCGGCGTCGGGATCTGGAGCGCCCAAGACGTCGGGACCTGGATCGTGAACGACTGTCTCTGGGCGGTGCCGACATCATGGGCTTGCCTCTGGACACGACCCGCACCGGAGGTACCGGGGGTGGCAGCCGAGTGGGCTCAGTCAGGGCAATAAGGTCCCGAGCCAAGGCGAAGGTCTCCGGTGTGGACGGGACCACTATCTCAACCCCAGATCTCATGGGGGAGCTCGGCGGTACCGGACTCAACGGACCCGCCGGGCCCGGAGTCAACGGTGCTGACGGTGCCGGCGGCGCCACGGCCGATGTCGAGGCCGGGCGCTCTAGCCGGGTCTGCCTGGCCGGAGTATCAGACTTCGACGGCCTTGGCTCTGACTCCAGTGCCGGAGAGGGTCGGTGCCGAGGAGTCTTCTCGGTGCCGGAGCGATCCGGTGCCGGTGCCGATACCACGGCCTGCGAAGCCGTCGGGTCAAGTGCCGCCTCCATTAGGAGAGTTCGGAGCCTTTGATCCCTCTCCTTCTTTGTCCTCGGCTTAAAAGCCTTACAGATGCGGCACTTGTCGGATCTGTGCGATTCCCCGAGGCACTTCAGGCACGCTTCGTGGGGATCGCTGGTAGGCATGGGCTTCTTGCAGGCCGCACACTGCTTGAAGCCCAGCGAAACAGGCATGAGCCTGGCGCCGGGTGCCGGGAAGGGCTAAGCCCCCGGCGAAGAACTACTTAACAACTATTTAACTTAACTATCTACTTAACAAACTAATTAACAACTATAATGGAACTAGAGATGAACGATAGATAAACGATAGATAACTAGGAGAGCTAGGGACGTGGAGGACAGCTATGCCGCGCTCCACAGTTCCAACGACCGACACGGCGGTAAGAAGGAACTGAGGAGCGGGCGGGCCGGCAGGGATATATATTGGGCGCCATGGCGGCGCCACTCCAGGGGGCGACCCGCCGGCCCACTGGAGTTGCTAGGGTAAAAAGTTTCCGACGAACGTGCACGCACGGCGCGCACACCTAACTGGAATGGATGTGAGCAATCACTCGAAGAAGAACTGAAATTTACAGATAGACAAAGCAATAAAAAAGACTGTTTGAGAACTTATTAAAATTTGATTTAAGGCTATTTTGACAAGCTGCAGTTCAGCAGTTTATAAAGCTTTAACTTTTTGAATCTTAGTACCGGTTGTTAAATAATTGTCTGACCATCCCATAATTTCCCCCATTGTGAAAATTTAAATAGATTAAAATAAAATGCTTAAAAATAAACATTGATATCTGTCAAAAGTAAAAATAAAAATTGAATTCTGCCAAGCTTATCTATATTGTATATCTGGTGGTACCTTCTAGATATATGGACTCCATACCGAAGACCCTTGGGGGTCTTTACTACAGTCTGGGTACGCAGATTCCTCCGAAGCTGGCATCTGTTCTGCCTGCAGACTTCTTCAGTGATGACTCTATGACTCTGGATAGCAGATCTCCAACTCTTCCTCTATCTGTGACATCAGTCCCAGCCCACAGCACAGCTTCCCTAAGCACTGAGACGCATCAGTTGGAGGAGCTGCGCACCAGATCTGCCAAAAAGAGGAGGTGGTATTTCCTAAGGGAGAGGGTTTTATTTTGTTCACAGCCCTGTGAGTGAGTAACTATCTAATCTATAGTCCCCGTCATGGTGAGCTCGGTTGCTGGATAACCAACCAGGGCTGATCTTGGTAAGTATCTAAGGATTAGTTCATGCTGTTTAGGCCCTCAGTCCATTAAATTACATTAAAAGCTGTGCCATGCTTCTGGGAATATGGTTGTTTTGTCCATGGAAATGGAACTGTGCTGTGATGAGCTTGTAAGAGAGAATTGTGGCTTGGGCCTTTGACATAAATTAAACCCAGAAGACACATTAGGTAAAAATGTGTCAAACTACTTTCTTTAAAACTAGCATTAGTCATTAATCCAGATATAAACAACTTAATCATGCTCCATGGGAATAATCATGGCCTATTGTGTAAATTGATTAGCCAGGTAAATGAGCTGGAATCCTGCCTTTGTGATCTGTTGCTCAATTTCTCTTCTGGGAGGGGTTCCATACCCGAGGTTGGTGTGTTTGTTTATTTTTTAAAAGAAATTAAATCACCACCAGATTTCTTAAACTACAGTGGAGTTAAATGAAACCCACACAAGCAAGGAATTTGCAGTCTAACTCCATGTGTGCTAAATGTTTTGCATACTCTGGGATATCCTGCAATTTTAATAGTGTCACTAATCTGTACAGATACCAAGTCCATAAGTGTGTTCTGTGGAGGAATCACACTGTGAAATATATTTCTATGGGAACCTGAGGAGTTAAAGACAAGACTGGATTACTTGTTGCAGTGGCTGAGCGGAAGTGATTGGGTGTTTTGATTAAAAAACTCTAAGCTCCTTGCAGTATAGATAAGGTCCTGTCCCAAAGAGCTTGCGGTCCTAATACAGATGGAGTCTGTAATATGACCTGCCTGCCTCACTAGAAACAAACTCAAGTTATGTTCCATATAAGAACCGATATCAGTAGAACTGATACTTACATTTGTCCTTATTGTATCTTTGTTTCTTGTATCCTTTCTAAAGGAATAATGCATTAGCCAGACACAGGAGCATGACAGAAGCATCGCAGAATTTACGCCAGATTGAAATTCCCCAAATACCCAAGAATCCCATCAGAAAGGTAAAGCTTTCCTAGAGGATTGGGTGTGGGTATCTGCTATAATGGTGCAGCAGCATTGTGATACCACATGTGGGTGCATGTGTTCTTTGCCTGTTAAGTGCCTTATCAGCTGCACAAGGCCAAAATCATTCTGAGGCAGAATTTTTTGAGAACTGAAACTCTTGTCTAAATGTTTCACGCTTATGATTTTGAGTATAAACTAGCAGTTTCACACTTATTACATTTTCATTTCAGGAAAACTCTCACTGTTACTTTGCCACTGAGAAAGCCCAACAGCTGCTTCCCCTGCAGAAGGAGGCAGTGCAAGGTATGACAACTTTCTTCTCCATGGAAAGCTGATTGGTTCCCCACACAGCTGATTTCATTGTACGTCATAGTGAGCCAGGAGTGTTCCACTAATAGAGAGACAGGAAATCTGCAGGAAATGTTCCCGCAGTCTGTGGAAACTTTGGGGAAAGCTATCAGCATTCATGAGTGAATTCATTCAACATGCTGATAGGCTGTTGAGTAAGTTGCTGAATAATTTTATAAAAAGTGACTAATTTAAATCTGTTTAGTCTCAAAAAACATAGAAAATGTCAGTCTCCCTTGATCTTCCGATTTCCTTAGATCTTCTGTCCTCATGTCCTGCACAGAGGATCACAAAGATATTTGATAGAACAACCATTGGGCTTTAGTCACCACCCCATTGAGATGAAGGGGGCAGTTCATACTCCATTCTTCTCAAAGCTCTCATAAATATTGTGTTTGGGGGGATAGCTTTGCAACTAGAAACTTGGTAATGTCTGTTTCAAAATTCAAGTTTTCTGTAAAATGTAAGGTAACAAACCCCACGACCATCAGTGCTGCAGCTCAGATTCTCTTTGGTGGATGTTTCCCATGGTCCTAATCGTGATCCTTCTGGTGCTTTGAACTCAACCTACCTTCTTTCTCCTTCTTGGGGTTTCCTTGACTATAACCTATAGAAAAGGCTTAAGTATCTGACAAGTGTAAATAAGCAGGAATCCTCATAAGAGAACTCCAGGGTGGGTTCAGAGAAGGGCATGGATAGTGACTGTTTTCACCAGTACAAACTACCTCTTTAATTATTTGGCTTTTTCACACCTTAGAAAAGTTATTTGCTTTCATAGTGTCGGGACTGTTTACATTCTTCCTACCTCCAGTGCCCCATGAGAGAATTACCTTTGTGGTATAGCTACTCACTTTTTTTCCTTTCTCGTGCTTTCAGAGGTGACAAAGGTGCGACGGAACCTCTTCAATGAAGAGATGCTTTCTCCATCAAAAAGGTCCCTGAAGAAGATGCCTCGAAGCCAGTCAGTATCGGCTGTGGAAGGCCTGAGGCACAAACGCAGCTGCTCTGATGAGGATGGTAGAGGTGAGATATGAGCTTACGCAATTGCCTATGTCTGGGATCTGCAAGAGAAAGTTGCATTTACTTCTCCCTGATCCCCTAACCAAAAAAAAATAAAAGAAAATTCTGGCATCTCTTCTTACCAGTAAAATCAATCTGCTTTCTGTTATGAAAGAGATGATATTTTCAGCTCAATGCTGCAGTGTTTGGGTTGCAAATGGTGCAGGGTAATATTTAAATCCAAACCTGTTTTCATCTGTAAGTTAAATATTTTCTCACAAAGAAAGAAACTGTTAATCAGGTACGATTGCTTGAAGTGAACACCAACCCACACGAACCCTTACATGCAGTGTTTCCCAAACTTGGGACGCCGCTTGTGTAGGGAAAGCCCCTGGTGGGCGGGGCCTATTTGTTTACTTGCTGCGTCCACGGTTGGGTCAATCGCGGCTCCCACTGGCTGCGGTTCGCTGCTCCAGGCCAACGGGAACTGCTGGAAGCGGCGTGGGCCAAGGGACGTACTGGCCGCTGCTTCCAGCAGCTCCCGTTGGCCTGGAGCAGCAAACCAGTGGGAGCCGCGATCAGCTGAACCTGCTGACATGGCAGGTAAGCAAACTGGCCTGGCCTGCCAGGGGCTTTCCCTACACAAGTGGCATCCCAAGTTTGGGAAACTGCTTACATGGATGTTTCCTTTAAGAGACGCTTTAGTGTACCTTAACACTCAGACATCACATTCAACTTTCACTGACTTCACGCCTCTATAAAAGAGATGGAATCTGTGCAAATAACCGACCATCCTGTCTTGAAGGCAGATTTGATCTTTTAATCTTTTTTCATTTGTCTGGCTGCTGTGGCACAAGAAAAATGGGAGATGGTTGAATCCTTATGCAAACAGTTAAAATGTGGATGTCTGCAAGGGTACTGTGCATGCATCTGTCACTAAACTCAATTCAATAGATGGCAGGGCTAGCCCCTGAAGTCCAATATATCTGTATTTCTATACTATTAAGTCCCTTAATTATACAACTAAAGTTAAGCACAAACCAGACTCCTTTTACATTAATGCTACCTATTATTTCTATAGCATTATAGGTGTACTCGGTGCATTACAGATCTATGGGAAGACAAGGTTCCTGCTCCAAACAGCTAACAACTTAAGTAGTTATTGGGACCATTTGCAAGATAAGGACTTTAAATTAGGTCTAATAAACGAGGGAACAAAGGGATATAATGTAAAAGTTATGTGAATGGACTGTTTGCCCTACTAGTTGCAAGATTTTATTTACAAAATTCACCTTTAACTGTAAAATTTATATTGTATGTGAAGTGAGCCATGAGAGCAGCGTGGCTATTGTTTTGATGGTTCAAACTGAAGTGTACAATTGCCTACCTGCCTGAATAGAGACTAAATAATATGTAGATGTGATCTGTAAGTCTCTAAAATCTTCACACTGCTCACTCAATCCTATCCAAGCCACCTCACAGGCTTGTTTTAAATTTCTGATCATCATTTTTAGATCGTCGCAAGCTACTGACCAAGAGAGTCTCAGAGACGCCGCTGCACAAACAGATCTCCAGGAGGCTGCTTCATAAACAGATCAAAGGCCGGTGAGTGAATGGTATTGGGTAGTTCTGAAATGTATTTAACCAAGTGCTGGGTGGCCAGGATGTGGACTGCAGACCAAACAAGTACTATGGAATTTAGCATTGTGAATACAACAAGACAACTTGTGGAGACTACAGGTTCCACAATTTAAGTGAGTACAACCACCACTTGCTTCATCATGCATATTAAATGCATCTCTCATGCTTGCATCAAGTTGCCATTGTGCCCCTCAGGCAAAGTTGGGTGCCACTTTTTAGGGTTCCCCTACAAAGGCTGGTTTGGTGGTGTTTTATACAGAGAGTTGCTAATGAGAACCAGGGAAAATTTCAGCTGAAGTTGGGCCTATTCTCCTGTCTGTGCCACGGCTGGAAGGACATCCTGTGGCCAGATTGATCTCTTGATGGGAGGCAATGCCTACTAATCATATGTTGAGACTACCTTGCAACTTGTTGATGTGGCTTTGTTAGCAAATGGTGCTCTCTGCAGCTCTGAAAAACACATGTTTAGTATACTCGCAAACCAGGCATGGTGTTATGGGGAGTCTGAAACGTTTTCACTGTTTCTCCAAGGTGTTCTGATCCTGGCTCTGACATCAGTATTGTGGAAGAATCTCCAGAGAAAGCCATGAGTGGTAGGTATAAATTTAATACAGACTGATCACTTGCCCTTTCTTACCTTGCTGCAGTTCATACTAAGATAGCACACTTCAGTCTGGATGATCCCCAAGGACCCTAAACTACAATATATAAAGAACATTGCAACCACCCCTGGAGTGGAAGGCAACAGTGAACTATACAGAGATTTTAAGAAAGAATGAGAACTTTAGGGAGGCAGAACTTAATCCTCCAACTGGCCATATCACAACTATGAACATCTCAATTTTTGCCAGGAGTGCTTTGGGATTGTTGGACCTCTGAAGCAGTATTTAAAAGACAGTACCTCCTAGCCTTGTGCTGGGAATTCCTCATTTCTCTCCTCTAATATACTACAGCGTAATGTTTGAGGTTCTACACAGTGTTAGGTGACCATGTGGTACTGGCTGCACAGTCTTGCCCCCAGCTAAGGAACAGAACAACAAGCTGGTTTTGGGGTGAGACGAAATGAAGAGCAAAAACCAACAGTGGGATTAACTAGTCCAAAGACAAAACTCTTTTTACGAAAGAAGCAAAAACCATGTTTTCCTAATATTACTTTTCTATATAAACAACTGTTGTAGTTGCCACAGGATGTTGAATGATTATGAATGGGAGGAGACGTGACTATAAGGCACCTGTTTTAGATGGGGTGGGTGGGGTCTTTGCTATGAAGAAGTTTGGCCTGGAAGGAAGCACATGTTTTAGTATTAGAAGTCCCCACTGAAGTTGGAGTTAGGTTTCCTTTTAACCCTTTTCATCTTCTGATTTTGTCGAATGTTCCACAAACTAGCCCCTTCCCTGCATGAGACAGGGTTAGTGAACAAATCACTGTTGGACAGCTCCAGAGAGATCCTTTCCAGAGGCACTTGTCTGCCAGCTGTAGCTTCCTTTTGGAAGTGGTGTGAGTTTTGAGAGAGAAGGCCCTGATGGTATTACTCTTGACTTCCAGAAGTGGGTTTAAGAAGAAGTCCGCGCATCAAACAGCTGTCGCTGAATAGGACACACTCAGGCTCTTTCTACTCCACCGCACAGCCCAGCTCACGGAATATGCAACGAGTACACTGGGTACAGCGAGAAGTGACATGTGTTAAGCAGAACATAACAGGTACTGGGGTTGGCGATCACACTTACTTACCTGGCATTAACTGCAATAGGTAATCTAGCTGCCAGATTCTGGTGCAGAAGCATTTGCTGATTGGCACTACAGACAGAACTCTTAAAGGTTCTGAGGCATCTGTTGTGGTGAGAACTGCCAGATGGCATCCATTATAGCCAGCAGAATCTAGCATTTTTGTATTGGGAATCTCTGTGTTAGGAACCACTGTAGTTCCAGTCTCCTATGAGAAAAGGAAGGTGTTATTACTCAGCCAGCCAAGAAACAATCAGACCCAAACCAGTAAACCGCCTTACCCATTAAACATAACATAACCCTGTCAGCAGCAGGAGTCCTAAAGCTGCTGCCAAACCTAGGTCTTCTATGTGGGAGCATAATGCAGTGCTTGATGGACTCTTCCTGATTTCCTTCTTCAGAAGGATTATAAACTGATTCCACGGAGAAGTTCAGGACTTAGTCGTGCCATCCATCCTAACAGCTTTGTCCTTGAGGACTTTTTCCACATATGTTTGTTCATCTATTAGTAACAGCTGTTTAGTGTTAGTTATTTTCCTGTGATAGTACAGAAAACAGTAATACTTCACTCAGGATGTAAAACTTTGGGTAGCCAGCAAAGAGTAAATGGTGCCAATACTGCAGCCCTTTAATTGTCTCTGACCATCTGGGTGCCAGGAACAACTGTGTCAATCCCATGTCAATGCTTGGTGCCAATCTAACTGCACTTTGCTTTTTGAAGGCATTCCACTGTATCCTGATAATCCAACTATCCAATCTCCCAAGAGGCTTCTCTTTGGAGCAGTTCTTGAAGGGAGCAGCCCTAAAGTGAAGGAGTCACTTGGAACAACGAAAACAAGAAACAGCTCAGACTTGGAGGAACCAATTGCCTGTCAGGTAAAACACCTTCCCACACTCTCTCCCCTCTGCTTGTATGTACTTAGAGAGACAAGGTGAGTGAGGAAAAAGATGGTTACTCACCTTTGTAACTGTTGTTCTTCGAGATGTGTTGCTCATATCCATTCCAGTTAGGTGTGTGCGTGCCGGGTGCACATTCGTCAGAAGATTTTTACCCTAGCAACACTCGGTGGGCCGGCAGGGCGCCCCCTGGAGTGGTGCTGCCATGGCGCCCGATATATACCTTTGCCGGCCACTCTGACAGTGGGGAAGCAGGGCAGGTGTGGAATGGATATGAGCAACACATCTCGAAGAACAACAGTTACAAAGGTGAGTAACCGTCTTTTCTTCGAGTGCTTGCTCATATCCATTCCAGTTAGGTGATTCCCCTAGGCGGTGGGGTCAGAGCGAGATGTTGTGGAATGTAAGACCGCTGAGCCGAAGGCGGCATCGTCTCTAGACTGTTGGACCAATGCGTAGTGCGATGCAAAGGTGTGGACGGAAGACCAGGTGGCCGCACGGCAGATTTCCTGTATGGGAACATGGGCCAAGAATGCGGCAGATGAGGCTGGAGCCCGAGTTGAGTGGGCGGTAAGATGACCAGTCGGAACATGAGCCAAGTCGTAGCATGTCCAAATACAGGATGTCACCTCTCGATGTAAAACGCGAGAGCCCAGCGGACATCCAGAGTATGCAGCTGCTGTTTCCATCGCGATGAGTGCAGTTTTGGAAAAAAGACTGGCAGGAAGATGTCCTGATTAACATGAAAGGAGGAGACGACCTTAGGGAGGAACGCCGGGTGTGGTTGCAGCTGTACCTTGTCCTTATGGAACACCGTATACGGAGGATCCACAGACAAAGCTCTAAGTTCCGAGACTCGTCTAGCCAAGGTGATAGCAACTAGGAATGCTGTCTTCCAGGACAGGTACAGCAGCGAGCATGTGGCTAAAGGCTCAAAGGGGGGCCCCCATGAGCCTGGTTAAGACAAGGTTCAGGTCCCAGGTAGGGGTTGGTTGTCTGACCTGGGGATAGAGTCGCTCCAAGCCCTTGAGGAATCTGGAAACTATAGGATGGGGAAAAAACAGAACTACCAGCCTCCCAAGGATGGAAGGTGGAAATAGCTGCAAGCTGCACTCTTAGCGAAGAGATCGCTAGACCTTGCTCTTTGAGAGACCATAAATAGTCCAAGATGGTGGGGACTGAAACAGACTGGGGAGAAAGGTCCTGCTGAGCGCACCAGTGACAGAAGCGCTTCCATTTAGCCCTCCACGCGATCAACATACCTTGCTTTCTGCTTCCCAGCAGCACTTGTTGCACTGCAGCGGAACAACACAACTCCGATTGGCTCAACCAGCCAGCAGCCATGCAGTCAGATGAAGGGACTGCAGGTCCGGGTGGTGTAGCCTGCCGAAGTCCTGCGTGATCAGGTCTGGGCAGAGTGGCAGGGGAATAGGGTCTGACAGAGACAGGTCGGGCAGCATGGTGTACCAATGCTGCCTCGGCCAAGCCGGAGCGATCAGGATAAGGCGGGCTTTGTCCCTGTACATCTTGAGCAGAACTCGGTGGACGAGAGGAAATGGTGAGAAGGCATAACAGAAGTGGCCCGTCCACGGAATGAGGAACGCATCCGACAGGAAGCCCAGGGAGCGACCTTGCAGGGAGCAGAATACCTGTCATTTCTTGTTCTCCCTGGAGGCAAAGAGGTCTATTTGGGGAAAGCCCCACCTCCGGAAAACTGAATGGAGAATGTCCAGATGGATGGACCACTTGTGCGCCAGGAAGGACCTGCTCAGATGATCTGCAAGCGTGTTTCGGACTCCTGGGAGGAAGGAGGCTACTAGGTCTATGGAGTGGGCTATGCAGAAGTCTCACAGTTGGATCGCTTCCTGACCCAAGGGGGAGGACCGCGTCCCTCCCTGTTTGTTTATATAATACATGGCTGTTGTGTTGTCCCTAAAGACTGCAACACAACGGCCCTGCAGATGGTGCTGAAATGCTTGGCACGCCAGCCAGACCGCTCTCAGCTCCCGGACATTGATGTGTAGTGTCAAATCCTGGGACGACCAAAGGCCTTGGGTGCGCAGGCGTCCTAGGTGAGCACCCCAGCCCAGGGAGGACTCGTCTGTTGTTAGGGACATGGAGGGCTGGGGAGGATGGAACGGTCGTCCTGCACACACCCAGGAGGACGTTCGCCACCAGTTGAGGGAGCCGAGAACGCTCGGCAGAATTGTCAGAATGATGTCTATGGCGTCTCTGCGCGGCCGATAGACGGAGGCGAGCCAGATTTGGAGAGGACGCATTCGCAGCCTGGCGTGCTTTGTGACGAATGTGCATGCAGCCATGTGACCGAGGAGAGCAAGGCAAGTGCGGGCAGAGGTTGTTGGCAGACGCTGAAGACCTTGGACAAGTGAGACTATGGCCTGAAACCGGTGGGGGGATAAACTGGCCGTCGCAAGGTTGGAGTCCAGCATTGCCCCGATAAACTCTATCCTCTGCCTAGGCACTAGAGTGGACTTGTCTAAGTTGATGATCAGGCCTATACGCAGAAAGAGGTCCTCTATAATGGCCACATGGCTGATCACTTGTGCCTCGGAGGCCCCTTGGATAAGCCAGTCATCGAGGTAAGGGAAGACATGTATCCGACAATGGCGTAGGGAAGCAGCGACAACTGCCATACACTTCGTGAACACACGAGGGGCCAAGGAAAGGCCAAAGGGGAGGACAGTAAACTGGTAGTGTCGATGGTTTACCACAAAGCGCAGATACCTCCTGTGATGGGGATAAATTGCTATGTGGAAATATGCATCCTGCATGTCGAGAGCGGCGTATCAATCTCTGGGATCCAGAGAAGGAATAATGGTTCCCAGGGATACCATGCGGAACTTGAACTTTTTAATGAATTTGTTCAGTCCTCACAGGTCGAGGATAGGCCGGAGGCCCCCTTTCGCCTTGGGAATGAGGAAATATCGGGAATAAAAGCCCTTGCCCCTTAACTCCTCCAGTACCTCCTCTATAGCTCTGATTGAGAGGAGCTTGCGGACCTTCTGTAAGAGGAGTTGCTCGTGAGAGAAGTCCCTGAAGAGGAACGAGGAGTGCGGGTGGAAGGGAGGGGGGTGAAACAAACTGAAGACGGTATCCAAGCTTCACCGTGCGTAGGACTCAACGATCTGACGTCAACTGGGACCACGCCGGTAGGAACGGGGAAAGGCGGTTGTAGAACAGAAAGGGATCCAGGGAGGCAATTGGTACACTGCTCTCGGGCGCACCCTCAAAAGTTTGGTTTGGGTCCCGGCGTTGGTTTGGTGGGACCGGAATTGTTGCCCCCTTGAGGTCCAGACTGACATCTGCGATTAGTACGACCTCGTCTTCTGGCAAAGTCTTGCCTTGGCCGAGGCGGGGGGGTAAAGGCGCTGCGGTTGGGAGCGGAAGGACCGTCTTTGAGTCTGAGGTGTATGCATTCTCAACGAACGCATAATTACTCTGTTGTCCTTTAGATTCTGCAGTCTAGGGTCCGTCTTTTGCGAAAACAAGTCTTGACCATCAAACGGCAGGTCTTGTACCGTATGTTGCAACTCAGGTGGCAGGCCGGACACTTGCAGCCATGATATATGGCGCATGGCTATGCCAGAAGCGACCGTTCTGGCCGCCGAATCGGCGGCATCTAACGAGGCTTGTAAGGAGGTCCTCGCGACCCTCTTCCCCTCCTCCAGGAGTGCTGCAAATTCCTGGTAGGAATCTTGCGGAACCAACTCAGCAAACTTCCCAACAGCCTCCCAGGTATTGTAACTGTATCTGCCGAGGAGGGCTTGTTGGTTCACTATGCGGAGTTGGAGACCTCCCGCAGAATAGATTTTTTCGTCCCAACAAATCCATGCGCCGGGCCTCCCTATATTTAGGCGCGGGGGCTTGTTGGCTGTGGCGCTCCTGTTCGTTGACGGACTGTACCACCAAGGAACAGGGAGCAGGGTGCACATAGAGGTACTCATACCCCTTGGAAGGCACCATGTACTTCCGTTTGACCCCCTTGCCTGTGGGCGGGATGGAAGCCAGGGATTGCCAGATAGTTTCTGCTCTAGCCTGGATTGAACGGATGAATGGGAGAGCCACTCTAGTGGTGTCTCTGCGGACAAGATGCTAATCACTGGGTCCTCCACCTCTGGAACCTTGTCTACTGGCAGGTTGATATTCTGGGCGACACGCCGCAGAAGGTCCTGGTGTGACCCGAGGTCAATAGGAGGTGGTCCCGATGATGACGTCCCCGCTACTGCCTCATCTGGGGAAGAGGAGGATGACAGCCCCGGGATGAGTGGGTCCTGCACTGACGCCTGGTCCGGGGGGACCTCCGTCTCCGGAAGGTCATGTGGTTCCAGTGCGTGTGCACTGGTTTCCTCTGTGTCAGCGGGGAGAGGTCAGCTGACTGTGGCCTCGGGCACACAGTGCTCTGAGTGACCGGAGCGTGATGGGCCAGTCGGTTCGCCTTGGGCTTGATGATACGCCCAAGGTGTCCAAAAGGACCACGATGAGATCCGTGGTCCGGGCCATGGGCATGCGTATCCAAGTCCCCGTAGGAGGCACTGTCCACATGGGAGGAGACGGATGGATGACGCAAGGGCCACGGAGGAGCTGAAGTCGCTTGGACCAGGTCTCTGTGTCCATTGGACTCCTGTCTGCACGGCACCGGCGAACGGTACCGAGAGTCGTAGCGGTGCCGGGAGCGGGACCGGGACCTGCGACCAGTGCGGTGCCGGGAGGTCGACCGGTGCCTCGCATCGCCATGCCAAGATCGGCTGTGAGAGGTACGGCGGTGCCGGGATCTGGACCGGTGCCAAGAGTACCGTGATGGAGACCGGGATCTCAAGTGGTGCCGCGAGTACGACCGGTACCGGGATGGAGAGCAGTACTGGGGACTGCGAGCAGCGCCAAGAGTGGGAGCGATGGCGGGACCAAGAGCGTCAGCGGGACCTGGATCGGGATCAGTGGCGTTGTGCCGTGTCCGGCGAAGATGGCCTCATCATAGCAGGCTTGCCCAGTGACTGAACAACCCGCACCGGCGGTGCCGGGGGTTGGGGCAGCTCAGGCTCCGTCAGAGCAATTAGTTCCTGAGCCGTGGAGAAAGTCTCCGCCGTCAAGGGCACAACGAGCTCGACCACAGCGTGCACTGGGGAGCTGGTAGGCACCAGACTCGACGGCTCCTGAGAGACCGGAATCAACGGTGCGGAGGCAAGCGGTGCCGCGGCAGCTGACAGTGCCGGGCGGTCTGCCTTAGATGTACGCTCCGACTGCGGCGTAGATACAGGTGCCGCAGGAGCCTTGTGCCTCTTGCTCCTCAGGGAGAGGGATCGGTGCCTGCCAGAGGGTTGAGCCGGTGAAGGCTGGTGCCAAGGAGTCTTCACTGGAACCGTGCGTTCCAGTGCGGAGGAAGCACTCGTCCCCGGTGCTGGAGTTGGTGCCGAAGATGGAGGAGTTAGAGCTGCCTCCATCAAGAGTTGCTTGAGGCAAATGTTCCGCTCTTTCTTCGTCCGGGTCTTGTCCGCAAGGTGGGATTCTCCTAGGCGCTTTAAACAGGAGTCGTGTGGATCTCCTGTGGGCATCGGCTGATGACAGGCCGCGCAAGGTCTGAAGCCCGGTGAACCGGGCATGGGTCCGGTACCGGGGGAGGAGAAGGGGCTAGCCCTCAACCCTCTAACTATATACACAACTACTATAAAACTACTACTAATAAAAAAGTTAACTAGAACTATAGAAAAACTAACTATGTACACAATAACTATATAAACGAGCGAAGAGCTAGGGAGATGGAGATCAGCTAAGCCGCGCTCCACTGTTCCAACGACCGACACGGGCAGTAAGAAAGAACTGAGGAGCGGATGGGCCGGCAGGGGTATATATCGGGCGCCATGGTGGCGCCACCCCAGGGGGCGCCCTGCCGGCCCACCGAGTGTTGCCAGGGTAAAAATCTCCGAACGTGCACGCGCACACCTAACTGGAATGGATATGAGCAAGCACTCGAAGAATATCTTTTACTGGGCCAGCTTCTCTTTGGTGAGAGAGACGACAGTGTGACTCGAAAGCTTGTCTGTCTCACCAACAGAAGTTGGTCCATAAAAGAGAGTGCCTCACGCATCTTGTCTTCTAATAGCCTGGGACCAACATGGCTACAACTACACTGCATACACGTACTTAGTCAGATTTGTGCATCTTTAAATAGCTACTTTTGTTTGTGTGTGACTTAAATTGTGCGGCTTTAGTCAAACAGCTTCTATATTTTTATCGCCAGAAATGAGTGTTAAGATGCCATTATATAGTAGTATTAAGTATGTTCTGTTCTTACTCTTTCCTCAGACTCCCCAGAAGCCCCAGAGCTCTGCCAGTAGAATGCCAAGGAAATCTCCTCGTACTCCACACACACCACCAAAAACATTGGAAAAGACCCCTGGCAAAAGTCCAGCTGCTAAGCAGACTGCAGCTAAATGTTTAGGAAGGTACTTCTCTCCTTCCAGACAGGAGAAGCCACCACCTGAGCCTAATGAAAGGAAGAGGGATCATTTAGCACAAGTAACTCATCAGAAGGACTCTTCTCCAGTGAGATTTCCCTCCCCTTACAAGGAGATGGGGTTACAGATTCCAGAAAAGCAGGCTGGGAATGAAGTGCTTGATGATGTTTTTGGGTCACCTCTAAAAGATTCCAGTCCAGCAACTGCTTCATATACAGCAACACAATTGCTTTGTACTACCAAGGAAAAATCTTTCACAGACCCACAAACTCAAAGACGCTCCTTGAGATCCTCACAGAAAACAGCATCTCCAGCTTCTATTCATAGGCAGACGCTCCACATGGAGATTCAGAGAAATCCACAGCCAAATTTCCATTTAGAGTCAGTGTCTCAGCCAATGGAAGCAACTCCCAGGAAGGTCAGATGTGCGGGTCCAAAATCTTTGAGTCCAGTGGGTATAGTGGCTGCTGTTTTATCTCCAGAAGCCCAATCCACTTTGAGAACAGTGTCTTCATTTAATTCTCCTTTTGAATCTTCCATAAAGACTCTGTCCGTAGATTCAGCTCCTCACAGTAAAACAAGAGAACTTGACCGGGAGTCTAATACACCTAAAAAACCTCCTTTGAAATCTCAAAACATCGCAGGCACATCCCCAAGGAAAGCCCTAGGGTCTCCTATCTGCCTACCTGAGCACACCAAACCCGGAGAAGAAAATCCTGCTCTTTCACTCTCGAAGTCGGCTAGAAATAAGCAGAAACACCATAGTAATGGTAACACAAGGCTTCCTGCACAAAGCTCTCTGATTCATGAGCTCAAGGCTTCTGAAAGTGTCCACATGTTAGAGAGAAGTGAACTAGTGGATATAGATGCTCAGGGCTCCTCCCCAGGAAAGGATCAGAGTTTGGAAAAGCAACTCTCTCCTGAGCTTTCTGCTAAAGGACATGTGCAGATCGCAGATGTTGTGAGTGAGCGTGAGCACTTAGATTCCTCTTTCTTAGGCAGCAGGAAGAGTGATGCCTCAGAAGCTAGAGTTTTGCCATCAGAAGAGTCGAAGACTCTTACTGTTAAGAAACCCTCTAGATCTGACGTTCTGAATGCTTTGCCTGCTACCTCAAAGTCTGCCTCTCCTGTCTATTCATTGCGCTGCACCCCAGATAGAATGCAGCGGGAGGCTGCAGCACGACTAGGGAATCCTGAACTTCCAGCAAAGTTTTCTACTCCTAAAAGTCATTATAAGTTGGCCTCTGCAAGTCCACCAACTTATGAGGTTGAACTTGAGATGCAAGCTTCTGGCTTGCCTAAGCTTCGCATTAAGAAGGTTGGTTCTGGCTCAGCCATGGAAGTACAGTCACAACTGAAGACCAGCAAACCCAGTGGAGAGGAAAGTCCCTTTAGTGAACTTGCTGTGACCTGGTGTGCTAGACACCCCGGAAAACTAGCAGCTGCTTGTGTTTCACCATCCTGCTTTCGCTCTTCCCATAGCACGCCTGGGAAGGGTGGAGGGCAGACCTACATTTGCCAGTCATACACCCCAACTAGCTGTGCCTCTACCACCACCTCCCCATCTCATGTGGATGCTGGAGTTCCCTGGACACCCTCTCCAAAGAACAAAGGGAAGACTACCCCTGATGCCATCAAGGACTGGCCACGAAGAAAAAAAGCAGCAAACAGCAATGCCAATGGTGGGTGTGGTCGATGTGAGAAGCATACAGAATGTACAGGGAATGTGTCAGCAAGTGAAGAGGGAGGAACAATTTCTGACCAGTGCAACAGCAGTAAAGCTCTGCTGCTGGCTGACTTTGAACTGGAAGGGGTTTACAGGCTTCAGGACCAGTCACCTCCCAGTGACACTGAGCCCAGAGCTGATGAGGGTGCTTCCACAGGGACTTTTGGCCTGAAATCCAGGAAGCGGACCTTTGACCTCTTGTCTCCAGAGGAGGAAACCAAATGGGAGGCTAAGAGGTCTTGCACAGCTAGAGACTACCTGGATCTGGTCAGCTCTTCCACAGATGAGAGTAGCACAAGCAAAAGGAGGATATCTACAATGCCTCCTGGTAGAACCACCGTGTCTTCAAACAGAACTCCTGGGCAACAAAGTTCCATAGGGGATGATGATGTCTTCGGTGTTTCAGGTAATCAATTGTCAAGTGACACCCTACTGAAATTCAGAGATGCTAAATTTGGAGGAGCTGTGAGAACAGAATACAGAGGGGACTGGAAACAGGCAGGAAACAAAGTGAGATGCAGCTGGGAACATACAGCTAATACATCAGAAGAAATCTGAAAGGCAGATCCATTGGAATGAGATGAAAGGATGAAAATGGATAGCAAGTGACATGAGTCATAATGCCATGTTTCAGCAAAAAAGGCCAGTGCTGATTGGGGTGTATATGCAGTCATGTTGTGGACTGGGTAGGTAGCTCTGCAGCATCAGAATATTTGCCTCTGTTGTGGGAAACTAACAGAATATTGACAAATTGGAGCGAGATGAGAGAAAAGGATAAACTGACTGGCAGCTGGAGGCTCTTACAGGGAGGGATTAAGGGCTAAAATGATTGTGGAGTCACATCCCTGTCCCTAATTCTTAACATAGTGAAAGGGTATTAAAACCCATGATAGGAGAGTTGTAATTTGGGGTGGTAGCAATGTGGTATAACTAGGAGTAATGGCGTGGGGAGGAATATAAGCTGCATATAACTGGGGAATCTCCCTGACATACGTATTAGACTGGGGTGTAATAGCTTCAGGCCTTGGACACTTTAAATTAAATTGAGCAATATATTAGCGACCCGGAAGAATGCTGCATTGGTTCATGGGATACAGAGTATGATTCTATGCTTCTCATCCCTAGGCTTGCCTGCTCTGGTACCAACAGCTCACCCCTTTTCAGCATTATGCATTTCGCTCTTTAAACTCTTTTTAAGAGGTGGTTTTTTTTTCTGAAGTAGGCACATGCAAGAACGTATTAATTGTACATGCAAGTATCACAACTGTGTGCAGATGGCCATGTCGACAACTGGCCCTGGGCACTCAGTTTCTTATTTTTAGATGCAGTCATGGCAGCTGCACTCTCAAATAAGATGTGCAGTTATATGCACATGTCCTTGCCTGTGGTAACACCAAGTCAGCAACAGATTTGGAAATTACAACTAATTTTATTACAGGGGTTGGCAGTCACTCAGTATTGTAAGCAAGGCCCCATGGATTTCATGTCCTTGGAATCCATCCCTTGTTCTACAACTTAAGACTTTTTTTTTTTTAAGAATTGTTTCTATTCCTTATGGTTGCAAAGAGCCCCTTAACTGTGATGCTAGTGTAACTGATGCAGTGTCTTGAGTCTGCAGACAGCCTGAAACAATAAGCACTAAAAGTTACAAGCTGATCATTCTTCCTGGGTATTCTGTTACCTCAAAAGCTTAGTTAGTGCTTAAGGGAAAAGGGAATTGTTGCTTACTTCTTCACATAAGAAAATTAATAGGCAGCAGTTTTAAAACAAACATAAGGAAGTACTTTTTCACACAAGGCACAGAGCTCCTGTGGAACTCGTTGGCAGGGATATTGTGAAAGCCAAAACTATAACTGGGTTCAAAAGAAAAATAGATAAGTCCATGGAGTGAAGGTCCATCATTGGCCATTAGCCAAGATGGTCAGGGACATAACCGCATGCTCTGGGTGTCCCTAAACCTCTAACTACCAGAAGCTGGGACTGGATGATGGGGATAGATCATTTGATAATTGCCCTGTTCTGTTCAATCCCTCTGAAGCATCTGGCACAGGCCTGACAGAAGACAGGATACTGGATTAGATGAGTTATTGGTCTGACCCATTATGATGGTGGTTATAGTCTCTGCTAATCACTTTAGTAAAATCATTCGCATGTGTCTATCCCAAATTGGCTCCTGCTCCTTCCTAAACTTCTCCACTTCCCCTGACAACCTGAGAACAGCAGTTGTTGAAGACATAGTCAAGAGCTGGCTTTTACTCTGCCTTGACTTGAAAATTTCCATTGTGCCACACCAGTGTGCTGCAGTAATCAGGGCCCCTGGATTCTTCCCAGAGGGCAGGACTTGGTGGGAATGCTGCAGTTTCACATCTTTGTGCTTTTCCAGGTTCAACTCCACCAGTGAAGGGCTCTCTCTCTGCTAGTGGTCTTCGAGCACTGACCCAGTCCCCGCTGCTCTACCAGGGACACACACCGTCTCGGAAGAAGGGCGCCAAAGGTAACTGGTTACCTGTCATTTCATAAAGCCTTGCACTCAAATAGATTGTAGACCTGTGACCTGCCTGTGGTTAAGTGAGGTGGAAAGAGCACAGGGTGTGGGGAAAGGCTGGAGGATTTGCTGTGTCTGTGCCCAGCAGGCTCCTGTTGCCAAGAAGTTTAGCCTTAGAACACAAAGGTATAACTGAGCTACATTTGCTTGGGATGGCAGGGAAGTAGCTTGGGGCTAAAATGACTTAAAGGGAAATAGAGTTTACTGGTACTGGGTTTCCTGAGACGGGTGCTGAGCTGTAAACCTGAAAGGGTAGAATTTCACTAACCCTTTCTGCCCTCTCCAGAAGATGAGTTGGACGTCTTTCACAGCATTACAGACCAAGAAGTGTCTCCGTTCTCCAACACAGGCTCCCGGAGGCGGCCCCTTAGCAGGACTTATTCACGGAAGAAGCTACTCAGCTGAACTCTGCAGCCAGAGAAAGCCTGTGTATCGCTAGTCAAGTACTCTATCTCGCCCACTGTGTAGTACATGCTGCTGTCCCTGAGAGAGCGAGCTTGCTTTTTTTTATTTTTTTTTATTTTTTTGAACAAATGGGGGGCTCATTGCTATTAGGAGTTGTCTGTAGCCAGTGTGTGGGAATCCCCATCTCCCCAACTGTGGGGTTTAATGAGGAATCAAGTGTTTGAATCAGCTCTACAAACTCCTTCTTCCATTGGGCTGGGAAAGAGGCAGTGGGAATAGGGAGGGCCACTTAAGTTCACTAGAAAGTTTAACTCCCTTGAGATGTATCTCCATCTATTTTAATCCTGGTTCTGTCTTATGGGTGTTCCCCTGCTGGGGTTTGTGTGCCACAGATTCAGTCTGACCAGGTGAAGAGAGTGGTCACTATTTTAGCGTCCTTTTGTAAAAATAAACTTATCTGAACTGCTGCTTTGTGCTGTTAGGAATTGTGGACCTGGCTCTGGGAGCTTGAAGGGCTGTTGGAGGAGCTAGTGAAGTCCTCTAAGCCTGAGCAGCATGGGGGGGAATATACTGTGTATTGCTCTTATGTCACATGCACTTCCTCACCGTGACTCTAGTCTGAGAGCTTTCTCCTCTCCCAAATTTACAACAGCTGTATTCTCTGAGCAACTATCCCTTTGAGAGGGATACTTCAGGGGAACACCTGAGATTACAGTTCAGACCATGCTACTTCTTTCTACTAACTGACAGGGTGCATAAATCTCCGCATGCTGAAAAGCAAGGTTGCTAAGTGCTATGTGGATTGTACTCACGTGTAACTTCTCTCTCCTGTAAAATCTCATTGTTTTGTTTGGGGGAGGATGAAGTGCATTTCCATAGCCTTCCAAGCTTCAGCCTCCCTGCTTCTCATTTCAGTTTCCCCTGGGTAAGGAAAATCAGAGGGCACTTAGCACATGCTATTAATGGCCAGTCACATGACTGCTTGGAGATGCCTGCACCTCCCTCTGGAATGTGTATAAGTAGGGCTTTTGTAGCAACTATTCCTGAGGCAGAATGCAATGGATGCTCCTCTGCTGGAGGCTATTCCGTACAGAAGGAGAAAAATTAAGTGAGTTAAAAGCTTAAGGAAAGAAACAGCTGTGAAGCCCAGACTGTCCTAACCCAGCCTCTGAAATGAACATCCAGCAGCCTTGGAGCTATGTTTTAACATGCTGCTACCAAACAGCAATATAGGGAAAAAAAGGTTAAGTCTGGTCATGGCTAAGACCTCGCACACAGAAGAACTACCCTACCCTGTAACTGTTTGAGAGGCTCCATGTTCCCAAGCCAGTACCTCATCCTCAGGGGTTAAGTGAGTGTAGGAGACTGCATGACACATGATTTAATAAAACTCACTCTGCTTTATTAGAAAGTAAGTTACAGCAGAAATGTAAAAAAAGTTACTACAAAGATATTTACAAATCCCCCACACTTGGTGCTAGTGTCAGAAAGCAGCTCCCCCTGCTGCAGCCAATAGAGGCTTTCTCTTGGGGCGACACCAGCAGGATAAATTCCACCTAGGAGCAGGCAGGCTCCAGAACTGTAAACATAAGTCCATAGTGGTAGAGGCCCCAACCAGAGCTCTGCCATGGGAAGCTGCTGTGGATGGGGGGTAGGGAGGACTGCCCAGCTAACACTACTGGGCTGGAGACACCAAAGTGGAGCTGACTACACCTCCCATTAGCAATTTTTCCTTGTGAAAATGTCCTAACTGCCACCCCAGTTCTCAATGAAATGCAGTATGTCTGTAGTCAAGCTGCCTAGGCAGAGCAGGAAGGTATTTACTAGCTGCACATGGCAGTGCTTCCTTCTTCCAGTGCTGGGCACAGTTAGTGCTCAAAGCTTGAGTCTAGACTGGGTTTCTCCTGACATCAATCATTCCTGGATTGGAGGGCACTGGAGCAACATTGAGGCTGGCTCTGCGCAGCTCCCTCCAGGGTTTGGGCAGAGGAGCCAGGTTCCATGGCAGGGCCATGTCATGGGGCTGCCCCAGTCTCAGCAGGTACTCTGCCTCCCGCTGCTGCATCCCCTCTGGGCCCAAGGGGTTGTCACTGGGCAGCGAAGAGCGCCTCCATGTGGCTGGTAAAGGTGCATGCACCAAGTCCTTATTCTCATCCCCGCACTTATGGCTTCCTTCAGTGGCAGCCAGCTGCACCTGCTGTTCCACAATACCAGTGGCCGATTCTTCACAGGTCCCAGGTACAGCAGGTGGTCTGTCCCCAGCTCCGAGCATGCCTCTCTCCACTCCTGGAGAAGACAGGTGGTTAGAGAAGTAGTTCTCAGGAGAGTCACTGCTGACCCTTAGATAAGTCAGGGAAACTCAAGTGCGTGCCACTACAGCAAGAGATTGCTGACGGGCATCCTCCTCTCTGCACTGAAAGAGTGGGCATGGATAACAGTCCAGAGGCAACTGCCCCGGCATAGGCTCTGCCCTGCCCCTCAAACTCTTGCTGCTACAGGAATGGGAGTTTGGTCACATGCAGGCAAATGAAAGCATGTCTGGGGGGTAAAGCTCAAGCTGCACTCCCTACCCCGACCAGCAGGGACCAGGGGTTTCCTCACCTTTGCTCTGGCCTGGGTGGCTCAGATTACTCAGCCTCTGGTTCAGCACTTGGTTTGCCCACATGTAGCGGCTCAATTCTTTTTCCAGCACTTGGATTCTTCCCTCAAACTGTAGCTTGCTACTGGCCAGCCCCTCCCCCATGTGCTCTACAAAGAGAAGGAGAGTTATTACAGCCTATGGGGCTTGGCAACTGCGCTGCAGTTGCCCTGCAAAGGGTCCATGAAGCGGAGGAGCCACTGGGCCACAGAACTCCATCATGGAAGGGTTAACTAGGGTAGGGGTATCAATGAGTCCACTTGGCTTGAGGGAAGAACAGGGTTCATCTCCATGGGTATAGGGAGACAAGGGCGTTACCTTGGCTCTGCTGGAGCAGGAACTGGATGTTCTGCTCGTGCTCCTTCTGTTGCAGGGTGAGCTGCCGGTCCATCTCCAGGCGCTGGCGCTCCACAGCCACCTCCAGCCAGTACACCAGCTGCTGCTGCTCCTCCAGCTGCATTTCCAGCTCAGAGAAAGCAATGTGCTGCCTGTGCTGATCCTCTCGCAGGGTCACCACCTGCCCCGGGCCCAAGGGCAGGCCACATGTCAAACCCTACTGAAGCCTGGAAGCTTCACTCTTCCCCACTGATCAAGTTAGTTTCTTGCTAAGGAGCAAAAAGGGCTTGGTCTTCAATAGAGCCCACCACTTCCAAAGGGCCACAGCTGCCTCACTGCCACCAGGGGGAGCCATGCAGCAGCTGACAGCAATGTCAGGTGGCCAGCTAGACCAGAGCCCAGCTGTGGTACCCAGCACTTCTGCCCCAAACAGAGTTTGCAACACTGGGGGCTTTTGTGTCATAGGGAAACCGGACTACAAAAGGAATAGAAGGGGGCTGCCCTCCTCACAGTAGAAAGCCAGCAAAGGACCAGGACTCCTGGGCAAAGGTACAGCAGAGTGCAGGAGGGAAATACCATTTGATTAGACACCATGATCCCAAACTGAGAGGTGCCCTGCCCTAGCCCTCTGATCTGGATTCTACCTTATCGAAGTACTTGCAGAGCAGAGCTCGGGTCTCAGAGGAGGAGAGGTAGCTGAGCTTTGCCATGAGGTTCATCTCGCACTGGGAGAGCAGGCTGGCCGAGGCCCGCAGGACCCGCTGCCTGCATGTGATTGACTCGTTCTTGTACTCGATCGCAGCATCCAGAGCCTCAATAGCCTCGTCCAGCTGGAACAGGATCCGCTCTTCCTGCCGCCCGGGGAGGAGGAAGGGAGCTGCAGTTACTCCTGGGTTAGAATGAGGGGGAGCGGAACCCACCCAGAGCAGTCAGGTTGGTGATCTGCAAGCTACACATGGGCTTCAGCCCTGCCAGGGCCCCTCACTCTTGAGCCTCCCCTCTTATTCCACTCGTAGCCAACACACACAGAGCTCTGCCAATGCCCCTTACTACAGATGCGGGCCTCCCCTCACAGCTCTGTCCAGCCTCAGGCCTCTTCCAAGGTGACGACTGCTAGATTTGGAGCGACTGATGTGCAAAAATCAAGCCCATCACAGTCTTCTTCTATGTGCCCAACGTAGCTCTGAGGCTCGGCGCACAGCCCTTTGCTAGACACCCTCTCACTATCTACACAAGCTGGGGGGTGGGCCCAAAAGGCAGCTGGTTACCTCTGGGGATAGCAGGGTGCCCTGGCGTAGCTTGTTGTCTATCTCCAGCCTTTGTTTGAGCAGCTGGTCCTTCTCCTGGCGCAAGCTGTTGATCTCCTGCCGGATCTGCTGCTGATCATGGGCGCTGCCATGACGGAGCTGCCCGTTTTTCTCCGTCAGCTCCTTTTCCAGGAGTTCCAGGCGGCTGGACACCCGCACGATGTCGTCCGTCAAGGCCTGGAGCAGAAGAAGGAACAAGACCTCACCTGAGCATCTCCCCAAGGGAAACCCAGCCCCGCAACTGCCCTCCACGACATCCATGCAAGCTGAGGGCAATTAACCCAAACCACCTCCCAAGCCACTGTGAGAAGAGATTCCAAGGCAGGAGTTTAATGGAGAGGCCAATGAGCTCAGGTTAAAGGTCAGGAAAAGGCAGAGTCAGCAGAAGTCACAGAGTGTGGGCACTATTCTCTACCCTAAACTCTGCTGATGCTGCCTCAGTCCAGACCACAGCCCCGACCTGGGGGTCCTAGCCCCAGCCCCACCAAGGCACCTCACTCCTGCAAGCGTAGGGCAAGCACTCTCCTGCTCCCCATTCCCCAGCAGGCGCAGCTGTGTCTGAGGGACCTCCAGCATCCCACCTGGCTGGAACGGCGTCTCTTGTTCTCCAGGCCATTCTTCTCCTGCAGCAGCGCTTCCTTTTTGGCCACTATGGCTTCCCGTTTCCTCAGCTCGTCCTCCAGCTCATCCAGGGCGCGACGCTGCTCAAGGACTTTGTCCATTTCCAGGTCAAGCCACTTCTTCTGCTCCTCAATTTTCTGATGGAGAGAGAGGGAGAGGATGAGAGAAGGATGTGGTCACTGACAGGAGGGAGGTTAGGTCTGGGGTGGGCAGGGGAGGGAGACAGAAGCTTCTACTAGCTACTCCTCTGGCCCCATCACTGCAGATCTGAATCCTTCACCCCTTAATGGATTTATCCTCACACACCCCTCTGAGCTAGGGCAGTGCTCTTAACCCCAGTGTACAGAGGAGGAACTGAGGCACACAGAGGCTAAGTGACTTGCCCAAGGGCACACAGGAAGTCTGGCAGAATAGAGAATAGAACCCAGGTTTCCTGAGTAACAAGTTAATGTTCTAAGCTCCTGTCATCTGTCTGACAGACAAGGCTTTACCACAGCTGCTCCATGCCCCAGCCATTTGGGATTACTGGGGCTCAGGAGGGTCCTGGCTAGGACAGGTCAGTGCACTTCAGGTCCCAGGAATATGTGGGGCCTAGAGCAGAGGCTGCATGTGAGCTTTGCCCCATGGGGAAGGAGGAACAGTGAGTGTTAGGGGATGTGGGTCAAGCTCAGTCTGTCCTTCCTGGGGGGTGATTCTAAGGACAGCTGCCAATCAAGGCATGGGGGCCAGACACCTTTGCTGACATTACCAATCTGGTGCAGGACTCCCCTAAGTGCCCACCCCATTTGAACAGGTGGGTCACTGCTACGTACCCGCTGCTGTTCCAGACTGATCACAGAGCCATTGCTGCCGCTCCTCCTTTTCCTCTGGAAAGCTGCAATTTCCTCCGTCTTGATGCGCAGGATCTTCTGATGCTGCTCGTGCTTCAGTTCCAGCTCCTGCACAGCAGGGAGCAGCCATCAGTTTGGGGGTGAAGTAGGGGGACAACAGGTTGATCCCGAGCCCAGGAGCTCAGACTGAGAGATGGGGCTGGAGCCCTCACAGCCTCAGACTTAACTCATTGGGCCACGCTGTTACTCCAGAAAATGCAGTAACGGGCTCCCCTCTGCAATCTGCTGCTGGTGAGGACACACGGACACACACCAGCGCTACCCTCTGCCCTTGGCTGGCACCCAGGGGTCGAGCTCTTACCTTGACTTGGTGCTGCCGCTTGTGCATCTCCGTCTCCAGGCGGCGTTTCTGCTCCGTCTCCTCACGCAAGCGTCTCTGCAGCTGCCCCTGCTGCCGCCGCATCAGCTGGACGTTCCTTTCCAACTCCCGCACCCGCTTCTGGCTCTGGGCAGACAGCGACACCAGCCTCTCCGTCACTTGCTTCTTCTCTCGCAGCACCTGCCACAGGACGGCTGCCCTTAGACTGGAGGCCAGGAAATCGGATACCACCCTGCCCTTCGGAGAACCCGACAGCCTTTAGAGAGAGAGAAAGCCCCCAACCCTACTCCTTCGACAACCCCTCCGACATAGGAGCCACAGCCCAGGGACAAGCAAGCTGTGCTCAGCCTGCAAGTGCTTCAACTCTTCCCAGCTGGGGCAGAGAGCCGAGAACCCCGCGCTCACACTGACCCGTGCCTTGCTCTGGGCTGCTGCAACCCTCGTGCGATATTCCTGCAGTTTGCATTTCTCTCCAGCGTCCTGGGGCTCCTTCCCCTCCAGTTCCTGCAGCTGCTTCTGGCCACTGCTCAGCTCCACTCGCACCTGCTCTGCCTCCTGCTCCAGTTCAAAGATCTTCTGGCAGTACTGTCTGTTCATGGCCTGGGCATCCTTGCCTGAAACCACCAGGGAATCCACACTGTCACCAACTGCTCTGCCCATTCCCGTCCCCGCTCCCTTCCAGGCGGCACAGCAACACCAAGAGCCTGTATGGACCTGGCAGCTTCAGGCATTCGCCAGCCCATCAGGAGCAGCAGTTATTGCCTTGGGACACTGGGCTGTGCTAGAATAGCCTCCGCAGGGCACCCAGGCCTGTTGCACAGGTGCACAGACAAGGAGTCACGTCCCTTTCCTGGGGATCAGATTTCCCACCCTTCTCTTGGCTCATCCTGCAGGAAGCCCCCCTGCAGCATACCACATACGCCACCAGCCCTGCTGGTCTGATCTCCAGCAATCCCTGCTCTAGCTTTTGTGACAGCTGGTCAGAGTAGATGGGGCTGGATCCTGTGACTCCTCCCCTTCTTCCAGTCAGCACCCTTCCTTACCTCAAATCCTCCAATGAGAGGCCCTGAGGGAGCAGGAGGAGAAGCCAAGAGGAAGGATCTTAGCCAGTAGGTGGTGGCAGAAGCAGCACTAGCGTGGACAGAGGGGGAGCAAGATGGCTGAGGGGGGAATGTCTTATACTGCATGCAAGGGTTCAGTCAGTATTTGCTGAGGCCAGGCAAGCAGCTGGGCACAGGGCCCACTTCCCCCCTTGCTAACAGTAAGAGCAAACCCCACACGATGCAGGCAGGGCCAGCTCCAGCTTTTTTGCTCCCCCAAACGGCAAAGCTAAGAAAAATAAATAAATAGAATAAAGCCGTGATAGGTGGCACTTCGGCGGCAGCTCTACTGTGCTGCTTCATTCTTCAGCAGCAATTTGGCGGCGGGTCCTTCCCTCCAAGCGGGAGTGAGGGACCCGCTGCCGAATTGCGGCCAAAGACCCAGACATGCCGCCCCTTTCCGTTGGCCGCCCCAAGCGCCTGCTTCCTTTGCTGGTGCCCGGAGCTGGCCCTGATCCAGGAAGTCGGGCTATGCGCATGGTAACACGTATGGCAGGGAAGGTCACTCAGCGCACTGCGAACCTGGCCTAATGGAGAAGGCGCACAGGGAGGGAAACAGAGCTGGAGGAGCAGAGGGAACAATGTCCCTCCAGGAGAGAAGACAGGCAGAGATTCAGCACCTCCTCCCATAGGTGTAATCCCAAGAGCCCTCAAGCCTCCCTGGCAGGAACATCACCACACCAGCAGCTCTGCACCTGTTTGGAGGAGCTCTGCGATGAACTCCTCCTTCATGCGAATGTTTATTGCAAGCTCCCGGATCTTCTGCTGGGCCTGCACCAGCCGCCGCTCTGAGTCCTTCCCTGAAAGGTCTTCCCTGGGACCAGCCAGCTCCCTCCTCCTGCAGGCCTCTGCAACATAGAGCGAGCCTGCTTCAGGACCTTGCCCAGGAAGCTGCTGTCCCAAAAGCAAGGTGGCGAGGGGACATCAAGCCAATAATGCTATGGCCCAGATCTGGCGGAACGCTGTCCATTGTTGCCCTCATCTTTAAGACACCGCTACAGCCCTCAAAGACTACAGATCCCAGCATAGAATCATAGAATATCAGGGTTGGAAGGGACCTCAGGGGGTTATCTATTCCAACCCCCTGCTCAAAGCAGGACCAATCCCCAACTATTTTTTTTTTGCCCCAGACCCCTAAATGGCCCCCTCAAGGATTGAACTCACAATCCTAAGTTTAGCAGGCCAATGCTCAAAACACTGAGCTAACCTCCCATGTGGCTGAGCCACCATCTGCTCCGTTCTGCACTAGTCATGGTAGCCCTCAGCCTCTGGCCTAGGTTGGGCCATATGGATGCCCCTGCACCACCCTTTTTTTCCAGAGCAGAGCACATGGCAGCAGTGAGGGGCCCAGACAACAGGGGCTGAGGGCATCACCAGCCTTCAGAAGATTCCTCCCCAGGATACAGTCTCCACTTACCTTTGGGCAGCTCCGGGGGCTCCTCTTGCATGGGCAATGGGCTCTGCTCCTCACATCCCTTGCCGGAAATGTCCTTCTTGCTCCAGCTTCGGATCCCATTTCTAGAATAGCAGCAGATCAGTTTAGCTGGGTGCAAGCTCAGCTACAGCTGAGGGAAGAAGGAACCTGCTCCAAGCCTGCCATGTGGCACTAGCCCAACAGAGAGGGACGAGGCTGCCCCTGTGCTCCATGGGAATGGGTTCCAGAGGGCTGGGATCAGGAAGGAAGCAGCGGACTCAAATCCAGCTCAGTCCATTTCCCACTGGACAGGTGTTCACATCCTCCAAGCCAGCAGCTGACAAAGGGCTGGATGGCCCCAGAGATGGAGCTCAACTCTAAAAATGGCCCCTCCAAATCAGAGCCAAGATACAGAAGGAGGAAGCTTGAGCTGCCCCTGCCTGTGCTGTGCAGGGTGGACTCAGTCTCCGGGGCCATCAGGCCAGCACCTCTGCCCTCCACTAACACCAGCCTCGCCAAGCAGTTAGACGCTAATCTGCTGTTCGGCCATTACAAACACGTGCTTTTCCTGACTCTTCCGGTTTGGCTTCTGTAGTTCTACAAGTGCCTCTCGGGCTTAGGGGACATGGCACCCACCTGGCTAAGGGCTCCAAAGTGACTCATTTCGAGCCAGCCCAATTCCTGGTGCAGGAGTCTCTGGCTGGCAGTGGGACAAGTCCTTAATCAGGGGAAGCAGACATGGCGTTCAGTGAGCGGCCCTAGCCAACGTTCACGTGTGTGCAGCCTCCACTCACCTGCGCTGGTGCAGGGACCGTTTCTGCTCCCCCTCTTCCTCCCAGGATGGCTCAGAGTCCTCACTGCTCTCCCTCATCTGCATCACGGCTTTGGCCTCCAGCCCGCAGGCACGGCTTTGGCAACGCACCACCAGGTCCTCCCCCAGGTGGGATCGGCTGCTGCTGAGCTGCTCGGGAGGGGACGGGGAAAGGGTCACACACGGAAAGACGGACACACTGCACAAGGGCCAGGGCTCAGGAGGGGGCACTGAGTTATAAAGAAGGGAGACAATGTGCAGCTCAGTGGCTTTGTGGGCAGGCCTGGTGAGTTCCTGGACCCAGCCAGCTGCTCCCAGCTGTGCAGCACACAAGGCTTTACCTGCAGTCTGAGCTCGGGATGCAACGTGCAAGTGCTCAAACTTGGCTGAAACCAGTTTTTCCCCAAACTGAGCAAAGGCTCCACAGCAGGGAGGACAAAACCCATGCCCAGGACCGAGTTAGAGACTGACTGTGGGAAAGGCCAGCTCCTCCGGTCAGGGGAGCCAGCCCTTCCCAAGAGCAAGCACTTCCACACCCACCTTTCCACAATGGACTCTCCTGCTCGACTGGCCCAGGCTGAGGCCATGGGACCGCGCGGTATCCAGCGGAGCTGTGTGAGGTCTCTGGGCGAGCTCCACCAGGTGAACGTTCTGCAGCAGCTCGGGCACCTGCAGGTTTGACATCGCCATCTCCAGGCGCACGTGTAGCTCCGAGATGGCATCCTGCTGCTCCTGCAACTTATCACTCTGAAAAACAACAGAATATGGGGTTTCCCCCACGCATCTCTCAGGCCTGCTGCTAGCACAGTACAAACAGGACATGCTGCACTCTCCCTGATTGCCCACCCCCGCTGTCTGTGCCATCCAGAAAAGGGGTAGCAGATTAATAGGAGAGATGAGATAGGCAAGAATATTTGGCTGGGTTTGGGGAGGAGGGAGCACTAAAAACCCAACAGGAAAATCCCACTCCAGAAGGGAGAATCTACAGCACAGGCCAGGCAGCATTTGAAATTAAAGACTCCCTAGCTGGACCCAGTCCCTGAGGAATAAAGGTGTGATGAAGGTTGAAAAGGGAGGGTACAGGGAGGGTTTGCCCATCAAGACAGAGAGGTGCAGGTTGCAAGCAACAGGAAGGGGAGAGGATGGCTGGGTCAGAGATTCCCCTGGGCCTGGGCAGAGGCCAGCAGTACCTGCAGTTTGTACTGCTCCATGGCATCCTCCAGGGCAGCTAGGAAGTCACGGTTCTCCTCCTCCAGACGCTCCACCTGTCTCTGCAGCTGGGCCAGGTGCTCATCTCTGGCTTCCTCACATGCTTTCTCTGTGCTCACCTGCCCCCAGGGAAGGGAAGAGACAGCATCACTAACCCCCCAAACGTCACTGTGTGCCTCTCCCTGCCCCACACGCGGCACAAACAGGTATGTCTGCTGTACGGTGTCCCACCAGTCAGACACAAAGACTTATTCACGCCTCCCCCTGTGATTGGGGTGACAGGCCCGAGAGGAAAGATGTTATTTAGACCGTTACTAAATCCGGCTGCACTGGGGGATGCTGCTGGGAGGGAAGAGTTGCAGTGCAGGCCATTCCCTCTGCAGGATGCGCTCAGTGGGCATCCCCCAACACACGCACTCCCGCCCCATTGAAATATCTTCTCTAGCTCTACAGCTGCTTTTCCCACCAGAGGAGTAGGTAGGTATGTTCCAAACGACATTTGAAGCTAGTTTAATTTCACATTAAAAAAAAATCCCACTGGTACCCAGCCACCGTTCTGCCTTGCTACCGTCTGCCAGCAGAATCCAGCCTTCTCCTTGGCCACACTCCCTGTGTGGATGCTGCTTTCCACCCCAACAGCAGCTGCCATTCAGTGGGGAGGCAGGCAGGAGGGACCTCAGAGGGACTGGGAAGCTTTCCTAGTTGATGTCTGAGAAACACTTTGTCCTCTGTGGAGGACAGGGACTGCTGAGTTATTCAGAGAGAACCAAAACTGAACCTAGGTCTCCCAAGTCCCAGGCTAGCCCTAACCATTGGCCTATACTACTCCCCTCTACTCCAGGAGGCTACGCCCACCCACAGATGGGCTCTAATGAGGGCCTAATACAGAGACAACCTCATCTCAATCTCTTCTTTCCCTCTGCCAATGCAGCTTTTCCTTTACTGTCCTCCCCAGGTACTTCCTAGCACTCTGCTCTAGCACCAAGCATCACAGCCTGTATAGCCTGGCCTGATACTGTACCGAACCTTCTCACTGCCCAGTGCCCAAACAAGGTTGACACCCCAATACCTGAGTCCGTGGCGACTTTGAGCCTTGTGCCTTGGGGTGCCGATCCTCTGCTGAGGTGCTCTCAATGCCACTATCCAGTCCAGAGGCAGAGGTCAGCTCACTCCTCTGGCTCTCAACCGCACACAACCACTCCTTCACCCGCAGGATCTGCTCCATGGTCAGGTTGCCCTCCCCCTGCAGTTCCATCAGGAGCTGGTAGGCAGCGTCCGTGCATGTCCTGTAGTGAGCGCACTCTGCCAGCATGCGGGCCTGGTGCTCTTGTGGGCACCGCTTGGCTGTGTCGGAGCGGTTTATGATACGGGTCTCCGAGCGGTGCCGCTGCTCCAGCGCCCTCTGTAGGTTCTTTATTTGAAGCTGCAGCTCCTCCACATGCTCCGCCTCCCTGCGGCAGTTCACCATGGCCTTGTTCTTGATGTTCTGAGCTCGGCTGGCATAGTTCAGCGTGTTGAGACTCTCATCGAAGTCAGAGGAGGAAGGGCTGACACAGGCGATCATGACAGTCTGGGCATTCCCCCCAAGGGAGTCTTTCAGGATCCTAAGGAGAAGAGCGGAGACATCAGATCTGAGCTAGGGGCAGCAGCCCACACTACAGCAGACATGCCAGGGGCTGACAGGGTATTCACAGCACCACCCCTCTGATAGGGTAAACCCCGGGGTATGAAATACTTTCCCATTAGCTCAGTGCTGGGGAAAGGGGCCAGGACAACAGCCCTGAGTTCCTGTATGTTCCTACGGGAGAGGGAGAGCACAGCCTGAAGCACTGCAAGCATCCCTCATGCTGACCTCTGGTGAAAATGCCTCCAGTGCAGCAGCCAATTCTGGGGGTAAGAGGGACTCCAATAACCTCTGCTGGGTATGCCAACAAAAGGGCCGGTTATGTGACCCTGTCCGGGCTAGGAACTAGACTGAGACCACCTTCCTTCACACAGGCCCCAAACTGCCAACTGATGGGAGCATCTGCTAGTCACTGCTAGACAGGAACGGACAGGAGCCTCCATATCCCACAGCAGCACAGGCCATCCAGCCTAAGGTTTTACGGTGCAGCAGCATTGGACCAAGCTGGACTTTCACGCTTATCCTTGGCTCCCTGCTTCTCAGAGACCCCTCCAGCCATACAGGATGGACTGACAGGCCTGGATACCTGTGGCTGTTTGGAGAGATGGCCAGCGGACCCCTTCAGAACCAGTCAGAGAGCCTCCAAGCGAGAGCAGCAGGGACAAGAGACCCGGCAAATTAAACTGTGGCCGCCACCAACCTTGACTGGGCAAGGGTGGCCAAGACCCAGCCAAACCCCTCGGCATGCTGGGAAGGAGTAAAGAAGGCTGGTGTCCTTGCTACGGGGCTAAAAGAGCACCAGCCAGATGAGCAGAGTGATGTGGGTGGCCCAGGCACCATGGGGTACCTGGTGATTTTGGAATCCCTGTAGGGAATGTGGCTGCATTTCCTGCGGGGGTCTCCCAAGGCACTGATCACATTGCCCAGAGCCAGTAGGCCACTGTTGATCTGGATACTCTCCTTCAGGCGCTCCCCTGTGTTTCCAGTCTTCACCACCCGCTCTGAGCCCGCTAGATCGACAAAGTGGAATTTGGAAGCCAGGACTTGGCCGGAGGCCAGGGCTGAGGCCCTGTCGTGGAGGGTGAGTTGAGTGAGCCGGCCGGCACCGCGCCGCTGCTCCATGATTACTGTGAAGATGGTGTGCGAACGGCTCGACTGTGTGTTGATGTGGGTGGCTCCCGTGTGCTTGACTGTGTTGCCCATTTCCAGCAGGCTCAGGACCTCATCCAGCCCCTCCACTTCTGTTTCCTTCACCCCATACAGCACTGCAACGAGACAAACATGGCAGTGACGGTGCTGGCATGGATACTCATACACTGCCAGGGAAAGCCACACAAAGAGACAGCTAGGATGTTCGGCAGGAGTGGAAGGGCAGTTGGGACTCTCCCAGAGTAACTCCCAAAAGGGAAATCTGTTTCCCACCCAAAGAGTTTTCCTCCAGTCAGCAGGGTACACCGGTTTGTTATTGTAGGGTTGCTTGAAAGGGCCAGACTGTGCATCCAGCTAATTCATCATGGGCCACGCCACCGCATTCAGCCATAGGCATCTATTTTAAGCAACCAACGCGGGCTCATTTGTTTGGGGGACAAACCCTTCCACCCAGCCTCACCAAATAAATAATGGGCATAACAAAGATGTAGTGAAGCAGAAAAATGAGGTTGCTAAGCTACCCTTGGGAACAGCCCCAGGACTGAAATGTTGGTCCCGATCGCATACAATCACTTTGGAGACCTCCACAGCACACCGCAGCTCAGCTTCTCAGAGCCCACGCTGCCTGAGAAAGGCGGGGGCCATAAATCTTAAGTGTTGCTAAAAATGGAGACCTGCACCCTGAGGGCGTCACTTTTAGACCCCTTCCATGCCGACTGCTGCCATCCCCATCACACGGTGCTGCTGGAACCCAGGAATTCCAGAGGGAAAGGATCAGAGACATCAGACAGCAGAGCAGCACTGAACTAAAGCCGGTGTCTCATCCAATATTGTCCTAGCAATGTCAAATGCCCTTCAAATATTCCATTAGCCTAAGAGAATATGTAATCCGGAGCTGCTCCTAGAAGACAGGGAATCCACCCCAAGGCAAGTGTGGGTTTGTTTGGCCACAATTACTTTCTGTGCATAAGGTAACTACTGGGCATGTGGCTAGTGTTCAAAGGTGAGAGCCCAGTGCAGATGGGGCTATAGGAAAGCTCTCCACGCACTGTTCAGCAGAGCCTGTTAGCCAAGGTCAGCTGCATGGACAGCAAGTTAGATCTCAGGTACCAGGAGACTTCCTTTTGCCCCCACGGTAAATGGCCACCTGTGAAATGCATTTCCAACCCCAGGGGACCTGCACAGCTGAGTTACTGAAGATGTTGGAAGGGATGTTGCTCCACTCATATTCGGAAAAAAAGGTCCTTACATAAAGCTGGGATCCCCCAGTCAGAGCACATATTATGCCCTGTATTCAGTAACTGCATGCTATAGTAGCCAAAAACCTGACTCCCAGCCATGGTCACCCAGTCATAAGTTTCATAGTAAGGGCTGGGGGAGAGTAATGGAGGCAATCGCCCCTTTGTCAGAAGCACGGTGCACTGCTTTGCAGGAACACACATCCAGGCCTGGCCACAGGAGGAGAGTCTAAGAGCAGTCACATGTACCAATATTGCCCTTATCGTCCTCACGGATCTGGATGTCCTTGCTGGCTGTTTCCACTTGCAGCAGGTCCTGGAACTCCTCCTTATACACCTCCAGGTAGGAGACTCTGACTGTGTAGTCAATCAGGTCATTCTCATCAATGAGTTTGAAGGTCTCAGCCATGGCACGTGGGATGATGCCCTGCTCATCCTCATTGATGGAAGCTGGCAGGGAGAGACAGACACAATCACCAGAAGCAGCGGATGCCCAGAGAGTCAACTCTAGTGTGATGTGCAGCAAGGGGCAAACAAAGCAGAGCACATCTCATGCTGCAAGGACAGTATGCCACAGGGAACAGCCTCACACCATCCCATGTGCTCAGCAGTGAGGGTCCATATTAAAGGCCCCAAGGAGCACTTCTCAGGAGGTCCTAGGGTCCATGTCAAAAATTCCCCTCAACCCACTGTTGCATTCCTGCTGCCCTCATAGTGCATCTTAGGGTATGTCTTCACAGTACAGTTAATCTAACCTGGGTGTGAGTATTTCCACAGCCAAACTATGCCCATGTCCTCACTGTTTCTGCACTTGCCTTGTGTCTGGAGGCATATCCCACAGTTCTTTGTACTGAGATGTTCTAGGACTCTTTCCCAGCCAGTTGTGTCAATTGCAGTAAAATTTGTCTTTTGGGAGGAATTGTGGGAAGGCACTGGAGGATTGTCAACATTCGAGTGATTTAGCCTGAATCCTCTCTGCAAAATGGACAAGATGCAGCCTAAGTGAAAGCAAGGTCTGGGCTCTAACCCACACCCCCAGCCATGTAAACTAGTCCAGGTTTAACCTTGGTCAGAGATTTTTCTGTGTGGAAAGTCCTGTGGGGGTTGGGCTAAAACGTAGTGAAGAACCCAGGTTAACTGTGCAGTGAAGACATATCGTTGGTGGTACTGCATGTATGGAGTTGTAAAGTGCTTTCTTAAGGAGAGAAAAGTTAATTATAATATCTGTAGGTTGCAAACATTATAGCTGAGGCTGACATGTGATTTCCTTTGAATCCAGCACCACTCAGAACTTTCTCCAATAAAAAAGAATGTTCTTCTGGGCCGAGAATTTCTTTAAATTAAATTAAGTTTTACATTGATTTTTTTTGGGGGGTGGGAGTCTCCAATATCACCAAACCATCTGAAGTTATAAGCCTCAAACTTGGCATGAAGACTCCTAACTGCAAAAGGAAAAAATCAAGCCAAGCTTGAACACATAAAAGCAATTCAGTATTTTTACAGCTATCTTTCTGCACACGCGCAGTAAATATTTTAAGGAGCCTTAGGTACCAAAACAGCCAACCCTTCAGTATAAAAGCATTGATGGGAACTGAACAGCGGAAGCTCAAGAAAAGGGGAAAAAGGAAATTGCAACAACAAAAACCTACAATGAAATTAAATGCAAAACTCCTTCTGTTAAGGCTGAGTTAGGGCACGTTTCACTTAAACAGCTATAGCAGTACTGCTGTAGCATGTCAGCATAGAAACTTGCTACAGCAGCAGGAGGGGTTCTCCCATCGCTCTAGTTCAGGGGTAGGCAACCTATGGCACACATGCCGCCTTCGGCATGCAAGCTGATTTTCAGTGGCACTCACACTGCTCAGGTCCTGGCCACTAGTCCGCGAGTGCTCTGCATTTTAATTTAATTTTAAATGAAGCTTCTTAAACATTTTGAAAACCTTATTTACTTTGCATACAACAATAGTTATATATTATAGACTTATAGAAAGAGACCTTCTAAAAATGCTAAAATGTATTACTGGCACACAAAACCTTAAATTAGAGTAAATAAATGAAGACTCTGCACACCACTGCTGAAAGGTGCCGACCCCTGCTCTAGTTAATCCAACCTCCCTGAGAGACAGTAGCTAGATTGATGGAAGAATTCTTCCGTTGACCTAGCACTGTCCATACTGGGGGTTGGGTCGGCATCTCTGAGGGCTGTGGATTTTTCACACTCCAAGATATGTAGCTATGCTGATGTAAGTTTTTAGTGTAGAACAGCTCTGAGAAATAAAGGAAGCAAGGCTCAGGAAAGTCAAAGGTGAAGACACCCTTAGAAAATCACAAAACAATCTCCTTGCTTGACCTTCCCAAGATAACCAAGTGGCAACCATACTTCATGTGCTGCTCAAACAGAGTTACTGATCTCAAACCAGTGGATGAATAGTTTTGCAAAAGTTACATCAGGTTCCTATGGGAATATTGCATCAGACACAGAAAAATACTATGTATGTGCAGTGTTTAGTTTTGCAGCTAAACATAAAAGCTTACTATCAACTGGGCACCAGAAAGAGTACAGGTGTAGGACAAGCAGTATGGCCAAGCTGAGGAGCCTTTGAATTTTCTCAACTTTTTGCCTGCTTCATTTCTCAGCCTTGGGGTTGCACTATCACCAGCTTTTCATGCTATTATTACTAAACTAGCCCAAGAAATCCTGTCTGCCCTGCTCACAGCCAGGCCCTGGGCAGTGGGTGGGGGAGGGAACCATTGCTACACATGCATAAAGGCGGGACAAGACTAGGAATGTGCTACTTCTCCAGATACTCACAGACACTTGCTTCCCCAATGGTGTAGGTTTTGCCCGAGCCTGTCTGGCCATAAGCAAACACAGTAACGTTGAAGCCTTCAAAGAAGGCCTCGACCAGCGGCTGCACGCAGGCGCCATACACCGACTCCTGGTTTGAGGATTCAGTGAAGACAGCATCAAAGTGGAAATGGCGGTTACGCCCCAGGGTCACCTCATTGGTCTCTGGGTCCCCGTGCAGGCAGGCCTCGTGTCCATGCAACAGCTCCTTGGGCAGCAGGGGTCGAATGCGCACAGCTACTCTGACGGGAGTCTCCTCAGCTCGAGACTGGGCCTCAGCTTTCAGACCCATAGTCAGCAATCGCAGCAAAGTCAGGAGAGCCCCAAGCCAAGTGCAGGCACCATCTCTCTGCCCACATGCTGTAAGGAGAGAAGCTGGGTTAATGTTGATTCATGCCAGAATTGCCTCTGAGCAACCATCAAGAAAGGTTCCTGGTGATCTGATTGAGGGATGCAGAGTGGAGCTGGAAAAATTCCAGGATCCAGCTACCCAGTGTCAGGGCAGGGCTAGGGCCTACTGTACATTTACTAGAGCTTTCTCCAGCCTTGTTTCACACATCCTTAGTTCTGGGGCTCCCACACATTTCTCCCCAGCCAGCTCACCCCAGAGCCAGGACTTTATCCCCAGAGTCAGTCTGCATTTCCCCATTGTGCATCTCCTCCAGCTCCCCATGCCTCCGTACCTGGAGTTCATCCACTTCACCTTGACTCTGCTCTGGTGACATGTAGGTCACTCCCTTCCCCCCCTCATCTGATTAAAATGGGGACAGGCTGGGGACGTGGGCACAACGGGTAACCTGTGCCTCTTGGTGCCACCTACCAAGGCCTCTGGGCACCACCACTAACCAGGAGGGCAGCGCTCTCCATAACTACCCAGGCCCTAGCAAATCCCCACCCCCATACAGGCCCTTAAATCTCCCCGGGGCTTCGGGTGGGGGTTGGGGGGAGTGCTGGAGACAGGAGGGGGATGCCGGGTCCCCCCCGATGGGAGAGCAGGGTGGGAGGAGCGGGTCACCAGCTGAGTCCAGGGCGGGGGGGGGGGTCATGCTGGGCCTGTACCCCCCTCGCTGGGCGCTGGCCATGACGGGGATACCGGGCTGAGCCCCCGGGAAGTCCCGCTCCGGGGACGATCTGGGGCCGCTGCGCTGAGCCCAGGCAGCCCCCGCACTCACCCCTCGGGCCGGCCGGACAGTAACAAGCCCCAGGCCCGCCGAGGGGCCTGGCGCACGGGGATGGCGTCAGGCGCAGGCCCCGGGCTGGGGGGTCCCGAGTCCCGCCCCGCCCCGCCCCCATGAGGGGCGTCAACTCCGCCAGCGCGGCGCGGCCCGGCCCGTGCAAGGGCCAGTGTTCCCGGCTGGGCATCGACATGATCCCCTGGCAGCGTCACCGGATCCGCGCCCTGCTGGCCCCCAATCCCTGCCATCCCTCTCCAGGGTCATCTCCCACCCCCCCGTCCTGCCATCCCCCCCCCCAGCCTTGTCATCCTTCTCCAGGATCATCATCTCCCACCCCCCCGTCCTGCCATCCCCCCCCCCAGCCTTGTCATCCTTCTCCAGGATCATCATCTCCCACCCCCCCGTCCTGCCATCCCTCTCCCACCCCCCAGTCCTGCCACCCCCCCCCAGCCTTGTCATCCTTCTCCAGGATCATCATCTCCCACCCCCCAGCCCTGCCACCCCTCTCCAGGGTCATCATCTCCCACCCCCCAGTCCTGCCACCCCCCCCCCCAGCTTGTCATCCTTCTCCAGGACATCATCTCCCACCCCCCGTCCTGCCATCACTCTCCACCCCCCCAGTCCTGCCACCCCCCCCACCTCAGCCTTGTCATCCTTTTCCAGGATCATCATCTCCCCCCCCCCCCGTCCTGCCATCCCCTCTAGCCTTGTCATCCCTCTCCAGGGTCATCTCCCACCACCCTGTCCTGTCATCCCTCTCCAGGGTCATCATCTCCCACCCCCCAGCCCTGCCACCCCTCTCCAGGGTCATCTCCCACCCCCCAGCCCTGCCATCCCCCCAGCCTGGTTATCCCTCTCCAGGGTCATCATCTCCCACCCCCCAGCCCTGCCACCCCTCTCCAGGGTCCTCTCCCACCCCCCAGTCTTGCCATACACCCCCCCCAGCCTTGTCATCCCTCTCCAGGGTCATCTCCCACCCCCCAGTCCTGCCATACACCCTCCCCAGCCTTGTCATCCCTCTCCAGGGTCATCTCCCACCCCCCTAGGCCTGCCATACATGCCCCCCAGCTTTGTCATCCCTCTCCAGAGTCGTCATCTCCCACACCCCTAGTCCTGCCACCCCCCACCGCCCAAGCCCTGCCATCCCTCTCCAGGGTCGTCATCTCCCACCTCCCAGTCCTGCCATACACGCCCCCCAGCCTTGTCATCCCTCTCCAGGGTTGTCATCCTACACCCCTCCAGTCCTGCCAACACCCGCCCCCAGACTTGTCATCCCTCTCCAGGTTGTCATCTCCCACCCCCTAGTCCTACCACACACACCCCCAGACTTGTCATCCCTCTCCAGGGTTGTCATCTCCCACCCTAGTCCTACCACAACCCCAGCTTGTCATCCCTCTCCAGGGTCATCATCTCCCACCCCTCAGTCCTGCCACCCCTCCCCCTGCCTGGGTCTTCAGCCCCGCCCCGCCATCCCTCTCCAGCATCAGCAGCCCCAGCCACCACCCTGCTACCCCCCAGGGTCATCACATGCCAGGGGCCTGCCCCTTCTTGCCCTTCCATCCCTCTCCAGGGTCATCAGCCCCTTCCCCCCCATCCTACCACCCCCAACCACTATCATCAGCTTCCCCAGACCTACCGCACACCCCAACCAGTGTCATCACCCTTCTCAGTCCTGCTACCCCTTCCCAACCAGGATTATCACTGCCCCCAGCCTCCCACCCCCCACCAGCATCCTCACAACCCCCCATCCATTCCTGCCACACCTCCCCAACCAGGGGTATCATCCCCACAGTTGTGCCATCCCCCTACCAGACTCATTCAGCCCCCTATGTGTGCCATCCCCACCAAGCCTGCCACCATCCTATTCCAACCAGGTCATCAGCTCCCCCAAACCAACCACCCCATTTCCCCAACTGCCCTTATGCCAAACACTGATCTGGTGTAGGCACTCTGGCTGTCAGGAGTGATGGGGTGGGCTCACATGGTGGTGTCTTTGTAGTTCAGTGCAAGGAGGGGTTTTATTGCATGATTCCCCTGGGGATGGGGTGTGCCAGGCTGGGGTGGTGTGAAGACAGTTGCTCAGGAGGTGGGGTGGCTTGGAGAGAGGGGCCAGGAGCTGATGCGATGCCAACGGTGAAGAGCAGAGTTGTGAAGGGCCCTGAAGGGTTGGGGCAAGAAGCTTGAAAATTGGTGCAGTAGAGGAGCGGGAGCCAGTGGAGGAAGTCAAGGAGGGTGGCGGGTGACGTGGTGAGAGTGCTGGGCAAGGCAGCCTTGTGGACTGAGGAGGGTCAAAGTGGGTGAGATTGGCACAAGACACCTCAGTTGCCATCCCTGACAGGGGTCTGGGAGTCCGCTCAGGCCAGTACAAATCCTTCATTCAAAATACGGTGCAGTCTCGGCCCTGGTGAGAGGTCATGGGTGGGAGTCACAGGCTGAATGACTGCTCTGGACAACTGGGTTAATTGTGCTCATGTCACAAGTGAATGAGCTGGTGATCTCAACTAGTGAGTGTTTGGCCACATCACAGTCATTGCACATAACGACACAATTAGAAGTCCCTGCTTGTGCGACAGACTAGGTCAGGGAGTGTTATGGTCAGGAATGAAGTGTGTGTTTTGGGGTGGGGGAGTTGGTGGCAGACTGAAACAGGAGTAGGGAGCTCCATGTCTAACAGATGTATCAGCAAAGCGGAGGGCAGGGAACACTGGAATAGCAGGGGGTGCTGCAGGGTCAAGATCAAGGTGGCTTAGCGGAGTTATGGGGAGGGGGCGGGAACATACCTGCCTTCCTCATCAGAAACCCCATAATTCATCCTGTAAGAGCAAAGTGGGAAGAATGCAGCCCCGTGATGCCTGCTGGGTGAGGTACCATGGATGGATTGACCTTCCAAGTGACATGCCTAATGCACTGAAGGAGCTGGCAGCCTGCTCAGCTGAGTATCCACTATAGGACATGGTTTGGAGAACAGCTGTTGAAGTCAGACACTCTTTAGCCCCATCAGGATCCCCACAGCCCTCCGTTACTGCGGGGCCAGGTTGGGGGTTTTTATTTTAGGATGATTTGATTGGTATCAAAGTTGGGATTTTTTAATCTTGGGAATCTTACAATGAATGGTTAGGTCTGTCGCTCTTGGTGTGTCACCCCCTGCAACCGTTGGGAATGGTATGGCCCATGCAGATTACTCCCTCAGTGAGGGCTAGAATAGGAAGAGACAGAAGTCATTCTACCTCTAACAGTGGAGAGGACTGGCAGACAGACAGACAGACAGACAGACAGACTCTGCAGAGAGAGAGATCTACAAATGGTTCTCCGAATCCCTCTGCGCAGAAGTGCCAGCTTCACCCCCGATCACCAGCCCTTGATGGAGATGTCCTATCCCACCACACTGAAAATGGAAGCGAATGTGCTAGTTATGGGAGCAGACAACGTGGGGAAATCAGGTGAGAACTTTAATCACCAAAGGAAGAGCAGGGAGAACATGGAAAACTTCCTAGCTGAGAGATCCCTGGAGCTGGGGAAAGCTCCCCCAAGGGAAGGGATATGACTGTGAGCTAGATTGTAGGGACTTTTAAAATCGAACTGGACAAAGCTTGGAGAATATGTTGTAGGGAACAATCCTGCCATAGCCAAAAGACAGCTGAGATGGGACCAGTTTGGTCTATTCTATCAAACAGCTGTGATTCCAAGTGGAAAAGCAGAGCGCATCCTCTGAGACAAGGGAGTTTCATGATGGGTATATTCTGTAAGTGAAAATGCTTCCTAGTCGGTTGCAGTCCATTGAAATGCTGGCTTGGAAGAGTTCCTGATCTATTCATCCTTTCTTAGTAACCTGCTGGTTGGACAATGTGTGAAATGAAATAGAGACTGTTCACGCACAGCTCAGTGAGAGTTTAATGGATACAGAAATGGAGAGATGGCTCCATTGCAGAGCAGGCTATCCACACCAGGCTGTGGCTGGTGCTGAGCTGGGCTCAGGGTATTAATCACTCCACTTGGGTTTGCAAGGGAACTAAAAAATGTCATTTTCCCCCCGTTCTCTTCTTTGTAGCCTTGACAGTGCGTTTCCTTACCAGGCGATTCATCGGGGAATATGGAGACATGGGTGAGTGCCATGCTGGGGGCTTGCATGTTAACATCCCCTTGTCCTTGTGGGGTGTGAATTGATCAATTTGGAAAAGTCCTGATTTGCATGACTGGTTCTCTGTGTGGGATTTGGCTGTTTCCTGAGCCCCCTCTTTTCCTCTCCAGGGCTGTTGCCTGCTACCTGCAGGCTTAAGGGTTAAATCTACTCATTGGAACCAGTTTGTGCATTTAGAAGCATTTCTTGTAGAGGTGTGAGGGGCTCCAGTGTGACCTGCGTGGGACAGCTAGTGGGGACGCAGGTGCAAGTGCACTGACTGAAGGACAGGAGGGAGATGGACACCCCGGCAGGTTGGGTTACTGGATGGCAGACTCTCTGGCTGAACACCAACATGCTAAGTGTGGCTGGTGCCTTACGTACACCACAGAGGCCATGGGCCTTGCACCCTGGAGGCTGATCTCCCACCTGGAGGGGAGGGGGTGTGCAGCAGGGAGGCAGTGGGTGGCAGGGTTGTCATTGAGAGGACACAGCTCTCTGGTTGTCTGTGATCGATACATGCAGTGATCTTTGTGCCTTTTCGCAGAATTCATCTACAGCCACAGCCTGGCAATGGAGGGTAGAGAGATCCACGTCCACATATGGGATGTCCCTTGTTCACAGGTGAGGGGCCTCTGCTGCTGCTGTCTCCCATTCTTGCTCCAAGGAAAACTATTCCCCTAGTTAAGAAAACCCTAAGGCAAACCGTGGACTTGAAGCATCAGCCAAACCGTAACCCCTGCTTCCGACTCTCCCCAACCATGACTAACCTTTGGGCCAACCAGCTGTTTATTGGGCAGTAGATAGTAAGGCGGGGGGGAGGGCCAGCACACGGGGGAACTCCCCGCCCCAGCTCACCCCTGCTCGGCCTCCTCCCGCTGTGGGCGCTTCACTTCTCCCGCCTCCCAGGCTTGCTGGGGCGGAGAGCTGCTTCATGGCTCGCTAAGCCAGGGAGGGGAACTGCCACGGAGGGGGGGGGGAAGAGGCGCCTCAGGGGGTGTGTGTGGGGGAGCTGCCTCAGGGCTCGGGGAGGGGGTGGAGCAGAGATGAGCTGTGGTGGGGAGCTGCTGCATGGCTCCCCTGGGGGGGGACCTCAGGAAGGAGTAGGGGGTGGGGAGCTGCCATGGGGGGGCACATTAGGGGGGAGGGGGGAGCTGCCGGGGGGGCGCCTCAGGGCAGCAGGGGGCAGGGAGCTGCCGCAGGGCTCGGGGAGGGTACAAGGGGGAAGTTTCGCCTAGGGTGTGAAACATCCTTGCACCGGCCCTGCCTAGCGTTGGTGGACTCTGCCAGGTCTCGCTCCTCCCCTTCCCTTTACTCGGAGGTTGTTGCTCTTCTCATTTCCCCCTCACCTTCCCTGTTCTCTTCTGCCCACTCGAGTGTTTCTCTTTGGGGAGGATGTGACTGCCTGTCCAAAGACGGGGTGTGCTGCATCTCTGCCAGCATGGAGTCAGAAGCCTCCAGCTGCTCTTGAGCCTGGATGCTTTGCACAGAAGGGCAGTAAGGTGCTGCTAGGTGCAAGCACAACCTTCTTGAACCAAACTGGTGGAAGGGCCCCTCCTCACCCCTCCTGGGAGTTGGAGGTGGCTGGGTTTGGGTGTAGGAGGTTATGTGATAAAAACTTTACCTTTGGGTTATGAGTGCCAGTCTAGTTTGTGGCCCTGTGCTGGCCAAGGCCAGAACCAAAGTCTCTCTCCTCTTGCAGCTGTTTCCAGATGGGGTTGATGTGACTGGCAGGGTCACTACCCAGCTGCAGTTGACCTGTATGTTGTTCAAAGGGGAATGTAGGAGCTTCAGTTTCCAGCCCAGCCGGATGATTGTGTGACCTTTGTCAGCACTAACATCCTCCCTAGAGACTCACTCATTTATCAAACTCCACCCCATCTTCCTGTCCCATCTCTCCTTCCCCAGGATCGGGTGGATGAGAGTTCTGCCAAGGAAAAGCGAGTCCAGTGGGCAGATGGCTTTGTCCTGGTCTACAGCATCTGCGACCGTGCCAGCTTCAACGTGCTGCAGCCCAAAGTTCAGGTCATTAAGGCAGCCAAGGAGGCTCTAAGCCAGGAGAAGGTGCCCATTGTCATCGTGGGCAACAAGCGGGACCTGCACCATCGGCGGGCAGTCTCCAGTGAGGAGGGCCGGCTCCTGGCGCTCTCCATGGACTGCGAGTTCTATGAGGTCTCTGCAGCTGAGGCCTATCATGGGGCACTCATGGTCTTCCAGGGGCTGGCAGAGCGCATCTGCGAGGCCAAGCTGGCACTGAAGAAGGGCACTGGGATCCGCAGCATTGTCAAAAGCATGTCGGCTGTGTTTGCTCGGAAGAGGACGGACTCACTCTGAGCTGGAGCCTGTGTGTTACTTCCCCATGTGCTGCCAGCTGGAAACACCAGATTGCCCAGCCTCCTTCACTAGACTAACCCCTCCTACCCCAGTGACTGTGAAAGAGCCATGTAGTCTATTGGGGGAGTCAAATGGATTCCCCCAACCTCACACCTGAGAGCCTCAGAAAAATGGCTGAATCTGCCCCTGCTCACATATATACCAGTGCAACCTGAGGCCTTTATAATTCAACACGTAGGTGTCCATACTGTCCAACCCCAGGGGGTTGGGCCCTATTACACAGTTACTAGGATGGTGTCCAATCTAGCTATAAATGCGCCACCCCTGGGCTCCCACCCCTTCCCTTGAGGAGCAGATTCCTCAGCCAGGTAGTCTGAATTTTATGTATATTACAATAGCATCCAGAGACTCCAGTCAGCATTGGGGCCCCCTTGTGCTGAGCTCACAGTCTCTCTTAGTCTTCACTCTAAATAAGTCCCCTCCCAAATATTGGAAAACACCAGAGCATCTTTCTGCTGCTTCTGGGAGTACCTTACCTCCCCCAGTTCCTTTGGTGGGGAGCTGCCACTTCCTCTCACTAAAGATGAGTGGGATAAGGTTGAGGGTGTGGGCAGTGTTATTAATCCTATTTTACAGAGGGGGAACTGAGGCACAGATACATTAAGTGACTTGCCCAAGGTCACACACAGTCTGGTAGATAAGGGAATTGACCCCTGGTCTCCAGAGTCCCAAGCTATTTCCCTGACCTGTAGACCCTCCTTCTTTCCACTTCACAGGGTAATGCTCCTTGTAAGCCTCTCTGATGCTGATGTGGTTCTGGAGTGGCTACTGGGCACAGTCCCCACGTACAGAGGGTGGTGTCTGTGTCTGCCCCTTGGTGTTTCTCAGCATCTCAGATGTTTGTCTTCAGCTGACACCAAAGCCCTTGGGATTCAGGGAACGTTGTCAGCCTCTGGTTCTGTCCCTCTTCTCTGTGCAATCTCGACTAGTTACTGAGCTTTCATGGTGCCTGGCATTGTCTGTGCCGACCAGCTCCTTCTCCCGGTTCTTTTGCTGACAGCAGAGGTTTCTGTTGTTTATACAATGCATTGTACATGCATATAAGATTGGAGACATGGCTGGTTTCCAGGACTCCAGACTCTAGCATGGGATCCAGTGTATGTTAACCCAGTCCCTGCTGGAAGCCACAGTTTGTCTGCCCCTAGCTGGTCACCAGGCAGGGCCTGTGGATTGAAGGAGGGCTAGGTTCTTCCCACAGATGGGCTGAAAACCAGTAAAATTCCTCTCTGAATGTGGAGCGTGGTCTCTGCTCTTCTGCCTCAGCACCAGGGCTGTAAAGGTTGAGTGTAAATAAGAGGTGCATCTGTGTAAATAGTAATTTCTACTGCAATAAACCCCCTTTGTATAGGAAGCTCCTGGCTTATCAAGTCTGTGGTTTCTGTGCAGGGGAAGGGGGAACTCGCCTCTGGAGGAGGTGGCTGAGGAGAACTGCCTTTTGGCCTAGCCTGCCCTAGAGTGTGACAGACCAAGGGCAGAAAATCTGGGCACCTGCTGCAATTTGGCTAAATCTCCCTCCCTGTAGTCCCAGGCCCTTCACTATGAATCCACGCACACAGTCAGCTCAAACTTGTGCCTTTCACTGGCAGCCCAGCTTCATCCAGCCGGTTTGACAGATGTCCCTGAGGAGCTGGACAAACTGTTCTTTTCTTCCTTGGCCTTTGTACGCGGCTCTGGTTGGGATCGGAGTGCTACGGAGCAGCACGTATACGATGAGCTGTGTGTGATTATGATTGGATTGGCATTGCAACATGAATGGCTCAGCCCCTTAGGACCGTGCCCCCAACCTTGTGCTGCTGCATGGCACTAGGTCTGATTTTAATGGTTTGGGGTTTCAAATCATACCCATGAGAGCGCTGACAGAAGGCAGAGCCTGGCTCAGGCTAACTGTTGCAGCGCTGGAGGATGAGTTGGACTGTCTCTCTGTCCACACTTACAGAGTGGGGCCCATTGCCTGGATTTGCAGAATCCTCAAATGTCTTGGTCCTTCAGCTCTCTGGGTCTGGCCCTGGGAGCCAGGGCTCTGAAAGCCCAGCTGTAGGAGTGGCTGCTGCCTGAGCCCTTCTCCATACAGAGTAGTGAAGAAACACTACAGCAGCTGTGCTGCATGACTGTGGAGTGCAGGCTTAGGGCAGACCAGGCAGGAATCTCGGGTCCCTGCTGTACAGTAGCTCAGGCAGAGAGCTACATATGAGCATGTTTGCCTGCCTACGGCTGGAAGGTGGCCACAGCAGCTCTCTGCAGTGAGGACAGGACAGGACAGCTGTGTCTGGCACTGCCCTCTTGTTCCACATCTGCCTAGGTTAGTCACATCAATTGGGGCAGCCCCAACCCTCCTGCAAATAGTCATCCCTCCATAAAGACAGGAGCTGGAGGGGAGGAGCATCTCCAGCTAGGCCCGTTCCCTCCCATCACCTAGTGCGTGGGCTGGGGATAAGGGTTGAGGGTGTGGGGCCAGGGGATCCCATCTGATAAATGAAAGGGCCCAGCCTCCAGCCTACTGGAGGTTCAGACCCTCCTCTCCCCGCACTGCCACCCTGACACAAACTCCCCTTTGCCTAAGGCCAGGAAGCGTAGGGCACTAGCCAGCCTGCCACAAGGCACTGACAGGTTGGGGGAGCTGGCGCTGAGTCAGCAGGAAGAGCTGGCATGGACTTGTCACAATATTGCAGAACACGCAGCCCTTCCCCAGCTGCTGGAGAGAGCAGCTGGCCCCAAAGACCCAGATGCTGCCTCCTCGCCAGGACCATACACAGCACATCCTGCCTGTTTACAGGCTCATGGAGAAGCCAGCTCAGCAGCAGCTCAGCCCCAGCTTATGTCATGCTCTTTGGGTTGCAGCACCCCAAGCCCCTGTCCGTGGCTGTGCAGTTGGGAATCAGGTCTTTGGACCTGTGCCGCCCCCGACCTAGGGATGCAGCGACCAAGATAGTTGCAGTTTGATCCATTTTACTGGGGACGGCCTCAGTGGCACAATCTCAGTCGCCTGGAGGAAATGAGCATACCAGGCACTAGACAAGTGGGGAACATTTATTATTGAAGTAAATAGAAGAGCTGGTTGCTCTGATTGGGGGATGGGGAAACACACAGCTGGGAAGGGGATGCAGCTCACCTTCCTGTAGGGAATCTACCCAGATACAGAGCTACTCCTACAGGACAGGAAGAAAGGGGCTCCAAGAGCTCTCCAATGCCATAGACTGTCCAGCACATGCCTTGTTACTGACTGCACAAAGCCCTACCACCAACCACATAGAGGGGCACGGAGATGGCCTGGCTTCTGGGGAGATCTCACTCATGGATCCTGCCCCTGGGTCTCAAGTGACTTCTGCAGAGACTAGGCCAGAGGCAGGATTGGCCTGCGTGGGGTAGGGGTGGGAAGGAACGAGGATGGGAAGCCATGTTCCCCCCTCAGACATTTATAAAGCTGCTGTCTGATGGCCCTGGAAGGAGAGGGGCTGGTCTGCAGCAGAACTTGGCTCCCCGAGCCTACAGTGCAAAGACAAGTCTCTGCCTCAGCTGCTGCTCACACAAGGTACATGCTCCATAAGCCCTACTGAGCAAGTCCCAGCCATAAGCAACATGGCCTCCCAGCTCCTGCCCTTTCCTGCTCTCTTTTCTCCCTCTTCTCCTCCCTTTTCCTCTCCTCTCTGCTCCCTCTTCCCTGCCCCTTTTTCTCTCCTCTATGCTCCCTTTTCCCCCTCCTTCTCCTCTTCTCTCTGCTCCCTCTCCCTCACATTAGAGCCTGCTTCTTCCTTCATTTTCCTGCTTCCAGTCCTCACATTCCCACTCAGGAAACACTCTCTTATTGTGTCGCTGCCATTCAACCCATCACAGGCAAGAAGGGTGAAATTGCCCCCCACCCCACACTAGGGCTTGCTAATTCCATCTGCCTCACAAGGCAGTGTGGGGGATAAAAGCAACCCAGAATGACACATATTGCAAGCCATGTAACTACAGGGAGCAGTGAACCTGGTGGAGAAAGGCCATCTTTGCTAAGGATTCAGCACTTTGTCCCTTCAACTGAGGGCTGAGAAGGATAATACAAAAGCCCCAGTGGCTCCGCTAGTAAAATCAGCACAGACCAGACCTGACATTCCTGATACGGCTGCTGTAAAATACCAGCAGAATTAGAGACTAAGGACCCTCTGTGACCTCTCTTCAGAAAGAAGCCAACAGGGCACAACCCCATTTCTTTCTCCGTGGGGTCACCTTGGAGGGATGGACAGTGTCACAAACTGCAACCCTGCCCTCGTTTTACCCCCATGACCATAGTAATACTGCATGGCAGGCCTCCCCACTAAGCAGGGCCTCAAGTCAGTCTTAGTCTCCGTGCCAGCTCCTTTCTGGGCAGACACTCAGAAACAGGCCTGAACGACCCAGCCTGCTGGAAAAGGGAATGAGCTGGGACCGTCAAACTCATTTCACTCCTGGCCTCAAGCTGCACTTGACCCTGGTGCCAGAGGTGAAGAAGTCCCTGTCCCTCTCCCTTTGTCTGTGCCGGGGCTGTGCAGAGGGAGCACTGCTTTGAGATTAACTCCTGAGGGTCCTAATACTGAAACCAACAGCATGATGCTTGACAAGGTGCTAAAGGCAGCAGGTGCAGGCTGGTATGTGTGAAGCAGGGAGGGAGGGAGCTCCGGCCCCCGCCCCCGCTCAGTTCTTCTGGAAGGCCATGGTGTAGAGGTTGCTATAGTTAGCCCTCGTGTACACAGGCTCCGGGCTGTAGCGGTATGAATTTTTGCTCACCCTCCTGGTGCTGCGCCCCTCCCTGTAGGGGAAGAAGGCAGATTTGCGGGACATGGGGTAGTCGGGCTCGAAGGTTGGACTCCGCTGTGGAGCCTGGCGCTGGATGGAGCTCGGCTGCAGGAAGAAGGGATCCTCCAGCCCCAGGAAGGAGAGGGGATGGTGAGCTCGGTTGGCTCGCCAGTCTCCTCGCAGCTGGGATTTCTCCGGGTATGGGGGAGCCACAGGCCTGGAGCCCTCCTGACTTTGTTGTGACTCAGCAGGGGGCTCCTTCTCATGTGCCGGCTCCTCTTTCTTTGCCAGCAGCCTGGGGAGCTGAACAGCAAGATAACACATGTTAACACCCCACCTGCCAATGGGTGGCCTGAAGCACCACCCTACCCCTTGGCCAATGGCTGCCAGAGGGACATCTGAGTACTGAGGGAACTGCACTTAGCTCCTGTCTGCTCTGCACCATAAGTAAAGGAGCCCCCGACACTTATCAAAAGAGTTTCCGTTTGCCCCCATGTCTGGACAGAATCCACTGTCACACTGTCCCCACCCTAGAGGTGGCTGCATTTCAATGGTGCAGCATGTGCAGGAAGATGCTATGGAAATAAACAGAGGAAGGGAATGACTGGCCCTCCATTCTCTGCCCTCCTTCCCCACTGTTCATTCCCAGATAGGGGGAGGAAACCTGCCCTGCAGCCCTGCTCCAGACCTGCTCTGTGAGGCCATGCCTCCCCATCCCCTTGGTGGGTTCAGAGTGTGAGGGGGCTGCATGATCCTCAGGCCAAAGAGGCCTCCATCTGGACCATGCTGCCTAGAGGGAATTAATCCCTTTAGCTAAATCCCCGTGCGCTGGGCAGGGACGAGGAGGCTTCACTGCAGCTCTTACACACCAAGTTCAACCCAACCTGGCAGGAATAAAAGGGCTAGGAGGGGGCTGGGGAGCTAGCGCAGTGGCCTTGGGGGGTAAGGAATGCCAAGACTGCAAAGCATGGCCCCCGCAGATGCCCTCCCTGGCCTTCAGCATCCTCCCTGCTTCCCTTGCAGAAGATGGGGCAGCAGGACCAGCCACACCAAACTCATTCTCTGCTCAGTGGGGGGACCCTGTGGGGTTAGCTCCCCCTCCTCATCCCACACATTCCTGCTTCAGATTGGAGCCAAGCAGCCTTCCTGCCCCCTCCCCTCAAGTGACTGCTCCCAGCCTACAAGGTCACTCTGCTCATCCTGGGACAGCATACCAAAGGGAGAGCGGCACACTGGCCAAAGGGCCCATGGTGGCCCTCAGGATCAACTCAGGTCTGGAGATACTGCAGCGCTGCTGGGTCCAGACCTGTCACCAGGCTCTGCTCAGGCTCCAAGGGACCTGCAGCTGACCTACCCCTCTCGCTCAGGCTCCAAGGGACTCTTCCCTCCTCAGGCCTGAGGCTCCAGGGGACCAGCTCTGCTCCCCTCCAGCCCTGCTCAGTAGCCAGAGGACAGGCTGCTGCAGTGGCTGGGAGATGCAGTGATCAGACCTGCAGAGGAGCAGAGCTAGCTTCTCTAAATGGTAGATTCTGACTTGTTTCTCCAGCCGTGTGGGGCACCGGACCCCAGGTTCAGGCCCCTTAGCTCGGGTTGTCTCTCGCTGTCCAGATGAAGGATGTATTAGATCTAGTTGTTCTGGTCTTGGCTGCTTCTGGGATTTTCCCTACCAGGCTTTTCCAAAGGCCCCCTTGGCCTCAGGGGTGGAGACCCAAGAGGGTTCCCCACCTAGCTCATGTGCTCAAAGACAGAGGGCCAAGGCTGCCTGGGGATGGGCAAGTGCCCAAGTAAAGCCTCCCAAAGACAGGACCAGGTTGGCCCCTAGACCCAGCCCTACTCCATCCCCAGCTAGGATCTGCCCTTTAATGTGCAGGGAGGATGGCTGCTGCCTGGACTCCCTAGTGCAGTCTGGCCCAGGCACCAGACTGAGCCCCAGACGCAGCAAGGTGACTGGTTCAGTGCTGGGGCTGGTCACCTTTGCCATGTTGGCTTCTCCACCCCAAGTCAGGCTGCCGAGCTGTCCGGAAGGGTATGAGGAGCTGGGTCTGTGACCGGTCCCAGGACAGCAAGTGTCCCAATGTGACAGGAAGAGTCGGGGTGAGACGCCCTGGGGAGCAGTGCTCGGGGGGTGACATCAAGGCACTGAGGCTTTTCCTGACTGCTGAGCCAGCCCAAGGGGTCTGTCGACAAGGAGGCAGTTCTGGCTGGATTCCTAGCAGCTACTGGGACCAATGTAAGGAGGTGCCTGTGCTCTTGCTGGGCTGGTGTTTGCAAGAACCTACCTCCCCACATCACCACTCTGCAGAGGTGGCCCCTCCCTGCCAGGCACCTGCTCCCTTCACTCTGCAGAAAGAACACCAGGAGGAGACTGCAGAGCGTCCCCTGCCACCAGGCAAGGGCACCTCCCCTGATCCTCCTCCCTCCCACCTCTTGGGGCAGTGGCATTTGAGCCATAAGTATAGCGCACACTGGAGAAAGATGGGACCCCAGGCCCCCACTGGAAAGCAACCCATTCCAGGGGACCCCTGCAAGCAGGGGACCGCCTTGTCCATGGACTATTACTGACAGTCAGAAACGCTGACCAGGTAAATGGGGCCAGACACCAGCCCTCCCAGGGGGGCTCTGCACCGGGAACTGCTCAGGGGGCCTTGTGTCTTTATTCACCAGCACACTTATCTGACAATACTGCCTGCTCCTCAACGGGCCCTTCTCCCTCCCTCTCCCAATCTCTCTCTTCTACCCCTCACAAAGCCCTGTATCCTCGAGGCTACTCAGACCATACACCCATCATGGGAGCTGGGGCTCCTGGCCACTCCTGCCTCACAGAGCAGAAAAGTCTGCAGCTGAAGCCAGCAGCTGAGAACTCGACTCCAGACAGGTCCCCAGGGAATGGGCAGTGGAGCCCAGTGGGTTCAGGGGGCACTCTGCGTCTCCATGGACACATGACTAATGGGCTGAGAGCCCTGGGTCAGGCTGGGGGGAGGCAGGAATCAGCTGGAGGGGAGGTGGGTCACTCCTTGAACTTTCACCTTGCCAGGAATTTCTGGTCACAGACCCAGACTCTCAGCTGGGATTTCCTAGGACAGTCCACGTGAGCAGCACTCCAGGGGCCTGGCTGCAGAAGTCTGTCCGGTGAATGGAAGGACAGACCCCACATGCAGTACGTAGCTTTTGAGCCAGCCAATCTGAGAGGCCACATTAGCTAATGGGTGTGGCTGTGCACCTCACAGCTGACTGGCAGTAGCCCCTGCTTTGGGGCTCCAGACAATGCTCTCCAGTGACCCTCAGTCATGACTTTGGCTTCACTGGGGGCAGGGGGAAAAGGACTGGACTAGCAAGGGGCTTCAGGTCAGGACTGAAGGGCACTGGCACAGCTGAGTGTGAGGTGGCCAAGACTGGGGTGCATCATCAGGGCACCCCTCTGCATCATGGCCCGTGTAAGCAAAGCCAAGAGTCCATCGCTTCCCCAAGCCCAGGGAGTGCCTCTGCTCCATTCTGAGCTGAAGGGGCCATCTCTAACATGGTCCAAAGGAGCCCCAGACTGGCAGCGACTCTGCAGCTCTAGAAGCCCTTGGTAGGATTCTCAGCAGGGAGGGGCTCCAGCCAGAGGTAGGGGAAGATCCAGGCCCCAGGCCAGAAGGAGCTGATCCTGGCCAAGAATGTCCTGCCCTCACACAGATCCCTTTCTCCTGCAGTGCAGGAGGGGAGCTCTCAGCGGACGGATAAACTCACCGGCACGTAGTGGGAAAGGGTCTCCACCATGCTCCCAGTAACGCTGCGCAGGGCATCCCCCAGAGTGCCCACCTTCTCTCTGGCTATGAAAGCTGCCTTGCGGGGGGTGAGTTGGAGCAGCTCCCCAGCTGTCCCCCAGGCAGCAGAGGGGACCCTCTTCATGTTGGAGATGGTGGAGAGATAGGCAGTTTGTAGGCTCTGGGCCATGCTGCCCAGGAGGCCTGGAGTCTTGGCACCCTCAGCCATCTGCAAAGAGAAACACACCCAGATGCTCTGGTAAGTGCCAGGCACAGCCCATGCTGGGGAACAGCAGGCCCCAGGCACCATCTCTGTCCTGCAACCCTGTCCTTCCCTTTGAGTGCCCCAGCCCCCAGCAGCCCAAAGACTGAACAGATGATTCGGAGCCAGTGCCCTTGGCCTTGGGCTGAGCAGCTTGCATGGGGGCTTTATCCTGTCCTCCCTCGCCCAAGCCCCAGGCCTCCAGAGACAAGACAAGCCCCCCCCACCACCCCCAGCTATTTGGTTTCTGGGGGATGTTTGTCCAACTCCCCTGAGAGTGGGGAGGGCAAAGGTGCAGGGCTCTCACTTCCCTTCTTCCTTGTCCCAGTAGACCTCCTACTAGGGGAAAGCTTCCACTCAGCCATTTCCACCACTTGAACTCCGAGCCAGGTTCTCGGTTCTGGTCCGACAGCACAAAGCAGCTGCGAAGCCAGTGGATCTAGCCTCCCAAAGATTCCCCTGCAGAGGTGAACCCATCCCTAGGTGTCAGAGCTTCACCAGTAGTGGCTCTATGCCATCCCCTCTGTGCCCAGTGCAAGGCCCTGTGCCCTCTAGGGCAAAGAGGGGTGTAGCAGGGCATCCCTACTCACCAGCTAGCCCTGGCTGCCTAAACTGCCCCCTAGGGCTGTGGGCCGAAAACTGGAAGTGTGAGCAGGTTTGCCTGCTCCCCATCCCTCACTGCAACATACACAGCTCAGCGATGCCAGAGACTCCAGGCCTGTGCATCTTACAGGCCTGGAGACTCCCGACTCCCTTTTCAAGGGTAGTGGCCGAGGACAGGGGCCTCTCCAGAGCCTCCACCAAGTGAGGAAGGCTAAAGACCCTCACTTCCTGCCCCTCTGCCAGGACTTCCAAACCCTCAGTTTGCAACAGCCATCTCCGCACCTCCACCTGGGAGGGCACAAGCAGAAGGGACCCTTGAGAGCTGCCCAAGGTCCTTGGGAATAAAGACCAAGTGGCAGAGGGGCATGGGGAGCATGGCCCATGAGATCACAGTGGCTACTAAATAGAACTGTTTCCCTTTATGTGGCAGTGTGGTCTAGCAGTTATTGCAAGGGGCTGGGAGCCAGGACTCCTGGGTTCTGTACCCAGCTCTACTACCGACTCCCTCTACAGCCTTGGGAAAATCACATACCCTTCCCTCCCCCACCTCCCTGAGCCTCAGCTTTCCCTCTGTATCTGATCCCTGACCATACTAAGAGCCACAACTGCTGCCTTGGCCACTGGACAGGGCCTGCAGGGGGCTTTGTAAAGATTCCCCCGCTGACCCATCAGAGCAGGTGTGGCCCTCTCTGTACCTCACTTGCTTTGGTTTCTTCTTTCTTCAGCTCCTCCTTCTCTTGCTCCTGTTCTGGCTCCTTAATTTGCTCCTTGTTCAGCCAACCAGCTGCTGCATTCTGCACATCATACAAGACCTGCTGGGCCTTGGCTGTGCTCTGCCTGGCCACAGCACCCTGCAGCGAGAGAGAGCAGAGAGCCCCTGCTCACAGGTGGGACCTCGCCAGGGCCACCATGGAGCAGGGCGGCTGCTGCATTGAGGCTGCACTTGGGATTTCATGACTGCATCCCTTGTGTTTGTCACTGGCTCCTGAATCCAGGTGTTTCCGCAGCCCACCCTGGCAATGCATGATGGCCAGCACAAGGCTGATGAGTCAGAGTTCACTGCCCCTCGCCAGGGCTCCAGATTCCCACAGAAAAGCTGAGCTCCATTGAGAGCCTGCAGGCCAGCAGCAAGGGAGGGGGAGCTGCACTAACACACAGCATACCACAGGACCTTTCCATGCGAGGGCCTAACTGTGCTTCATGCCGGGCAAGCCACCCCCGAGCCACACCTCTTCCCACCTGCGCACGAGGGACAGCACTGCTGGGGCTGCTGGGCTAGGTCTGGTGATGCTTTGCAAGCTCAGGTACTACAGTGAGGAGATGAACGCTAAGGGGAAAGCCTAGCAATAAATACGTTAAAATGCCAACATTTCCTGTCAGCCTCCTGCGCCAGAGCTGAGTGACCCGCAGGGAATCCTCACCCACCACTGGCATGCTGCCTCCTCTGGGTGCAAAGCAGCAGCTGTTTGACACATCCATAACAAAGCTGCACAACAGTTTAGGACAGAAAGTAAAGAGAATTCCAGAGCCATTAAAAACCACAGGGGGGATTTGGTGAGTCGAGATGCAATTACCCTGGATGGAATTTGGCCAGAACACAGGGGTCAAAACCCTAATTTTTTCCAAAAGTGACTTTAGATCTTTAATCACCATAAGTGGCCCAGTCCTTGGGAGTTAGGTACCATCCAATTCACTCTCCTAACACCGCCCCCCACAGCACAGCACCCCTCATATCACGCTGGGGCACTGTGGTCAAGAGAATCCTCTAACGAGTCACTCACACCCGTCCCTTGCAGCAGCTCCATGTTCCCTGGAGGTCTCCCAGCCAGCCCAGGCCAGCCCTGCTTAGCTTGTGAGCTCTGACCGGAATGAGTGGCTCGCAGGGTCCATTCTGGGTCAGGGTTGTAATCGTGACGGGACATCCAAGGGTCAGAGGACATAGAGACACACATGGGAAGAAATCCCAAAGGTGGCAGGGGGCTGTGGGGTTCTGGTGGGGTTGGGGGTGGTTTCTAACCCCAGGGGAGCAGAGTGGCGAGACCATGGGTTGGAATGGGGCTTTTTACTCCTGATTTTATCTGTGCTTCCGCTGGGGCCTTTTGCTCTGGGAAGAATGTTATGTCAAGACCATTAATTAACATTCTAAATTTAGAGCCAGTTAAAAATAATCCAGCCTGCTAGTTTGGCAGATGCCTTGCGTGCACTGATGCCACAGAGATTATAAGGGGCCAGGACCTTGCCTGCTTTGGAGCGAGCACGAGCAGCTAGCAGCAAAGCATGAGCCAAAGAGCCACTTGGCCCTTCCCATAGCGCAAGCAAAGAGAAATACATTCACAACCGCAATGCCCAGTATCCTGCTCTCCACCGAGCATGAGACCCTGAAAGGTACTGGCCTAGCTCTTAGACAGGGCAGTGGGGATGGGCCTCAGCAGTTAGAATAGGACATTGGGTGGCAGGACACCTGGGTTCTGTTCCTGACATGAACTTGCTGTGATCTTGGTGACGTGGGCAACTGTGTCTCAGTTTCTGCTCAGTGAAATGAGGATAAAACCCCGTCCTATCCTGCTGAGAGACTTAACTGATTAGGGAGCGTAAAAGCACTCAGAAAGACTTGGAGACAGAAATAGACAGATGCAAAGATGAGAAGGGCATAGTATAATTTAATATTATTACTTATATTTACTTCCCTGTCTCTGTGCTAACATCCTTCATAGTTCAGGAGATGGGGATTGCGCAGTAACAGCTGCTAAACCAGCAGGGGGCCCCAAAGCACTGTTTTTGTCTAGGTCCTCCATTAAACATTGACTGTCCTTTGTGTGGCTTGGGATCCAGCAGCAAGCTGGACTTCTTATAGACCCAAAGGGCTATGTTTTACAGCAGATCCATCCCGGCACTAAGCTGCTGCCAGGATCCCCAGGAGTCACTGCAAGAGGTTCCCCTTAGCTGTGTTGTACAGGGCGGGGGCACTCACCAAGCCTGGAATCCATGTGGTCAGCTCCTGCCCTCTGGCTCTAGTGCGCTGGATGGTTCTGGCTGTCTGCTGGTAGGCGCGGTGGGAGATGGTGCTGGCCAAAGCCCCGATCCTGGTGAAGGTGCCAGGCTGTGGCTGGGAGGGCGTCACTTCAGATCCATGCACCCTTGTGGGCTCATGAGCTAGAGGCAGAGCCAATTGGGAATGAGCATGAAACCAGTATGGGGAGAGATGGGAACAACACAGATGGCCTGGGATTCACCTGACCAGCTCTGCACCCTCTTTCCATGGGAGATGTGGCATGGAACTGCTCTCCTGGGATCCCTGGGGGCAGAATTCTAGTGATGCACAGGAGCAGGTCTCTGCGTCAGAACTGCCCTGCTACACCAGATGTACAGCAAAGGCCCATCCTGCTCTGTACACAGCGTCTGGCACTCTAGAGCTTTCATTTCAGAAGCCCCTTTTTCAGCCCTCCATGCCTCCCTCTCAGCCCCAACCACCCAGCCAAGTGCTGCACCTTGCTGAGGAATAATCAGCCCCGTTTTCTCTTGTTTCAGGCTCCATCTGCATGAGGTATTTGACTAGGGTGACAGCACCACCTAGTGGAAAGCTCAACAGCTGCCGCCTTGAGAACAGGTTGGTTGCAGGAGGCAGATTGTACCTCCGTTGGAAGGGCCCATCATGTGGGGCCCCTTGCACAGGTAGAATCACTGGGCCATTTACCATGTCTGAGGACATAACAAGGAAGAAGGAACAATAACCTGCCAAGAAGGGTATTCACAGGGCCACCCTCCCTCCCTGATGCTATTCAGGATACCACCAGGGGATCTCCCGAACAGGTTAGGTGAGAGACAGGAGGCTCTACCCTACCCCAGTGCACATAAATCCTCACACGTTCCCACGGAGGCATCCGCCAGGCGTGCGGGGAAAACAGCACAAAAGGGACATTCTCCCTTGGTCCTGGCCAGAACCAGCCATAGCGCAGACAGGCTGGAAAAACTGCCAGTGCACCTCAGTCCTGAATGGCAGCAAACTCTGCTAACCTGGTGCTGGAGCCCTCACACAGACCTGCCCAGGCTCCGGACCTGGAACTCCCACCCCTCCCCACACTACCCCAGGCCTGCATGTCTCCTGAGCAGAGGCCTGACAAACCCACTGAACTGGGCAATCTTCACTGTGCTGTGACCCAGGCAAAAGCCACCCGAGCCATTTTTGTGTGAATCCGATTTGAGGCCAGGTCTCCCCAAAGGGAAAGGCTTCTGCATTAGCACCCAGTGTCCCCCTCCCACTTGCGACAACATCCACTGATGATTGAGGAGGGAGGGTTACCTGGCTCATGCTCCTCTTCTGGCAGGAGAAGCTCCACCAGCTTCTCTAGCTGTCCCAGGGCTCCGTCTACCCCAGCAGCTGCCATCTGGCTAACCCGGTTGCTCCAGGTGTATTCTGCTGTGCTTCTTACTGTGCTCTTGGTCAGCTCATAACCCTCAGCAGTCAGCCCCAAGACCCTGTCCAAGGTGCCAGCTATGGAGTTGCCAATGGTGCTCCTGGCACTTTGAATGGGGGTGGAGATGGAGCCCTTCAATTCAGATGCAATCTGCATGAGGAGAAATGGAGAAGAGACATGCAACATGTTCCAGTCACCCAGGTCTTGCTGCGGGAAGATACAGTGACCAATGGAACCCAAAGCGTGGAATTGGGTGGAGGCAGCCCCATAGGAGAGAAGCATCCACGCCTTGATGGTCTCACTCTGGGTTGAAGGATGCTGAGGGGAATGGGGCACGTGGAGCAGCATGTCTGGTCTGCATGTCTTTAGCAATGACCCTAGGGCCTCCATACACTCACCACTAGCTGTGGCTGACTCTCTGGGGGAGCCCAGAGGAGACCAGTGGCTCCTAGCATGTTGCCCTATTGGCCTCAGAAGAGCCCATCACCACCCAGTTGTCACCCACATGGAATCAGGGAATAAAGCCAATGCCTCCACTGTCCCATGAAAACAGAGCTCTTCCCTGGGAGATTCGTGGGGTGGGCAACATCCAGGAATGGATGGTTCCCACGGGGGGTGGAGGGCAGAAATGGATGGGTCCCATAGGCTGATGGGGGAGAAGGGTTGGGTCCATTACTTACTTTCTCCACTGGGTACTGGAGCGCAGGGATCTTCTCCTCCAGGTGATCCAAGCCCCTACAGGCCAGCATGTTGGCAGCTGTGACTGAACCAGACAAAGCCTGGATATTAGCATGGTGATAGGGGGCTCTGTGCTGCATGGAGGGGGGGTGGATGACTCAGTAAGGGGTTCCCTTTTCTGTGTCAGTGCAGATCCTGATATCCCACCAGAAAGCTGGCAAGCACTGTGCTGCAGGGAGGGGTGCAGGTGGCACAGTAGATGGCAGCTTTGCTCTCTGAGTCAGTATTAAATGCAACGCCCTAGAGCAGTGCTGAGGCTGGGGGTGGTAGGAAGGGGGAAGTGCAATGCTTCAGAAGAAAACTTAAGTTCAGTGCCCTGGCCCCTCCTCCGCAACAGGCTGAATGAGTTCATACTGTTTGGAAAGTGCTTGGAGGTGCTTGGATGGTGCAGGCAGGCAATATAGCAGTGCTAGTGCTGACGGATTCTACCCTCCATCTGCCCCGTCCCCTGGCGGCTGCATCAGCACCCTCCCGCTCCACACCTAACCTGCTGTGTCCTGGGGAAGTGCAGGACACACATGGGTCAGAGGGGACAATCAGAGGGGTGTGGCCAAGTCCACAACAGACTACAGCTCCTGTAGGCCTGTGTCATGTTCCCTGTTAGCACCGCAAGGGTGGGCATTGGGAGAGATGCCTGGCTGAGTAGCTGAGCTCTGGCTGGAGGCTGGGTGCATCTGGGGCTTTGCAGCTCCCTGGCCCTGGCTTTGGCAGGCCGCAGCCAGTCGAGGAGTTAACATTGGGAAAGAGCTGGGAAGGAGCCAGCTGGACAGAGCACTCAGGCCTCGTGCTGAGCTGCTGACTTTGCACTTTCTTTTCCTCCCCCTTCCTTTCCCCTCCTCCTCCCCCTTCCCACCATGGGAAGGAATCAGGATGATCTGCGAGTTGCAGACAGGCCTGGACTTGACCCTTCACTGATTTTCCCACAATTCATTTCTGGAGATGCTGCAGGGGCTTTTTCTTTGGGAAGAGCTAGAGGGGTGACCGGGCCCTACTAGCAGGTCTGCCAGGCCCAGACACACTGCTCTGAGGGCCAGGATAGATCCTGATGTTCCAGATGTGTCCTAGAGAGAGGAGGGGCTCTGACTCAGAGACCTGTGTCTATAGCACAGCAACAAAGGACTTAAACCAGCCCAGGCAAAGCTTGAAGCCCAACCGCCTACCTAAGCCTACGTGGGAAATGTTTAGCACTTGTCTGGGCACTGCTCGTCCTTCATTAACCCAGCACAGGGAGGGATGACAGTCACAAGCACAAACTGAGGCAGGATAGTTACGAAACTTGCCTCAGGCCATGGAGTGAGTTGGTGGCAAGGCCAGGCATAGAAAAAGGTGTTTCAACTCCCAATCCTGTGCTTTGGCTGCTAGTCAAAACCTCTCCACTGCAGCCTTCTTTTCACAGGCAGGGGATTCTCTGTGGCCGCTCCCATGTGCTAACAGTCCCTGGTTCTCACATGCTCCCCCTGCCCCACTCCCCTGCAGCTAGGAAGAATCGAGACTCACACTGCGGCTCCAGTCTGCGCACCACAGGCTCCATGCTCCACACAGCCAGCGAGCTGGCCCCCTTGACTCCTCTCTCATAGGCCTCACACACCGATGCCACGAGTGGGTGTACCTCTTTGGTGCTGGTGTACGTCCTCTGAAGGCTTTCGCAGGTTGCGTTCACCACTGGCAGCTGCAAGACCCTCTGCAGCACGTTCTCCTGTGCTCAGCAAGAAGGGACAAGTTAGGGGACTGTGCACAAGAAGAGCCCTGCAGGAAATGCTTGCTAATATGGGGGCAGAAATCTCAGTGACATATGTAGCAACAGCCACACAGGTCTCCCCCATCAACTACAACAATCAGCATCTCAGCTCCTGCTGCAGCTGTGAGGGGGGACCCGGGGGTTTGTCTTTTGTTTTTTTGCAGCAATCAGGATTGGGGGTGGGGGGTAGAGATGTGTTTATTTAACCCTCATCTCCATGCACCCACTGGGACCTTACCCTGAGGCTCTGGCACATCCTGTCTCCATAGTGGTGGGTGAGGTATAAGACCCCGAATAGAACAGAAAGGAGGTGAGTGGGACAATCTGTGAAGACACAGGATGGCCTCATTTCAGAGACAGCGCTCTCTGTGGAAGAGCCCTCCCATGCGCAGCTCACAGACAGCAAGTTGGAATGCCTGGCACTGCATGCCTCTGCCCATGACCTTGTTTGCATGGGCTCTGCAGTGTGGGGTAATAATGCTAACTCCCAGACAACAGTCAGTAAGACATTACAGCTGGACAGAGCTCTCTGAACTGAAAGCACTGTTAGAACATTGTGCTCATACAGAGCAAGCACTAGATGTCAAGACATTCCTAGTTAAGTGAAAACACCTTGGCTCTGCCCCTTTATCCCTGGCCCCCATCACCCAGTGCAGTACCTGAGTCTGATCAGGACATTACGAAGTGGAGAGATTCTCCAAGTCACCTCAATGTGGGAGGAGGAATGGGGTAGATTGGGCTAATCAACACTTGGCGAATGGCAGCTATGAGGCAAGTGCTTTTTCTGGAATGCATGTTGCAGAGTAAGAGGAGGTATTGGGGTTTCCAGTGATTTCCAGGGCAGAGGGAGGGGGAGGCGGGGAGAGTGTCCATATTTGGATTGGTCCCCATATATGTGCTGAGCTGATTATAGGTCTGTTCATACAGTAAATCTGGTAGTTGATAGCATTTCCAGGGCTAGCATCGCATAACCCCTACACTGAGGCCATCTCAATGGTTCTTTACATTTGTACTGTATTCTTAGCATGGTAGCAAGTTTGTGGTCCATACTGAAAAAGTGGGTAAGGTCAGTCACCGGGCACAGGGATTGTTGATATATAGGCAGTTTAAAGGATCAGAGTTAAGGTTGCTTCTGGACTTTGAACTACTGAGTTTCTGGACTTTAATTTTTTGGGCTTCTTTGGGTTTTGGGGGGATGAGGAAGCTGGGTTTTTTAATAACTACAATTTTCTAACCATGTTTAATTTAATTGATATTTACAATATTGATTGAAGCAAAGATTTTGTCAAAAAAAAATCTAAAAATTTCTAAAGAGAAAGCATTTAAAAACACAGATCTTGCTAAAGATTATCATGGTTTTCTTCCAGCAGACACTGTATATTGCTCTAGTTACAGATCTATTGCATAGTTGATGTAGATTTGTTCAACGGAACACAATACAGCATAACATTTGAATCAAACATTCCCTTGGCAGCATCAGCAACCTCCTACTCCTGAAGCCAGGCTGATGAGCAGTCTTTGCCTCTCCACCTCTTGCCCACACTCACCTCTGTGCTTCCATTCTGCATTTTCTGGCTCTTGTTTGCTGCCATCATGATACATCAGTCTGCAAAGCAAAGTTCAGAGCCTAGTCAAGAAGTTCCCTGGAAAAACAATGCTGGAAATGGTCTCACTGCCAGTCTCTAGTCAGTCAAATGGCCCTGATGGAGTCTCAAGCTGTATGGTACATTATGACCTCTTGCATCCTAGACTGGCAGGGGCAGAGAGCCATGCTGAGGCAGCACATGTCTCAGGTGGGTGAGACCTGGTATTGCTTAACTGCAACCCATCTCTGTCCAATTAAGCATCAAAATTGGTGATTCGAAGAAGAGTCCCAAATGATCTTCCTCAGCTAAAGAAAGCGCCTGCAACACAGGGACTCAAAGAAGAGGTTGAGAAGCATCAGCAAAGCTCAGGAACCCAAAATTGGAGTAACAGTCCTGTGAGCCAGGGCTCTTGGATTGCAGAGTTGGGGGGTGAGAATTCAGGATTTGAATAGCAGGGGGTGCTGAGCGTCATGATTGAGGTGCAGCAGTACAGCTATGCAGGGTGGAGGTGGAGGACTGCGGTGGGGACGGCAGGGGCATTAGCAGAACTGTGCAAATAACCCAGGATAAGAGTAGCAAGAGATGCAGCAGGTCAGGACTGAGGCACACTGGCAAAGCTGAGGATAATGGTCATGGCTGGGTTAGATGGTGCCAGGGTGGGTCAGGATGAAGGAGCATTGGCAGAGCTCAAGAGTGAAAGAGCACAATCCACTCACGCCATGCCAGCTCTGGAGCACGCAGAAGGCAGACACACTCCACCAACTCGGGAGCACAGCTCAGTGCTAGTTCAGATACAGATTCCAAGACACCTCATTACCATGTCCAATGCATTGCAACAGCACAGTGCCTGCTCCCTCCCCTGTGGCCAATGCATCCCAAAGCCATCTCAGGAAGAAGCCTATTTCAATCTCCAAAACCCTAATGCCACCTCAGGGGCACCCCTTCTGACATCCCCTATTGCCACTTCCAGCACAGATTCCTTCTTTTCCAACCAATTAAATGCAGAACCATTAAGCAGAACTGCTTCGCCAGCTGTCCCCTGCCCCTCCCTAGCATTAGGGAGATTGTACACTAGGCATATGCCTGCTGTTGGATACTCACGGAGCAGCAGTTGGACGCTGTCATCAGCAGGGTGCCAGGAGCTGAGAGAGTTCGGTTGTGCAGATCCTCTGACAAAGATGCGTCTTACCCCAGACAGTACCACCACAAAGCCCCACCTCCCAGCTGCATGGGTCAAGGAGTCTGCAAGTTGCTGTGGTAACATGACAAATGGCTCCCTTGGTCATATCAAATTCAAAAAAGATGATTGCATGACCAGTCTGGAAAATGCCCACCCCCTCCTTCTCATTGCAGATCCTAGGAACTGAGACACAGGACCTGCATCTAACCCAACCCTACCAAAACAACATAACAAACGGGGAGAAAAAAATCCCACAACACCAACACCTCAAATGGAGCCATGAGCAACAGGCAGCCTGGGGGCAGTCAGGAAGAATAAAAGTCTTGCTTGCCAGCCCAGGTGGCTCTCGCTGGCAGAGTGACAATGTTGGTGGATGGATGGAGTGCAGTAGGGCTCACATATTTGGGACTGAAACTGTAGCTCACGAAATCTTACTTGAAAACTTAGTTCATTGGAGAAACTCTGCTGTGGATTGAAAACAGGCTACAAAGGAGAAAGCTAAAAGGGATGTATTGAGTTGGGGGCGAGGTTTAGTGGGGAGCACAGAGATCGCGGTTATGATTGGATTAATTTAACTTCAATTGGAAGGGCACATCAGTACAATTCAGAGACTGAGTCGGAAGGAGTGGTGAATGCCAGAGGACAAAGAAATAATGCAAAGGGCCCTAGTAAGGTGAGAAGCCCAGAGGTACTTAACAGGGGGGAGGAATCCAGGGGTCAGCAAAGGCTGAAAGATACCGGTTGTTTGCAGACATGATGGTGGGGTGTCTTGAAACAGCCAGCAGCAGATGGGCAGGGGAGGCTCCTTGCCACCATAGGAGAAAGCCCTCTACTTGCTGAGTGGCTGCTTCATGCTTCCAGCTCCCCCAGCCCAGCAGATGGGACATGACAGTGCAGGTCCTTGAATACCCAGAGTTTCACAGCCTCCCTCAAGCTGGATAATGAGGGAGGTGGGAATCAGACACATACACAGACCCTGCTGACCCACCCACTCACCCTGGTTTGGGGGTATGGGGAGCAAGTTCCTAGCAAAGATATTCCCAGGCAGACAGGGGTATGGGGGAATCAGAGGCTGAGCCTTGGGGCAGACGCATTCCCCATGCTAAAGGTGGTAGAGCGCACAGGGAGCAACCTCCCTCCTCCTCGCCCCCACACGCACACCTCAAGCTACATGAGGCTGGCACTTCTACCTTCCTGGCTGAGCTCCGCACCCCATGGAGGTGAAAAGGGAAAGGCAGCATAACCCTGTGTAAACTTTCCAGGCCATCCCCCTGATGAGTCATGGCTCTCCAAACAGCAGGGCAAAGGGCAGCAGCTGCTCCAGAGCTGCAGCTCATGTATTTGGCAACGGGCTTCCTGCTGGATCTTGCTAGCCTTAACTAAAAGAACAACTGACCTGAACAGGGGGGAAGCATGTGGCTGAGCCTCCCTCCCTGTTGGCCTTATTAGGAATTAAGACACAACACAACCTCTGCCCTGCTAAATGTCTTCGTTTCATATCCCTCTCCACCCTATTGCAGGGAAAAGGCCACCCCAGCACTGTCCTGGCCCTCTGTCCCTCCCACCCCCGCTGCAGCACAAAGGCCTCATCAAAACATCCCCATCCACCTATCTGTTCTCAGACCACTGCTCCTCTCCAGCTAGCCAGGCATGCTCGGTCCATGGCACAGGAAACAGCTCTGCTTCTGCTGACAATGGCTAAAGCTCACATAACCAGCTAGGACCAGAGAGCTGGAGCGTTTAGGAGCTCAGCATCTCTGAGTCTGATATTGCAGGGGGAAGGGGTTGAGCTAGATCTCGGAGACACAGGGATCATGGATATTGTAAAATTTCTCAAGGAGTACGTGGCTGCTGTTGATGCAGTGGCAGAGGAAACTTTCTTTCTAGATCAGTGCTGAACTGAATGCCTTGCATGTTGTTCAAGGGCACCATGCTGCTGGAGGTGCCATATTCAAGCTGTCTGCTACTCTTTGTGTTAGCACCAAGGGCCCACTTAAGGCCCAGTTTTAATTATTACACTGTGCCCCATCTCCCATTTCAATTGGCAAAGTTATTCTTCATTTCCAGTCCTAAATGGTTGTGCGTTATTAAACAGCTGCTGCAGCTCACCCCAGAACTCTGGGACCCTTCTGGGTGAAGGGCAGCATATACACAGAAGATATTGTTGATGACAGTAGTGCTGCCTGTGTTGGACAGAAGGCCTCCAGCCCTCAGGACCTGCTCAGTGGTGGTAGGTCAGATCTATTTCCATTTCCCATAGACTCTTTCACAAAATTTGCCTTGGTGCATTTCATTACCCAAGATGTCAAGCACCTGGAGGCATATTTGCTCCCCTACCTCCTTTCCAAATGAAATCATGCTCATTTCAATCGTGAGGAGTGTGGCTGAGCTTCCCCCTTCCCAGTGCTCCTAAGAGGAAATGTCTGTAATCCAGCTGCACACATAGGCAGAGCATCTCTGCTGATTCCACCTTCAGCCACCTCCTCTGCACATAACCCTGAAACAGACACAGATTCAAACTCAGCTTCAGTTTATTAGTTGTGTTTCCCTAGACAATGTACAGCAGCAGCCCTTATTCCAGGAGGCTGACCTAAAGAATTCTCTCTTTTTGGTTGATTGTCCAGCTTTAGTTATAGTAAGCTAAATTAAATAAATTAAATCCATAGCTTCCAGCTCACAGGGGGAACAGCAAGTATTAGCTTCTAAAATCCAGGGACCTGCCTAAGGAAAGGACTAAGACAGGCCTGTTGGAATCCAGTAGCACTGAGCCTGGAAGCCTCAGCATCCTTGTCAGAACCATGTGGTGGTGTTACAGGTCAGCTCCTGGTGGTGGAAGGCTTTGAAGAGCCCAGCCAGCCTGAAGACCTTTCCTCACTTACCCCCCTTCCCTGCACAGGAGAGTTTTTTCACTCTTAGGCTGTCTCACTTGGAGTGAGCGTGACTAGGCTGGCCCTTCCACAGTCCCTCTGTACCAGAAACCTACTGGGAATGTTTGTAAACTCACCACCCTGCCCTCCCAGCTGTGGGGAGGGGCAAAGTCTCTGCATTGGTGGTTAGCAGAGATCACAGACCAGGCTCAGACCCAGAGAAGGGATCATTTTGGCTCTTGCATCACAAATAGATTCTACAGGAGCTGAGTCACAGATGCTAATGAAATTGGGATGTCTGTAAAGTCAGTCCCCCTCACCCACACGGATGTTGAACAATGCACATCATACATGTTAGAAAATTAGACAGTATTTTCTCCCATAACCTGTGTAATAATTCAAAGCAACATTCCACCAGATGGCTGGGAGAACAAAAGGGACGTGAGATTCATAGAACCCACACAAACAGAGAGGTGACATAAGAGAAAACCACATGTCCTTATCCGAGCAGGTGGCCATGACAGGGTGCACTCTAGAGAGGGTCAGATAAAAGGATTCTCTTCTTGCAGGTGCTTATCAAAAGGATTTTGGCATCAGCAAGCTTATCCCAGTCCAAGAATGTAAGTTCCCTTTTCTGACAACACACCCTCGCAGTGTCATTCCAGCTCACTCACCAGAAGTCCTGGGGCAGGTTTCTTTCAACAGCAGGAGGATTTAAAACTGATATTTGAAAACTTTCAGCAAAACTAAAGCAGTATCAGTGCAAAAGCTGCTTCAGAGAATACAAAAATTATCTCCCTCCTGGGATTGCAAGGGTTTGGTGTGTGTATCTGGGGGAAGGCTAGTGCTGGTGAATGGTGCCAGATCAGCAGTCATGGAGACTGAAATCCTTTGCTTATCCCCAGCATGAGCAGCACTGAAGGAAGCTACCCCCATACACTGGAAAAAGACAGTGTACCTAACCATGACCAGGAAGGACCCTTCTAGAGAGGAAATCAGGGAATCCTTGGCCTTGTATTGTCAACAAGAAGGGCAGATGGGGTGGTGGTGGTTTCTGGGATATATAGACATCTATTCACTAGGAACTGGATCCAGTCCCACCAATACATATTCAATGGTGGCCACTATATCACCAAACAGTTGCACTCTTCAGTTACTACCAGCCTGGGCTGGATTTGAACCACTGCCTAGAGATGAAAAGCTCCATATATCCAATTACGAGTCCCCTGGCATCCTCCATCCCCCTCAGTACTCACATTTTAATCCAGGCCATTTGAACTACAGTTCCCAAAGCCTTCCTGGTACCAACCTGCTTGAATGTATTCAAGAAAGACAAATAATTGTATGAACCCCCATTGGTAAATTCTGCCTTTCCAGTGTCAGCACCACTACTTATGGCTTTTTATACAATTTTAGTTGCCTGTGCAGCTATTCCACATGTCTATATTCAAATACAGGAGATAGCAACCTGTCCTTAACTAGCAGCAATTTGTAAAGTCTTGATTTCCATGTTTCATGATATTCTTCAGGGATGTTTTACTCAGTCCTTGCTCAGCCTGTTCACCGTTCTCTTCCATCATGTAGTATGTCACAGCACAGAGCAGCTCCTCACCTGAGACGATATCAGGAAGGAGGAGGAGGAGGAAGTAAAGCTGACTCCTCCAGAGAACAAACCACGTATGTTTGTTTGTCAAATGTGTTCTTTTTAAAATATCATCCTGGGAATGAAAACTGTCAGGGAAACAAACCTGCCAGTTCACCGTATATGATGCTCTCAGATCAGTGCTTCAGCTTCATATGTGGACTTGCTACTGTGAGGATCCCCACCAGGGATGAGAGGAGGCCACAGAGCCCAATAACTCCTGGGTTGGTTTTGTAGATTCCCAGCTGGTCCAAAGGACTAGAGAGATCGCAAAGGTTCTTCACTGTGTCTAGCAATAAGGGAGGGTGTTTCCTCAGAGTGTTGTACAGCAGGAGGAGAAAAGGCTGCAACCCACCTGCATGGAAACTGAACAGGTCCTGATCTTGTTCACCACAGTGAGAAGAGTTCTCCTTCCTTGCCTTCTCCCTTTGAGCCTCCTGTTCCATCCGCCAGGAGATCTCATACAAATCCCTGGTCAAACTCATCAGCAGTGAATAGTAATAGCATTTGGTAGCCCAATTCTGCCATTTCTGCTTGTCAACATCAGGGATGAGTCCAACACTCTTCACCCACAGGACTGTGTCACAGATGAAATACAGGACACGGTTGAGGTGGGAGGCTGTCAGGCAGAGACGGGGTACCAGGTCTGGTAGCTGGGTAGTTCGCCTGGCTGCTACCATGGCATGCACCATGTTCCCCAGTCTGAACACTGCAAGAGAACCCAGAGAAGTTAGCATGGCTCACTCCCTGTCAGTTGCCATCCAGTTCTGCTTTTCAACAACTAATTGGTCTTCTGGGCCTTGTATATTTAAATATTGTCTTTTCATTTGAGGGTAACTTTGTATTTACAGAAGTGAGAGGCTGACAATAGTAGAGCCATGTATAGCAGACAGATATGATGCAAGCTTCCCCCATATAGTTTTATTGATGCACCTCAATATTCGCCGGCAGCATTTCCTGCCATTCCAGTCCTGGGACATCCACACAGCTCTGCCAATGCCCGCCTGTCTGTTGTGACCTAAAACACCCTCCACTACTCCAGTCCCATTCTGGGATCTCTTCTGAACGGGAACTAGCGATCATGCTAAGTTCTAAGGTGTAAGTGAGAGAGGATACAGAAAGACACTCTGCTGTAACCTGAAGAGGATTTAACCCAGCTTCCTGGAAGGAAGGTGCTAGTGTACCAGTCCCATTGCACCTCTGAGCTACACCCTTTCTACATTATTCTTGAGGGCTAATGATTCACAATCTGATCAACGCCTTTTCTCAGCTGCACATTTTTAGAAGAATTATGCTACAGCTAGTTCCCTGCCTGCAGGTGTCATATATTTCAGTTCACAGCATGATTACAACAAGTCTGCTTTCACTTACATCACAGCATTGGCTCCACCATGTGTATTTTGAGCAATACTAACCATACAACACAGCAGGTAATAAAGTGAGTGTAATTCTGGTGGGGGAAGGGTGTATCTACTATTCCATGAATACGCAAAATAAGGTCCTGTGATCCAAGGCTGCATGGTAATTTAACTACTTAAAAGCTAGCGCAACTGGCATCTGTTTAGTTGGCATAAGCAATACGAAGAGGGACCATCCCTCCTGATATGGGGTACTTACATTTACGGCCAGAGCGCATGCTAGATTCCAACTTCTTGAGCTTCATTATCACCGTCTCTTTGTCAGCCTTACGCTCTAATAAATAGCTAAGCAACATGCATGTGTATTGGATGGCTCTGGAATGGAAAAAATGAGGAAAATGGTTGACAGGAGACACCGGGACCATTAATTGGGGGTGGGGAGGAGAGAAAAGGAGAGAAAGGAACAATTTCTTCCCAAGTTAGGAACTTCCTATGGACCATACCCATGCGACAGCACCGCACCCAGAGGTATAAAGATCACAGGATATTACTTATTAGGGTCAGCAGTTTACAACATGCAGTGTGAGAAGCGATGCAAATGCAGCGTGAACATGACAATGGGAGACCATGCATCTGAGCAGCAAGCAGCCAATAAAGGGTTTTTTGGGGCACATTTGGCAATGTAAATGAATACTGCCTGAAACATCCACAGGCAAATACTGCAAAAATGCTAGCTTGCAGCAAGGCTCTGGGTCTATGAAGGGACAAAGCCAGTTTAGTTTCCCTGATGGAACAAGATATGGATCAGTAGAAATTTTTTCCAGAGTCTGTTATTTGTATTATGGCCCCAGCAATCACTAAGCAGCAATAGATACCCACTGGAATGGGCAGAATACGGAGAGACCCCATAGAAGGGGTAAGCTTCATAAATTACCTAAACCACTGCTGAAACCCAGCCAATTCTGGGGTGGAACACAGGAGCTGTATAAGCACACACTAACATTACACAATTTCGAATTGGAAGTGAAAAAGCAATGCCTCCAATTGAATCCAGTAGCTTATAAAGGAGAAAGACACAAATGAGTAAAGGAATTGAATCGAACGGGGGTGGGGGGGGGGAGTTTATAGAGGAAAAATAAAGTAACTGGAGATGGATGCTGGCAGGCCATTGGGGCAAATACCCCTTACCCAGGGAAAGTGTCAAGAGATCAGTAATAGTCACAGGCAACAAGGACCTGACTTTTACTTTTCATCCAAAGGCTGATAGCTCCCTACAGCACAGCACAGCACCCCAGCACCACACTGGGTATCATGTCAGGTGACTATGTGAGCATGTCCCCTACTGAGCCCAAGAGCACAGCACCCCATAGCACCGCACTGGAGTCAGCACTGGACTGGGGGAGACTGCACCACATTGAGCCCACACGCCACCAGCCTCCCCAGCACCACGCTGGGGTCAGCACTGACCTGGGGGAGTGTTCCCCCTAATGAGCCCACACCCAGCACCCCGGCACCGCACCAGGATCACCACTGACTGGTGCGGTGCCGGGGTGCTCCCCCTACTGAGCCCACACCTAAGGGTTCCTAAAGGCCTTAAGAACCCTAACCCTAGGGCGGGAAGCCATACCCATAGGAACCCTAACCCTGGCTCCAAGTACCCAAACCACAGGAACCCTAACCCTAGGGTGGGGTGACCTACCCACAGGAACCCTAACTCAAGCTCCAAGTGCCCTACACTTAAGAAACCTAACCCTTAGAGCAGAAGACCTACTGATAGGAATCCTAACCCTAGATCCAAGTGCCCTACAAATAGGAACCCTAACCCTAGCTCCAAGTGTCCTACCCATAGGAACTCTAACCCTGGGGCGGGGCGCCCTACCCATAGGAACTCTAACCCTGGGGCGGGGCGCCCTACCCATAGGAACCCTAACCCTAGGTCCCAGAGCCCTACCCTTACCAACCCTAACCCTAGGGCGGGAAGCACTACCCATAGGATCCTAACCCTAGCTCCAAGTGCCATTCCATAGAAACCTTAATCATAGGGAGGGGCGCCCTACCCTTAGGAATCCTAAAGCTAGCTCCAAGTGACCTACCCATAGGAACCCTAAACCTAGGGCAGAGCGCCCTATCCATAGGAACCCTAACAATAGCTCCCAGTGCCCTACCTTTAGCAACCGTAACCCTAGGGCGGGAAGCCCTACCCATAGGATCCCTAAACCTAGCTCCAAGTATCCTACCCATAGGAAACCTAATCCTACCTCCAAGTGCCCTACCCACTGAAACCCTAACATAGGGAGGGGCGTCCTACCAACAGGAACCCTAAGCCTAGCTACAAGTGCCCTACCCTTAGGAACCCTAATCCTCCCTCCAAGTACCCTACCCTTAGGAGCCCTAACCTTAGGGCAGGAAGCCCTAACCATAGGAACCATAACCCTAGCTCCAAGTGCCCTACCCATAGAAACCCTAACCATAAGCGGGGCACCCAACCCATAGTAACCCTAATCCTAACTCCAAGTGCCCTTCCCATAGGAACCCTAAAGCTAGCTCCAAGTACCCTATCCTTAGGAATCCTTACCCTAAGTCGGGAAGCCCTACCAATAAGAGCCTAACCTGACTCCAAGTTTCCTATCAGTAGGAACCCTTACCCTAGGGTGGGAAGACCTACCCACAGGAACTTTAAACTTAGCTCCATGTCCCCTGCCCTTAGAAACCGTAAACCTAGGGCAGGTCGCCCTACCAATGGAACCCTAACCCTAGCTACCAGTGCCCTACCCTTAGGAACCCTAACCTTAGGCCAAGAAGCCCTACCTATAGCAATCCTAAACACAGCTCCAGTACCCTACCCTTAGGAACCCTAATCCTAGCTCCAAGTGCCCTACCCTTAGGAGCCCTAACCTTAGGGCAGGAAGCCCTAACCATAGGAATCATAACCCTAGCTCCAAGTGCCCTACCCATAGGAAACCGAACTCTAGTTCCAAGTGACTACCCTTAGCAACCCTAACCCAGGATGGGAAGCCCCTTACCCATAGGATCCATAACCCTAGCTCCATGGGACCTACCCACAGAAATCCTAACCATACGGCGGGGCGCCCTACCCATAGGAACCCTAGCCCTACCCTTGGGAACCCTAACCCTAGCTCCAAGCACCCTACCCTTAAGAACCCTAACCCTAGCTCCAAGCGCCCTACCCATAGTAACCCTAACTCTAGCTCCAAGCGCCCTACCCATAGGAACCCTAACCCTAGCTTCCAGTGCCCTACCCTTAGGAACCTTAACCCTAGGGCGGAAAGCCTTACCTATAGGAACCCTAACCTTAGGGTGGGGCGTCCTACCCATAGGTACCCTAACCCTAGCTCCAAGTTCCCTACTCATAGGAACCCTAATCCTAAGGCGAGAAACCCTACCCATAGGAACCCTATCTCCAGCTCAATTATCCAACCCACAGGAACATTAACCCTTGGGCGGGAAGCCCTACCCATAGGAATCCTAATCCTAGCTGAAGTGTCCTATGCATAGGAACCCTAATACTAGGGCGGGAAGCCGTACCCAGAAGAACCCTAAGCCTAGCTCCAAGTGCCCTATTCATCGAAACCCTAACCCTAGGGCGGGGCGCCCTTCCCATAGGAACCCTAACCTTAGCTCGAAGTGCTTTACCCTTAGAAACCCTAACCCAAGGACGGGAAGCCCTATCCATAGGAACCCTAACCCTAGCTCCAAGTGCCATACCCATAGGAACCCTAACCCTAACTCCAAGTGCCCTACCCATACGAACCCTAACCCTAGCGCCAAGTGCCCTACTCATAGCAACCCTAACCCTAGGACAGGAAGCCTTACCCACAGGAACCCTAACCCTAACTCCAAGTGCTGTACCCTTAAGAACCCTAACCCTAGGGCGGGAATCCCTATCCATAGGAACCGTAATCCTAGCTCAAAGTGCCCTACCTTTAGGAACCCTAACCCTAGCTAAAAGTGCCCTACCCACAGGAACCCTAGCCCTAGGGCGGGGTGCCATACCCATAGAAACTCTAACACTAGGGTGGGATGCCCTTCCCATAGGAAACCTAACTCTTGCTCCAAGAGCTCTACCCTTAGAAACCCTTACCCTAGGGCGGGAAGCCCTACCCATAGGAACCCTAACACTAGCTCCAAGTGCCCTACCCTTAGGAACCCTAAACCTAGCTCCAAGTGAACTACCCAAAGGAACACTGACCCTAGCTCCAAGAGCTTTACCATTAGGAACCCTAACTCCAGTGCGGGAAGCCGTACCCTAACCCTAGCTCCAAATACCCTATCCTTCGGAACCCCAATCCTAGTGCGGGAATCCCTACCTATAGTAACCCTAACCCTAGCGAGGGGCATCCTACCCATAGGAACCCCAATCATACCTTCAAGTGTCCTACCCATAGGAACCCTAACCCTAGCTACAAGTGCCTTACCTATAGCAACCCTAACACTAGGGCGGGAAGCCCTACCTGTAGGAACCCTAACTGTATCTCCAAGTGCCTTACCCTTAGTAACCTTAACCCTAGGGTGGGCTGTCTTACCCATAGGAATTCTAAGTCAAGCTCCAAGTGCTCTACTCCTAGGAACCCTAACCCTAGGGCAGGAAACCTTACCGATAGGAACCCGAACCCTAGCTCCAAGTGCCCTTCTCATAGGAACCCTAAGCCTAGGATGGGAAATCCTACCCATAGAAACCCTAACCCTAGCTCAAAGTGCCCTACCTAGAGGAACCATAACCCTAGGGCAGGGTGCCCTACCCTTAGTAACCGTAACCCTAGCTCCAAGTGCCCTACTCATAGGAACCCTAACCCTAGCTCCAAGTGCCCTACACATTATCCCTCGTGCAGGAAGCGGTACCCATAGGAACCCTAACTCTAGCTCCAAGCACCCTACCCTTAGGAATCCTTACCCTAGCTCCAAGTGCCCTATCCTTAGGAATCCCTACTCTAAGGCGGGAAGCCCTATCCATAGGAACCCTAATCCTACCTCCAGGTGCCCTAACCGTAGGAACCCTTACCATAGGGCGGGAAGCCCGACCCACAGGAACCCTAACCCTAGCTCCAAGTGCCCTTCTCATAGGAACCCTAACCCTAGGGCAGGAAGTTCTAACCTTAGGAATCCTAACCATAGCTCCAAGTTCCCTAACCTGAAGAACCCTAACCCTAGCTCCAAGTGCCCTACCCATAGGAACCCTAAGCGTAGGGCAGGAAGCTTTACCCATAGGAAACCTGACCCTAGCTCCAAGTTCTCTACACATGGAAACCTAAACCTAGGGTGGGAAGCCCTACCCATAGAAACCCTAACCCTAGCTCAAGTGTCCTACCCATAGGAACCCTAACCCTTGGGCGGGGTGCCCTAACGAAAGGAACCCAAACCCTAGATCCAAATGTCCTACCTTTAGGAACCCTAATCCTAGGGCGGGAATCCCTACCCACAGGAAACCTAACACTAGTTCCAAGTGCCCTACCCATAGCAACCCTAACCCTAGGGTGGGGCGTCCTACCCATAGAACCGTACGTTTAGCTCCAACTGCCCTACAGATAGGAACCCAAACCAAGGGCGGAAAGCCGTACCCATAGGAACCTGAACCCTAGCTCCAAGTGCCCTACCCAGAGGAACCCTAACCCTAGGGCGGGAAGCTCTACTCATAGGAACTCTAACCCTGGCACCAAGTGCCCTAGCCATAGGAATCCTAACTCTAGGGTGGGAAACACTACCCATAGGAACCCTAACTCTACCTCCAAGTTCCCTACCCTTAGTAACTCTAACCCTAGCTCCAAGTGCCCCACCCATAGGCACCCTAAGCCTAGTGCAGGAAGCTCTACCCATAGAAACCCTAACCCTATCTCCAAGTGCCCTACCCTTAGGAACCCTAACCCTAGGCGGGGTGCCCTGCCCATAGGAAACCTAACGCTAGTTCCAAATGCCCTACCCATAGGAACCCTAATCCTAGCTCCAAGTGTCTTACCCTTAGGAACCCTAACCCTAGGCCCAAATGCCCTACCCAGAGAAACCCTAACCCTAGGACGGGAAGACCTGCCAATAGGAACCCTTACCCTAGCTGCAAGTACCCTACTCTCAGGAACCCTAACCCTAGCTCCAAGTGACCTACACATAGGAACCCTAACCCTAGGGCGGGGTGCCCTACCCATAGGAACCCTAACCCTAGCACCAAATGCCCTGTCCTTCGGAACCCCAATCCTAGTGCGGGAAGCCATACCTATAGGATCCCTAACCCTAGCATGGGGCATCCTACCCATAGGAACCCCAATCATATCTCCAAGTGTCCTACCCATAGGAACCCTAACCCTAGCTACAAGTGCCTTACCCATAGCAACACTAACACTAGGGCAGGAAGCCATACCTGTAGGAACCTTAACCTAAGATCAAAGTGCCCTACCCTTAGTAACGCTAACCCTAGGGTGGGCCGTCCTACCCATAGGAACCCTAAGTCAAGCTCCAAGTGCTCTACACATAGGAACCCTAAGCCTAGGACAGGAAATCCTACCCATAGAAACCCTAACCCTAGCTTAAAGTGCCCTACCCAGAGGAACCATAACCCTAGGGCAGGGTGCCCTACCCTTAGTAACCCTAACCCTAGCTCCAAGTGCCCTATTCATAGGAATCCTATCACTAGCTCCAAGTGCCCTACCCTTAGGAACCCTAACCCAAGAGCGGAAAACCCTACCCATAGTAACCCTAACCCTAGCTCCAAGTACCCTACCCATAGTAACCCTAACCCTAGCTCCAAGTGTCTTACCCATAGGAACCATAACCCTAGCTCCAAGTGCCCTACCCATAGGAACCCTAACCCTAGGGCGGGTCTTACTCATAGGAAGCATAACCCTAGCTCCAAGTGCCCTACCCAAAGTAACCGTAACCCTAGCTCCAAGTGCCCTACCCATAGAAACACAACCTCTAGCTCCAAGTGTCCTACCCTTAGGAACCCTAACCCTAGCCCCAAACGCCCTACCCTTAAGAACCTTAACCCTAGGGCGGGAAGCCCTACCAATAAGAACCCTTACCCTAGCTGCAAGTACCCTACCCTCAGGAAACCTAACCCTAGCTCCAAGTGACCTACATATAGGAACCCTAAACCTAGGGCGTGGTGCTCTACCCATAGGAACCCTAACCCTAGCTCCAAGTGCTCTACCCTTAGAAACCCAAACTCTAGGGCGGGAAGACCTACCCATAGGAACACTAACCCTCGCTCCAAGTGCCCTACCCACAGGAACCCCAACCCTAGCTCTAAGTGCCCTACCCACAGGAACCCTAACCGTAGCTTCAAGTGCCCTACCCAAAGGAACCCTAACCTTAGCTCCAAGTGCCCTACCCATAGGAACCCTAAGTCTAGTGCGGGAAGCCGTACCCATAGGAATCCTAAGCCTAGCTCCAAGTGCCCTACCCATAAGAACCTTAACCCTAGGGCAGGGCGCTTGACCCATAGGAACACTAACCCTAGCTTCCAGTGCCCTACCCTTAGCAACCCTAACCCTAGGGCGGGAAGTCCTACCTATAGAAACCCTAAACCCAGGGTGGGGAATCCTACGCACAGGAACCCTAAGCCCAGCTCAAGTGTCCAACCCATAGGAACCCTAACCCTTGGGCGGGGTGCCCTCACCATAAGAACCTTAACCCTAGCTCCAAATGCTCTACCCTGTGGAACCCCAATCCTAGGGCTTGAAGCCCTACCCATAGAAACCCTAACCCTATCTCCAAGTGCCCTACCCTTAGGAACCCTAAACCTAAGGTGGGGTGCCCTGCCCATAGGAAACCTGACGCTAGTTCCAAATGCCCTACCCATAAGAACCCTAACCCTAGCTCCAAGTGTCTTACCCATAGGAACCATAACCCTACCTCCAAGTGCCCTAACCTTAGGAATGCTAACCCTAGGGGGGGATCCCTACCCAAAGTAACTGTAACCCTAGCTCCAAGTGCCCCACCCATAGAAACACAACCCCTAGCTAGAAGAGTCCTACCCTTAGGAACCCTAACCCTAGCCCCAAATGCCCTACCCAGAGAAACCCTAACCCTAGGGCGGGAAGACCTGCCAATAGGAACCCTTACCCTAGCTGCAAGTACCCTACTCTCAGGAAATCTAGCCCTAGCTCCAAGTGACCTACACATAGGAACCCTAACCCTAGGGCAGGGTGCCCTACCCATAGGAACCCTAACCCTAGCACCAAATGCCCTGTCCTTCGGAACCCCAATCCTAGTGCGGGAAGCCATACCTATAGGAACCCTAACCCTAGCGTGGGGCACCCTACTCATAGGAACCCCAATCATACCTCCAAGTGCCCTAACCTTAGGAATGCTAACCCTAGGGGGGGATCCCTACCCAAAGTAACTGTAACCCTAGCTCCAAGTGCCCCACCCATAGAAACACAACCCCTAGCTAGAAGAGTCCTACCCTTAGGAACCCTAACCCTAGCCCCAAATGCCCTACCCAGAGAAACCCTAACCCTAGGGCGGGAAGACCTGCCAATAGGAACCCTTACCCTAGCTGCAAGTACCCTACTCTCAGGAAATCTAGCCCTAGCTCCAAGTGACCTACACATAGGAACCCTAACCCTAGGGCAGGGTGCCCTACCCATAGGAACCCTAACCCTAGCACCAAATGCCCTGTCCTTCGGAACCCCAATCCTAGTGCGGGAAGCCATACCTATAGGAACCCTAACCCTAGCGTGGGGCACCCTACTCATAGGAACCCCAATCATACCTCCAAGTGTCCTACCCATAGGAACCCTAACCCTAGCTACAAGTGCCTTACCCATAGCAACACTAACACTAGGGCAGGAAGCCCTACCTGTAGGAACCCTAACCTAACATCAAAGTGCCCTACCCATAGCAACCCTAACCCTAGGACGGGGTGTCCTACCCATAGGAACCCTAACCCTATCTCCAAGTGCCCTACCCTTAGTAACGCTAACCCTAGGGTAGAGCTCCAAGTGCTCTACACATAGGAACCCTAAGCCTAGGACGGGAAATCCTACCCATAGAAACCCTAACCCTAGCTTAAAGTGCCCTACCCAGAGGAACCATAACCCTAGGGCAGGGTGCCCTACCCTTAGTAACCCTAACCCTAGCTCCAAGTGCGCTATTCATAGGAATCCTATCACTAGCTCCAAGTGCCCTACCCTTAGGAACCCTAACCCAAGGGCGGAAAACCCTACCAATAGGAAACCTAACCCTAGCTCCAAGTACCCTACCCATAGTAACCCTAACCCTAGCTCCAAGTGTCTTACCCATAGGAAGCATAACCCTAGCTCCAAGTGCCCTACCCATAGGAACCCTAACCCTAGGGCGGGTCTTACCCATAGGAAGCATAACCCTAGCTCCAAGTGCCCTACCCAAAGTAACCGTAACCCTAGCTTCAAGTGCCCTACCCATAGAAACACAACCTCTAGCTCCAAGTGTCCTACCCTTAGGAACCTTAACCCTAGCCCCAAACGCCCTACCCTTAAGAACCTTAACCCTAGGGCGGAAAGCCCTACCAATAAGAACCCTTACCCTAGCTGCAAGTACCCTACCCTCAGGAAACCTAACCCTAGCTCCAAGTGACCTACACATAGGAACCCTAACCCTAGCTCCAAGTGCTCTACCCTTAGAAACCCAAACTCTAGGGCGGGAAGACTTACCCAAAGGAACCCTAACCTTAGCTCCAAGTGTCCTACCCAAAGGAACCCTAACCTTAGCTCCAAGTGTCCTACCCAAAGGAACCCTAACCTTAGCTCCAAGTGCCCTACCCATAGGAACCCTAAGTCTAGTGCAGGAAGCCGTACTCATAGGAGTCCTAAGCCTAGCTCCAAGTGCCCTACCCATAAGAACCTTAACCCTAGGGCAGGGCGCCCGACCCATAGGGACACTAACCCTAGCTTCCAGTGCCCTACCCTTAGCAACCCTAACCCTAGGGCGGGAAGTCCTACCTATAGAAACCCTAACTCCAGGGTGGGGCATCCTATGCACAGGAACCCTAAGCCCAGCTCAAGTGTCCAACCCATAGGAACCCTAACCCTTGGGCGGGGTGCCCTCACCATAAGAACCCTAACCCTAGCTCCAAATGCTCTACCCTGCGGAACCCCAATCCTAGGGCTTGAAGCCCTACCCATAGAAACCCTAACCCTATCAACCATAACCCTAGGGCGGGAAGCCCTACCTATACGAACCCTAACCCTAGGGTGGGGTATCCTACCCAGAGGAACCCTAAGTCTAGCTCCAAGTGCCCTACCCAGAGGAACCCTAACCCTAGCTCCAAGTGCTCTACTCTTAGTAACTCTAATCCTAAGGTAGGGTTCCTATGGGTAGGATGCCCCAAGTCTAGCTCTAAGTGCCCTACACATAGGACCCCTAAACCTAGGGCGGGAAACCCTACCGATAGGAATCCTAACCCTAGCTCCAAGTGCCCTACCTATAGAAACCTTAACCGTAGGGCAGGGCACACTACCCATAGGAACCCTAACCCTAGCTCCAAGTGCCTTACCAATAGGAACCCTAACCCTAGCTGCAAGTGCCCTACCCTTAGGAAACCTAACCTTACCGCCAAGTGCCCTACCCATAGGAACCCTAATCCTAGGGTGGGAAGCCTTACCTAAAGAACCCTAACCCTAGCTCCAAGTGCCCTACCCTTAGGAACCCTAATCCTAGCTCCAAGTGCCATACCCTTAGGAATCCTAAGCCTAGGGCAGGGTGCCTTACCTATAGGAACCCTAACCCTAGGGCAGGGTGCCCTTCCCATACGAACCCTAACCCTAAGGCGGGGCGCCCTTCCCATATGAACCCTAACCCTAGCTCCAAGTGCCCTACCCATAGGAACCCTAACTCTAGGGTGGGAAGCCCTACATTTAGGAACCGTAACTTTAGCTCCATGTGCCCCACCCTTAGGAACCCAAACCCTAAGACTAGAAGCCCTACCCATAGAAACCTGAACCCTAGGGCAGGGCGCCCTTCCGATAGGAACCCTAACCCTAGCTGCAAGTGCTCTACCCTTAGCCCAGCACCCCCCACTGCGCCGGGGTCAGCCCTGTCTGGGGGAGCATGCCCTATACAGCACCCCGCACTGCGCCGGGGTCAGCATTCACCGGGGGAGTGCGCCCCATACAGCACCCGGCACCGCGCCGGGATTAGCACTGACCAGGGGAGCGCGCCCCATACAGCACCCGGCACCGCGCCGGGGTCAGCACTGACCGGGGGAGCGTGCCCCATACAGCACCCCGCTGGGGTCAGCACTGACTGGGGGAGCGCGCCCCATACAGCACCCCGCACCGTGCCGGGGTCAGCACTGACTGGGGAGCGCGCTCCATACAGCACCCCGCACCGCGCCGGGGTCAGAACTGACTGGGAGAGCGCTCCCCATACAGTACCCCGCACCGCGCTGGTGTCAGCACTGACCGGGGGAGCGCGCCCCATACAGCACCCGGCACCGCGCTGGGGTCAGCACTGACCAGGGGAGCGCGCCCCATACAGCACCCGGCACCGCGCCGGGGTTAGCACTGACCGGGGGAGCGCGCCCCATATAGCACCCCGCACCGCACTGGGGTCAGCACTGACCGGGGGAGCGCGCCCCATACAGCACCCAGCACTGCGCCGGGGTCAGCACTGACCGGGGGAGCGCGCCCCATACAGCACCCCGCCGGGGTTAGCACTGACCGGGGGAGCGCGCCCCATACAGCACCCGGCACAGCGCCGGGGTCAGCACTGACCGGGGGAGCGTGCCCCATACAGCACCCCGCTGGGGTCAGCACTGACTGGGGGAGCGCACCCCATACAGCACCCCGCTGGGGTCAGCACTGACTGGGGGAGCGCACCCCATACAGCACCCCACACCGCGCCGGGGTCAGCACTGACCGGGGGAGCGTGCCCCATACAGCACCCGGCACCGCGCCGGGATTAGCACTGACCAGGGGAGCGCGCCCCATACAGCACCCGGCACCGCGCCGGGGTCAGCACTGACCGGGGGAGCGTGCCCCATACAGCACCCTGCTGGGGTCAGCACTGACTGGGGGAGCGCGCCCCATACAGCACCCCGCACCGTGCCGGGGTCAGCACTGACTGGGGAGCGCGCTCCATACAGCACCCCGCACCGCGCCGGGGTCAGAACTGACTGGGAGAGCGCTCCCCATACAGTACCCCGCACCGCGCTGGTGTCAGCACTGACCGGGGGAGCGCGCCCCATACAGCACCCGGCACCGCGCCGGGGTTAGCACTGACCGGGGGAGCGCGCCCCATATAGCACCCCGCACCGCACTGGGGTCAGCACTGACCGGGGGAGCGCGCCCCATACAGCACCCAGCACTGCGCCGGGGTCAGCACTGACCGGGGGAGCGCGCCCCATACAGCACCCCGCCGGGGTTAGGACTGACCGGGGGAGCGCGCCCCATACAGCACCCGGCACAGCGCCGGGGTCAGCACTGACCGGGGGAGCGTGCCCCATACAGCACCCCGCTGGGGTCAGCACTGACTGGGGGAGCGCACCCCATACAGCACCCCACACCGTGCCGGGGTCAGCACTGACCGGGGGAGCGTGCCCCATACAGCACCCCGCTGGGGTCAGCACTGACTGGGGAGCACGCCCCATACAGCACCCCGCACCGTGCCGGGGTCAGCACTGACTGGGGAGCGCGCCCCATACAGCACCCGGCACTGCACCGGGGTTAGCAGTGACTGGGGAGCGCGCCCCATACAGCACCCCACACCGTGCCGGGGTCAGCACTGACTGGGGAGCGCGCCCCATACAGCACCCCGCACCGCGCCGGGGTCAGCACTGACCGGGGGAGCGTGCCCCATACAGCACCCCGCTGGGGTCAGCACTGACTGGGGAGCGCGCCCCATACAGCACCCCGCTGGGGTCAGCACTGACCGGGGGAGCGCGTCCCATACAGAACCCAGCACCGCGCTGGGGTCAGCACTGACTGGGGGAGCGCGCCCCATACAGCACCAGGCACCGCGCTGGGGTCAGCACTGACCGGGGGAGCGCGCCCCATACAGCACCAGGCACCGCGCTGGGGTCAGCACTGACCGGGGGAGCGCGCCCCATACAGCACCCCGCACCGTGCCGTGGTCAGCACTGACTGGGGAGCACGCCCCATACAGCACCCCGCTGGGGTCAGCACTGACTGGGGAGCGCGCCCCACACAGCACCCCGCACCGTGCCGGGGTTAGCACTGACCGGGGGAGCGCGCCCCACACAGCACCCCGCACCGCGCTGGGGTCAGCACTGACTGGGGAGCGCGCCCCACACAGCACCCCGCACCGTGCCGGGGTTAGCACTGACCGGGGGAGCGCGCCCCACGCAGCACCCCGCACCGTGCCGGGGTCAGCACTGACCAGGGGAGCGTGCCCCATACAGCACCCGGCACCGCGCTGGGGTCAGCACTGACCAGGGGAGCGTGCCCCATACAGCACCCGGCACCGCGCTGGGGTCAGCACTGACTGGGGAGCACGCCCCACACAGCACCCCGCACCGTGCCGGGGTTAGCACTGACCGGGGGAGCGCGCCCCACACAGCACCCGGCACTGCGCCGGGGTCAGCACTGACTGGGGAGCGCGCCCCACACAGCACCCCGCTGGGGTCAGCACTGACTGGGGAGCGCGCCCCACACAGCACCCCGCCGGGGTCAGCACTGACTGGGGAGCGCGCCCCACACAGCACCCCGCCGGGGTCAGCACTGACTGGGGAGCGCGCCCCATACAGCACCCGGCACCGCGCCGGGGTCAGCACTGACCGGGGGAGCGCGCCCCATACAGCACCCCGCTGGGGTCAGCACTGACCGGGGGAGCGCGCCCCATACAGCACCGCGCCGGGGTCAGCACTGACTGGGGAGCGCGCCCCACACAGCACCCCGCTGGGGTCAGCACTGACCGGGGGAGCGCGCCCCATACAGAACCCAGCACCGCGCTGGGGTCAGCACTGACCGGGGGAGCGCGCCCCATACAGCACCAGGCACCCCGCTGGGGTCAGCACTGACCGGGGGAGCGCGCCCCATACAGAACCCAGCACCGCGCTGGGGTCAGCACTGACCGGGGGAGCGCGCCCCATACAGCACCCCGCTGGGGTCAGCACTGACCGGGGGAGCGCGCCCCACACAGCACCCCGCTGGGGTCAGCACTGACCGGGGGAGCGCGCCCCAAACAGCACCCGGCACCGCGCCGGGCTCAGCACTGACTGGGGAGCGCGCCCCACACAGCACCCCGCCGGGGTCAGCACTGACTGGGGAGCGCGCCCCATACAGCACCGCGCCGGGGTCAGCACTGACTGGGGAGCGCGCCCCACACAGCACCCCGCTGGGGTCAGCACTGACCGGGGGAGCGCGCCCCATACAGCACCGCGCCGGGGTCAGCACTGACTGGGGAGCGCGCCCCACACAGCACCCCGCTGGGGTCAGCACTGACCGGGGGAGCGCGCCCCATACAGAACCCAGCACCGCGCTGGGGTCAGCACTGACCGGGGGAGCGCGCCCCATACAGCACCAGGCACCCCGCTGGGGTCAGCACTGACCGGGGGAGCGCGCCCCATACAGAACCCAGCACCGCGCTGGGGTCAGCACTGACCGGGGGAGCGCGCCCCATACAGCACCCCGCTGGGGTCAGCACTGACCGGGGGAGCGCGCCCCACACAGCACCCCGCTGGGGTCAGCACTGACCGGGGGAGCGCGCCCCAAACAGCACCCGGCACCGCGCCGGGCTCAGCACTGACTGGGGAGCGCGCCCCACACAGCACCCCGCCGGGGTCAGCACTGACCGGGGGAGCGCGCCCCATACAGCACCCCGCACCGCGCTGGGTACTGAGGTCAGGCACCGGGTCAGGACTGGCCGCGCGGGGGCCCCGGGAATGGCTCCCAGCGCTCTCAAGGGAGGCTCAGGTAAACCGCCCGCTCGGCTCGGGGCTGCAGGCGGGACCGGGGAGAACTGCCGACAGCCCCCGAGCGCGGCAGGGACAGAGCTCAAGCCGAGCCCCACGTCCCGCTCACCGGAAGAGCCGGTCCCGACCCTGAGTCTGGTTGGTGAAGTTCACAAACGCCTCCATGCTGCCGCGGGGGGAGGGGGGAAACCCCTCACTCTCCGGCAGTCCTCGGGCTTGGGCCGCTGGGGCCACTTCTTACTCCGCCCGCCGCCCGGGACACAGACAGGCTCCGCCCCGTGGAGCTGGGCCCGGAACCCTCCGCCTTGGGGCTTGTCTCCACCCGGACCGAGATCAGTCCGGACCTAGCGGAGCAGTTACCATAGCAACCGATCAACGTTCGACTACAGGTGAGTGAGGGCCACCCAGCAGCACCTCCCAGGGAATGGCGACCCCCTAACGTTGGGATGGGGATCCCCTCAGCAACGGCACCCGGGAACGGGGATCCCCACAGCAGCACCTCCCAGGGAATGGCGATCCCCTGACATGAGAATGGGGATCCCCTCAGCAATGGCACCCGGGAACGGGGATCCCCACAGCAGCACCTCCCAGGGATTGGGGATCCCCTCAGCAACAGCACCCGGGAACGGGGATCCCCACAGCAGCACCTCCCAGGGAATGGCGATCCCCTGACATGAGAATGGGGATCCCCTCAGCAACACCCTCCCCAGAAGTGGGGATCTCCTCAGCAATAACCCATCCCCATGAATAGGGACAATTAATTCCTGGAGACCCCCTGGAAATCCAGTGGCTGGGCCTCCCAGCTTTGAAAATTAAACCTTTTTGTAAGACTCAGCGCTTACCCCAGAATCACCTAGTTTTCAGGATCACATCAAAACCTGCCTCTCATTTATCTATCTCCCCCACTCTCTGTCCCTTGGCATGCCCTTCATTGTAGAAGGTAGCATGGATCCTGATTTGTACCTAAGCAGTTCTAGTTATTTTGTCTAGGGCCTACTATCTGCCACCATGCTTTTTTTGGGGTAGGGGGGATGGCAACCTTGCAGTTGCCAGCTTTCTCTGTATGAGTGGTTGAATCAAGATAGCCTGTGGTCCCAAGCCAAATAAACCTATACAGCACTTGTTTAATTGGTTACATTTTAGAGCTCCTCCAGCATCAACACTGCCTGCGGCAGAGTGGAAAAACTTGTATAAGTTGGGGCATGGAAACAGCTTCCTGTAACTTTTCAGGAAAATGACTCTTTTGTGCTGGATTTTTTTACACTTGTTTTCAGCCCAAAGGGGAATTTTTGGTACAGTTCCATTTCTGAGTTGCATCAGTAGGAAATGTTTTGTTTTCCAAGTGTTTGTAGATGATATTTCTATGCTCTGATCATTGAGGTAAAGCCCCAAGGCCACCCATCGGGTCTGGAGCCTCATTGTGCTAGGCAATGTACAAACATCTAGGAAGTCTGAGGCCCTGTCGGTTAATTTAAGAGCTACTAACTTTCCATAAGTTTAGTTCACAGTGACACAGGCCTTTGACTAGTGCGAACAAACTAAACAAAGAAATAAACAAAGTTTTAAGCAGTTTGAAAAAATGTTCCTTTGAAACAAATCATATCTCTGACTTTCTCCAGGCTGGATAAGCAGGAAGACGGGCAAAAACCTGTCTATGTTTATCCCTAATCTATCTGTAACACTACGCCCAAAACTTGTATAACTAGCTGTGCATTTTAGATGTCTAATCACCTGTGTACTTAACCTGCATATATCCACATGGATGGTACTCGCATGGCACAGCACTGAGCTGTACAGGAGACCATGGGGAGACAATGGGGAAAGCAGAAGTGAGTCTTACAAAATAGATATAGTCATTTCTCCATATAAAGATAGGAAGCTTCCTTCTTTGTTGTGGCGAGTTCCTAAGTATAATCATCATTTCCTCCCATTACCTCCAGGATCTATTTACTGTAGGATTTCCTGGGTCTCTCCATCTACTGTAACTACTGTATAGGGCACCTGTGTTGTCATCACACCAGGGAAGGCAGAAAGATGCCAGTATATATCCGGAAACATCCCCTGGAGATCCCTCCACCTTCTGAAAACGACTGGATTAAGAAGGATGAGGAAGAAAATTTCTTCCTGCAGGATCCCGATCAAATCTTTGATTCGTTGCCTCAGCCCTTCCGGATGATCAATAAACTGGTGACTTTAGTATTCGAGCAGGCCTGGGAAATTATTGAGAAGAGGGAGGCACTCCGAGAGGCACAGATACGGAAGGTCAAGCCCACGTTGTACCTGCCCACAGCTGAATTCCAGGTACCAAGACCCTTCACAGCACAGCTGCCACCTGTCATTGCAAAAGTTTGTCAAGGCAGTGTCAGTTCAGTTCCTTTTGCTTTCTTCTTCCATTGTCACTCCTCCGCCATTTAAATTCCCAGGACTCCATTAGCATTTCCCTCGCTTTCAGTTTCATTCCACAAGACTACAGCTCTAAACTTGCTCATCTGAGAAGTACAGGATTTAGCCCATTTCAGTGCCCATCACACCTTCCTGAAAGAGGAGAGGTGATATTAAATCATGTCAGGCTACCCTCTGCTTCTCTGAGCCAGACTGACCCTAGCACCTGCTTATTCTGAAGAAGCTGATGAGTCTATTGCTATCATATGGACAAACTCAACTGTGTTTTCAAAAATAATACTTTAGAAATGGTGCAGAGCAACATCAAATGCAGCTGCATGGTGCCCAGGGACTGCATGGGCTGCAGAATGTCTGCATTTGCTCCGCTCTCCCTGTGGGGGTAGCTGGAAGTGGGAAAGCTCTAATGCTGCTGAATGGTGCCTGGAGATTGAAGGCTTCTGTTTATCCCTAGTGCTGGCAGTGGCAGGGAGAGCTTCCCTTGAAGATGTGCCTCACCCTTGATATTGGTGGTATCTTTCTGAGATTGGAGCTAGACTTCATGCCCTAGTGAGATCATGGGATTTCGCTGGCAAATGGCTAGTGTAGCTGATCAATCCCCCTATCAGGGGGTGGCAGGGCAGGGTCATGTTCTCTTCTGCTTTGTTTTTCATCTCTGCAGGTGATGGGAAGAGCCAACTGCCTTGCAGCCTCTGGACAGCATGTCTTTGTTGGGCTCTCCACAGGGCTTGCGGTTTTCAACATGCCCAGCTGTAAACGGATCTGTGCTTGGGAGTCAACCAAGCTAGAGATTTGTGCCATCCGTGTTTCCAACCTTGGCAATGAGACCCATCTTCTCATTACTGTGGATGACATGGGTAGGTACCCCATAAGCTTCCTCAAGTCCCATGTGGGAAGAATTTTGAGGACAAGCTTGTGCGCTATGATGGAATGGAGGTGGTGGGTAGCACTGGAAACGAGGTAAAGCAGGGTGGAAATAAGCATGACTAACACATTTTTGAAAGGATCCTGCAAACAATGGGGACCAGTCAATAGACTTCAGAGTGCAGGGTGGCCCCAGGGCTAGTGCCCTCCTTGTGCTGCAGTGTGGAGGTTCAGATGAGGAGAAAAGATCTGTCAGCTCCATATTGGTTCCAGTAGCCCCACCATGATACTAGCGTATGCAGCAGTCCCAGAAGGGTCCATTGGCTTCTGGTTGAGTCCAATACTAATGAAGTGGGCTTTAGTTCTCTTTCCATTAGAGAGAACAAAGTTGTATCTGAGCAAATCCCCTTGGAGCACAGGCCATCTCCATGCTGGACTTGGCTAATGTGGCCATCCCAGGGTGTGCGTGGGAGGGAGGACGTGTGAAATCTCACCCCTAGCAAGGCAGATGCATAGATGCTTTCCAAGTTCTGGGCATTGCTGCACTGACTCCAATAGCTGAAAAGTGTATGAAAATGCCTGGGGCTCCCACCCACCTTCCCCTTTCCTATTTGAAGCTGTTTCCTTGGGGACGAGGGCTAGCAGTGAGCCTCCCAGTAAGCAGAGAGACCTCATGCTAGTGGGGCTCAAGCTAGCACTGTAAAAACAGCAGCATGGATTGGACAGCAAGAGCAGCAGCTCAGACTAGCCACCTGAGCTCAGAGTCAGGGGGTCGGGTGGGCTTGGACTCGGCCAATAGCCTGAGTTGCCGTCTGTGCCACAACGTCCACACCGCTATTCTTAGCGTGCTAGCAGAAGTGGAACGAGCATAAGTCTGTCTGCCCAGTCTGGGGAGCAAACTCCCGCTGCAGCGTGGGTATTCCCTCTGGCTGGGGCCATCAGCACTGCTCTGTGTGTCACTAGGCAGCAAGCTGTGGCCGAGTCTTCTGAGAGCCACAGAAGGCACCTAGTCCTAGTGCTGTTACTGCAGCCTCTGAAAGAGCTGAGTTGTGCCCCTCACTCTCTTCCCACCCATCTCTTGCCTCTATTTTTCTCTTCCAGGACTTGCCCGACTCTTTTATTTTTACAGGGACAGCCTGCTGCTCATCAAAGTCCTAAACGAAGTGGTAAGTCCTGTGTGTGCCACAGGCACTGAGGCGAAAGCCTTTGTGTAGTAAACAATCAGGATTTCTAACAGCACTCAGGAAACACACTGCTAAGAGCAGCAGCTGGAATGGAGGTCAGAGGTCCATGGTGCACAACTCACCTGTAATCCTCTTTGAACCCATATTATCCCCAGACCCCAGGTTATGCCCAGAATCTTCTCTGATATGTCAAAATCCCAGGGGTGCATCAGCATTCAGCAGCAAATGAGCTCAACACCATCGAAGCCTGTCTTTAAATAATGCGGAGTCTGACTCTGGCAGACTGAGCCAGAGCGATTCAGGCACAGGGATAGGAGTGCTGGGCTGGAGGAGTGGGGTGGGGGCTCTGGGCTGGGGGACAGTTTGTGCTTGTTTCTCCTCTTTAGCATGTTGAAAAGCTCCTTAGCCCTCCCAAGCCACTCGCAGGGGGCTGGGCCTCGGGCTATAGCTGCATGTCAAGGCTTTGGGGGCTCTGACCACCCGACAGGTTCCTGGCCCCCCTCCTCTTCTGTGCACTGCACATCTCCTTTGTGACAAACCCCACAGGACAGCAGGACGTCCCATTGCTGCCATCCCTGGCTTCAGAGCATCCCTCAGGCTGGGCAGCAGCACATGGACCCTGCAAGCCTGCTCTCTGCAAACACCCCCACTACCCAAGGCCAGCCTTACAGGGATCACAGACACCCTGGGCGCCCCACGGCCAAAGGCCAGGGAAACGAGCCTTTGCTCAGGCTTCAGGAAGAACATCTCAGGGCTGAAGGCTCCCCACTGAGGACCCAAACCATAGGTGGCTGTAAAGATTCCTGTCCCAGTCTTAAAGACCTTGCCCAGTCTACCCCCTGCCAGTCTGTGCTCTCAGCCCTCTCTGCTTTTATTACCTTTGCTCTGCCCATGCCACTGCTTCGTTCTTGCCTTTCTCCCACGCTCCTCTCCCTGCGGAAGCTACATTTTACACCTGCTGGAGCTTGTGGGTGGCTTTGAAGGGTAGCCCAACGCAGAGCCCACTGCACGAAGCCAGTGGAGACATGACTCTGATGAGGTGTGGAGCCGAAGGAAATGGACACAGCAGTTTAGCCCAATGTGCACAAAAAAAAGGCACCTCTAGCCACCAGCCCTACCTGAGAATCCTGGAGCAGGAGCAAACCCACACGAACAAGGGCATCTTCTTCTCCTCCCCTCTTGCTCCCACACCAACCCTCTGCGCATGGAACGTTCTTCCCGGACCTGTTCCCAGGGCGCCTTCCTCTTTGCAGTCAAATTCCTGGATGCATTAGCAGTAAGGACACACCACAGCAAGCATCACTGTCCCTACTCAGCAGCCCCAGCCTTTTCTGATGCCAGCATGCCTTTCTTTGGCAGGAAGAGATCAGCAAGAGAAACACCTGCGTAGAGGCGGAGCTCTCCCAGGGGGGCCATTATGCAGGCATCCTGTTGCAAGGCAAGTGCCAGGGATTTACAGTGTATCAAATGCTGGCTGCCCTGCTTCAATGGGTGGGGCCTGCAGCTCATGTAGCTTTGTAAAACTTATTCACCAGTCTAGGGAAGGTCCTCTGGGATTCTCCAGTGCTCTCCTGAGTCAAACCAACCTGTCCTTTCAGGCAAGGAGAGCTGACACTGCTCCTCCCTTTCA